>NW_027555847.1:691292372-691869872 GCF_003287225.1 Phascolarctos cinereus | reverse complement strand
ATAAATAGAAATACTTGATATCCACGAAAATATTTAGAGCAACACTTTTTGTGGTAGCAAAGAACTGGAAACAAAATAGATGCCCTTCAACTAGACGTTGGCTAAAAAAATAGTGATACCTGACATTGATAGAATTTTACTGTGCTGTAAGAAACAATGTATATGATGAATATAGAAAAGCATGGAAAGACTTATATGAACTGACAAAAAGTGAAGTAAGCAGAGGCAAGAAAACAATATACAAGATGACAACAATGTAACAAGTGTAAACAATGAAAAGAGCATTTGCAAACATTATAAAAAATAAGCCTGACCCCAAGAAGAGATATGAGAGATACCTCTCCCCTCAGTCCTTTGTAGAATCCTGTAGGAGGATTCACAGGTGTGGGTCATTGCATATATCTTTACATTTTTAGATATATTGACTGGTTCTGCTGATTTTTTTCTCTTCTTTTTTTTCTCCTTTTAAATAGTTCTTTTATTATATGAAACAGTTCTCTGAGAAGGGAGGCATACAGGGGGAAATTTAAATTACATAAAAACAAAAGATATCAATACTTTTATTTTAAAAAATAGCCTGTTAGTGTCTATATGGAGGAGAGCTTGATGAGGAGAGAAGCTGGAGGGAAAGGTACCAATTCAGCTAGGTAATGCAGTAGATATAATGGTAGGCTTGGAGTCAGAAAGATGAGTTTTTGTGAGTTCGAATCTGGCTTCAGACACTTACCCATGTGACCCTGGGCAAGTCACTTAACCCTATTTGCATCAGTTTCCTCATCTATAAAATGAGTTACAGAAAGATATTGCAAACCACTCCAGTACGTTTTTCTAAGAAAAGCACAAATGGGGTTACAAAGAGTCAGACATGACTGAAAAAATGAAACACTAAAAAATGCTGGATGCTAGTAGCTTGAACTAGTAACTATGTGAGTGGTAGAAGCATAAGGGACAAATGGAAGAGATACAGACATAGAGGATTGGATCACAGATCTAGAGCTAAAAGTGACCTTAGAGGCCATCTAACCTAACCCTCTCACTTGTTGAGGAAATTGAGGCCTAGGGCAGTTAATTGAGTTGTTCAATTACATAGCTAGTAAGATTGTGAAGCAAAATTTGAACCCAGTTCCTCTACGTCAGAGCGGAGGTTCTTTCCCTTGTACAATACTTTCTCTTATGGAATAGACAAGACTGCGTAACTGATAAAATGCAGAGAATAATGGAGAGACAAGAGTTGAAGAGGGATCTGAAATCATGGACTTTAATGACTAAAAGAATGGCAGTTTCCTTGACAGAAGAAGGGAAGTTCAGAGGAAGGGAGAAAATGAGTCCCTTCTCATGAGGTGACCTCGAATACTGGAAATAAGTTTGTGCTGTAGTACAGAAAGAAGTCTTTGGGATAAGACAATAGAGGTCTGTGACTCAAGCAAATAATAAGTGATTCTTCCTATCTGAAGATCGAGTCCTACTGTCCCACCTGACTTTGGGTCTTGCTGTATTTTCTCAGTCTGGGATATGCTTTTCTTTTAATCTCTTCATTCTGAGGATCAAATGAGATAAAAGATCAATGGATTATAGGATCAGAGGTGAAAGTCCTTTGAAAAGTTAGAGAAAAAGGCTTTAGTGTGCTTATCAAATTCACAGATGACACAGAGCTAACACATTGGATGACATAGTCAGGATCCAAAAAATGTTTCAAAATGTGAGAATGATGGGATGAATCTATTAATATGAAAATTTAATAGGATGAAATGTCTAGTCCTACCTTAGCTTAAAAAGAAACTACACAAACACAAGAATGGGGAGGGGATGCGTTACATGATTTTTGTGAAAAATAATTGAGGAGCTTTAGTGGATTGAAACTAAATACCATACAGTATTTGGGTAGTGGTGTGGTGGGAAGAGCACTGACCTGCAGTCAGGAAGACTTCAGTTCAAATTTGTGCTAAGACACTGCTTGTATGTGTGACCTTGGGAAAGTCATGTAACCTCTGTTTGCATAAGTTTCTTCAGCTGTGAAATGGGGATAATAACAGCAAGTACATTGCAGAGAAGTTGTTTGAATCAAATGAGATAATATTTGTAAATCAATTAGCACATTTTGGACCTATATAAATGCTAATTTCCTCCCCCAACCTTCCCTTCCCTTCCTTTCTCAGTGTGATATAACATAAAAAATCTTTCCAATTGGAGGGAAGTGGTTGTCCTTGCTCTGGTGAGAACACAGCTAGAATATCATATTTCAGCTTGTGTGCTACATTTTAGTAAGAACAAATTAGAGTGTGTCAGAGTAGGGTGCTCAGGTGGATGAGATGACTGGAAACTCCACCATATGAGGACTGACTAAAGGAACTAGAGTGATTTTACCTGGAGAAGAGAAGACTCTGGAAGGCCACAATAGATGTCTTCAAGAAGGGATTAAGCTTTTCCTCTTTGTCTCAATATGCTTCTCAGAAATGCCCCTTCCCCCAACCATTGTTACCAGTTCTACCCTGTGGGATCAAATAGAGATCCTCAATCCATTTAATATTAGAATATCAATCCGTTGTACCATTTTGTTTGGAAAACACTAATATATTTGAAATGGGAATGGAGTCATAGGATTTAGACCTAAGAGGGAAATTAGCCATTGTTTAGTCTGACCCCATCCTTTTAAAAATGAAGAGACTAAGATCTAAGTAGATGAGAAGACTTGCCTTAGGCCATCAAGCTGAAGTGAAAGAAGCAATATTTGAACCTAGTTCTTCTGATTTCAAAATCTGAGATTCTTTCTAGAACTTAATGGGGTCTGTGGAATCTAGCCTTTCCTAATATAACACGGGTCATATTGTTTTCCTAATTCTATCCATTCTATCTCTAATGCTGTAGGAAGCCAAAACGAGAGGATTTCCTGAGTACAAATTTGAGGTGGCTCTTTCCTCTCCTAAGATCCCCTTTATCTCTATTGGACAGTCTTAAACATTTTCTTTTAAGAAAAGTGAAAGGCTCCAACCTTGGACTCTACACATTTATATCATCCTTGGCTGTGCTCCTCCTTCTCTTCTTCTTCTTCTTCTTCTTCTTCTTCTTCTTCTTCTTCTTCTTCTTCTTCTTCTTCTTCTCTCCTCCTCCTCCTCCTCCTCCTCCTGCTCTTCCTCCTCCTCCTGCTCTTCCTCCTCCTCCTTCTCCTTTTCCTTCTTTTAAATAATTATTTATTCTTAGTCTTCAACACTCACTTCCATAAGATTTTAAGTTTTAAATTTTCTCCACCTCCCACTCCTCACTCACCCCCAAGATAGTGCACAATCTGATACATTCATATTAAGCATATTTTCCTGTTAGTCATGATGTAAAGAACAATTAAAACTAATGGGGGGAACCATTAGAATGAAGCTATAAAACAAAACAGCAAAGGAAAAAGAGAGCAAATAGTATGCTTCCATCTGCATTCAGACTCCGTAGTTCTTTCTCTGAACGTGGATAACATTTTCCATCACAAGTCTTTTGGAGTTGTCTTAGATTCTTGCATTGCTGTGAAGAGCCAAGTCTATCAAAGTCAGTTATCACACAGTGTGGCTGTTATCATGTATGATGTTCTCCTTGTTCTGCTCATTTCTTTCTGCATCAGTTCATGTAAGTCTTTCCAGGTTTTTCTGAAGTCAGCCTGCTCATCATTTCTTGTAGCACAGTAGTATTCTATTACATTCGTATACCACAACTTGTTCAGCCATCCCCCAATTGATGGGCATCCCTTCAATTTCCAATTCTTTGCCACCACAAAAGAGGTGCTAATAAATATTTTTGTACATGTGAGTCCTTTTCCTGTTTTTATGATCTCTTCAGGATACCAACCTGGAAGTGGTATTGCTGAGTCAAAAGGTATGTACAATTCTATAGCCCTTTGGGCATAGTTCCAAATTGCTCTCCAAAATGGTTGGATCGTTTCACAACTCTACCAACAATTTGTTAGAGTTTCAATTTTCTCCAACATTTATCATTGTCCTGTTTTGTCATTTGGGCCAATCTGGTAGGTGTGATATGCTACCTCAGAGTTGTTTTGATGCACATTTCTCTAATCAGTAGTGATTTAGAGCATTTTTTTTAATATAACTATGGATAGCTTTAGTTTCTTCCTCTGAAAGCTACCTGTTCATATGCTTTGACCATTTATCATTTGGGGAATGACTTGCATTCTTATAAATTTGACTCAATTCTCTATATATTTTAGAAATGAGGCCATTATGAGAGACGCTGGTTGCAAAAATTCTTTCCTAGTTTTTTGCTTCTCCCCTAGTCTTCGATTCATTGGCTTTGTTTGTGCAAAAACTTTTCAATTTAATGTAATCAAAATTATCCATTTTGCATTTTATGCTCTATATCTCTTGTTTGGTCATAAATTCTCTTCCTCCTCCTTCATTATTCTTCTTCATTATTGTTCATTAGATACGATGTATATTTTCTCATTTACTTTGATCCTCTCAATACCTCTCTGAAATAGGTACTAGGTACTATTGTTATTCTCATTTTACTGAGACATGGAGTTATAATTAAGGAATAAGTGCACGCTTTACATGTCTGAAAACCCTGGTCCAATTCCAAGAATCTACAGGTACAGGTATTCCTTGGATGAACTCAAAAGCCAGAGTGCAAGTATGGAAAGAAGGCTGAATTTAGATCTAAGGGACTTTAAGTGCTCACTATGTTCTAGGCACTGGGCAGGGTGTGGGGGTTGGAAGGCAAAAACACAATCCCTGCTCACAAAGAGCTTACATAAGATTATGTCTCCATCCCTTACTACCTAAATAGTCTTCAACAATTTACCTCTCTGAGCCTCAGTGGCTTCATCTATTAAATGATCATCTCTTGAAGTCTCTTCTAGCTCTTAATCTATGATCCTGTGAAAGTTTCTATGAAATATATTATCCTGTGATTAAATAGAATGTGAGTTCAAAGACAGTAGACTGTCTGTTTTTTTTGTTCGTTTGTTTGTTTCGTTTTTTGTATTCTCAGAGCCTAGCACAGGGCCTGGTCTGTAGTAGACATAATAAATGGTTGTTACATAACTGATTGATCAGCTGCCTGATTGAAAGTGCTGTGCTATTGAGCAGATTCCCTCTTTAGCTTGGGTATCCTCTATTCTGCATTGGGGTAGTCTAGGAACCAAAATTTTCTCTGGATAGACCTGAAGTTTGTTTATTCCTGCTTGCCCAGAGTCACTTGTTGCTTATCTCAAGATTCTCAATAATCTTTGAAGGACTGGTATGATGAAGCCACAGAGGTTGATAGCCTCAATAATCTAGTCACAATGACAAGCAAACTTCCAGGAAGAGGGGAATCTCAGCCTGGTATGAAGAGCAATTAATGAATACACAGAAGCTTTTTCCATGACACTCCCTGGCAACACAGAAACCAGAGCTTCACAGATAAGACAGCCTTCTTCCAGAAGTGCCTGGATAATTAAGTGACCTTGTCAGACAAGTTTAGATGCTTACTGATGCAGCTGGGACTGTGTGGCTTAAAAAAAAATGAGAATAAAGATAAAAATGATTTTTTGATGTGAAACTTTTATTTTTTTTTAAACAAAACAAGAAAGAAACAGGAACCTTTAAAAAAAAAAGACACTACAGCCTCTACTGGGAGGCCCCATTATAGAGTGTGGCTAGGGCTTAAGGAATGATTTCAGATACTTTTATGCATTTCTGAATGGTGATGCCTATAAATTCAGGCCCTTGAAGGGTGAAAGCTTCTTGTTAAAGAGAAAGATAAGAGCTGAAAGAAAGTTCTTCCCTAACTGGCTAAGATTTCACTGCAGGACATCCTTGTCCACTAAGGAATGTACATCCTTGATAGACTGTGAAAGTGAGGAGGTTGACATGACTGAGACATCCTCTTCAAGTAGAGGAGAAAGGTGGACAGGTTTAATTATCTCATTCTTTTACTGAAAGCAAAATGGCTCTTTTCTCTGTGAGCTTTTACTGCTGTCCACCATAGCAGCGCTGAAGTGACAGAAGAGAACATTGCCTGTTATCACAGAAATTGCTCTGGAAGGCCTTTGCTCTAGGAATGACTGACCCTTTGTGAAAGTGTAGCCAGGCGTACCCCCCGTCCCCAAACACACTATTTTTCTACTACCTCTTAATGACAACAATACAATAATAATAACAACAATGATGGTGTGGCAATGCTATAAGCCTGTAAGTTCCTCATACCAACAAAAATCACAGGTCCATCACCACCATCATCATCATTATCATCATCATTGTCTTAGAAGCATCTGGGCAATGCAGTATATAGAATGCTGGGTATAAAGTCAGGAAGACCTGATTTCAAATCCTGCCTCAAGTATTTATGAGCTGTTGGATCCAGGACAAGTCACTTGACCTCTTTTTGCTTCAGTTTCTTCAACTGTAAAGTGGAGATAGTAATAATAACCACCTTCTAAGGTTGTTGTGAGGATGAAATGAGTTAATATTTGTCAATTGCTTAGCCTAGTGCCTGAAGCATAATAGATGCTATATGAATACTAGCTATTAAGAATAACAATAATAACAACAATAAATCCACAGGTTTTTTTATATAGCATTTTAAATTTTATCAGGAACATTTGTTATCTCTTTGGAGACTTTGATCAACCCTGTGGAGAATATAGTATACGTATCATCTCTATTTTGCATATGAGAAACAGAAGCTCAGAGAGATTAAATGACTTACCCATGATCACAAAGTTAAAGTTAGATGTAGCTTGGCAGAGCAACGGATTTGGAATCACAGGACTGAGATCTAAATACTGGCTCTGTTATGGTATGACCTTTGACAAATCCACTAGACCACATTGCTTTGGATCTTTCCCCTCATTTGTTTTGAGCCTGGAAACAATCTTGGAATGTAGGTTCTAGTTATTTTTTTCCCCAAAGTGAGTAAGGAACTCCTAGCAAGGAAACTCCCTTTATAGATACAGATATATACATGCTCTTTGACTTAGACTAGTCTTGGGGAACTGCCTAAGGCACTGAGAAGTTAAATGACTTGCTTACCATCAAAAGCAAGTGTGTTTCAGATGTGGTAGTTGAACTGATACCTTTCTGACTCTGAGGCCACCTCTCTATCCACCAGACCATGCTCCATCTCATGATTTATCTAACTCTGAGTATTATCATACAATTTTATAGATGAAGAAACTGAACCCAAAGGAGGTTAGGTGAGTTGGTTAAGATCACATAGCTAGGAACTTGGGAAGCTGGATTCCAATGTGGGGCTTTATGGCTTTATGATCCACACTCTATCTGTCATATGATGCTAACTTCAACAACAAGAAATGCAAAGTATATAATTTCCAAAAGAAATTGCCATTTATCATCAAAAATGGCTTTTGTGGAGAGACCACTGAGCTGTTGCAATGTAACAAGTATTTATTAAGTATCTACCTAGTCAAAATAACTAACAAATACATTGGAAAAGCCTAAGAATATAGGAAATGTACCATATTAATGGATATTTTTCCTCTGAAAAAGGAATAGGGGTAAGTATCTCTTCACAGCTCTTCTTTTAAGCCATGGTTAGTCTGTAATTTTTCAACATTCATTTCCAATATTTTTTTGTGGTTGTTCTTTATGCTTATATTATTGTAGCCATTTTGTATATTTTTCTCTTACTTCTGTTACTTTATTCTGCATCAGGTCATGTAGATCTTTCTAGGCTTCTCTGGATTCACCATATTCATCATTTCTTAGAGTATAGTAACATTCCCTTAGATTTAAATACAAGTTTGTTTAGCCATTTCCCAATCCATGGACATCTACTTTGGTCCCAATTCTTTGCTATCACCAAAAAATATTCCAAATATTTTGATGCATATTAAGACTTTCTTCTTATCCATAATCTCTTGAAGTATAAACTTAGCTGCAGAATCTCTGGGTCAAGGGGTATGGACATAATTGCCACTTTATGTGCATAATTTCAAATTGCTTTCCAAAAATCATTGTACAGATTCACAACTTCACCAATAACCATATTCACTAGTTTGCCTATTTTCCCACAATTCTGCAAACTTTTAAGAGTCTCATCTTTCATCATTTTTTTTTCCAATTTGTATGTGTGAAGTGAAACCTCAGTGTTGTTTTGATTTGTATTTATTTTATTATTATCTATTTGGCACATTCTTCCATATGGTCGTTCGCAGTTCACAATAATTGAGAATTGTTTATTCATATCCTTTAACCAAAAGGATATGGTGAATGAAGTATTTTATGTCAATTTAAAAATAACATTTCTTGCAAAACAGTCATCATTAGTCATAAGATTATCATGGTCTAGAGTTGTAAGGGATCTTTGAAGTTGCATAATTCAACTCCTTAATTTTACCCATGAAGAAACTAACATACAAGAAGAAAAGGTGGTTGGGTTCAAGGCCACAAAGACAGTAACTGTCAGTGTCAGGATTTGGAATTAGGTTTACTGATTCCAGAGAATTATCTTCTCTGGCTAGTCTTCCATTTCCTCCTGGGTACTGCACAATCTTATTTCTTTTGAATGCATACTGTACCATGGATTTCATCATTACAGCATTATAAGAATGATATATGCTTGTCAAAGGTGTTCACCACTGTGATGGAGGAAATTAAGTATGGAGTCCAAGTCAAGGAAATACTCTCTTTGTATGGCAAGATCCTCCTGTTGAAGCATGACATTGACATGATTACATCAAGAGATTGTAGAGCCTTCTGGAACAAAAAAAGTATATTAATAGAATGGATTTTGGCCTGATAATTCAGAGGAAACAATATGTTGATGAAAAACATGTCTACTGATGAGATTTCAACATAAATCATAATTGAGACTCTATTGAACTTCTCCAACAGTATGTTTATCTGGGATAGGAGATATAGATACATGACAAACTGGGTTCAAAGTTGCATAGAAATAGGAGAGTGGGCCTGAATTACCTTCAGAAAATTATAAAGCATCTTAAATGAGCTCACTAGGAGACTATCAGTGCTAAAAAGATGGGTTTTGGTGGCAGGGAGCACCTTAGATATGTTATTTTCCAAGCCCAACTCATCATTCATCTGCACTATCTACATACACACACACACACACACACACACACACATACATGAATATATCATCTACATAAAATTTATATAAACACTATATATAAATAAATGTGTATTTGCATATACTTGTAAATGTGTATATATAGGTGTGTGTGCATATATATGTATATATATGTATATATATACATATATATATACATATATATACACATGTGTATATGTATATATAATTGCTTTCTTACATGTTCATAGCTGTATGCCTGTCTATATATACACATATGTAATCCCTATTTATGCATCTATCTGTACACACACACACACATATACCATACAGAAACACACAAACATATATATGTTGTATATATACTTGCATATATAGGTGTGTGTATAACCATACATATATGTACATGTATACTGTATAAGTACATCATCATATATATCTATATATACACATATACATTTCTGTATGTATGCATGCACACATGTGCATACGTGTGTATATGTTTATGTATGTGTGTATATTTGAAGAAAACCTCTCTTGTAATGTTCAGGGATTTGATACCATCAAATATCAGGAAACCAACATTATCAGTCAAATCATCTACAAACAGGAAAGGAAAGGAGGACTTTACCAGGCACAGTGGCTAAAGAAATGGTATTAGGAAGTCCTGAGTTTGAACTGTACCTCAGACAAGTATCAGCTGTATGACACAGGTGAATTCCTTTATGTCTCTGAAACATTATTTCCTCATTTGTAAAATGAGGATGGGGGCAGCTAGCTGGCTCAGTGAATAGAGCACCTGGCCTAGAGTCAAGAAGACCTAAGTTCAAATCCAGTCTCAGATACTTAGTAATTGTGTGATCTCAAGCAAGTAATTTAACCCTGTTTGCCTCAGTTTTCTCATCTGAAAATGAGCTGGAGAAGGAAAGGGCAAACCAGTCAATAATCTCTGCCAAGAAAACCCTAAATGGGGTCACAGTCGGTCATGATTGGACAACGAAAAAAAATTTAGGGTTAAAAAAATGAGGATCTGTATTGCCTGTTTTAGAGGGTTGCTATGAAGCTCGTATACTATCATGTACATAAAGAAGTTTTGAAATATTTAAAGTGGTATATAAAGGTTTATTTTTATCCTTATTTTCCATGACAATTGCAAACACTTTTCATGAAGATATGATACACTCTCTTTTGTTTCCCTTGATACTGATAATCAGATGATCAATGAACAAAGTTATCTCTGAGGCTGCATCATTCAAGGAAACTCATATTCTTAACATATGCAAAGGAGGCACATTTTTAGCTAAAAGAAAACTTCAGGTTTAGTAATAATAGCTAAGAGCTAACATTTCTTCAGCATTTACTATGTGTTAAGAATTCTACAATTATTATCTCATTTGATCCTCACAATGACCTTGAGAGAAAGATGCTGTTATCATTCTTATTTTACAGATTTGGAAACTGAAGCAAATAGAGGCCAAATGACTTTCCAAGAGTCACAGAGCTAGTAAGTATCTGAGACTAGATTTGAAACCGGATCTTCTCTGACTTCTGGTCCAAGCATTCTATTCACTGTGCCATATAACTGCCTGAAAATGGTTGGGGAAAGTGATAGAGTATTTCAGAAAAGTGCACCCTGGTCGGAGGGACTGGACAGTGTCTAGAGAAGGCCAATCCAGATGGAGAAAGGCCATGAGTTCATTCATTATTACAAACAGTTGAAGGGACTGTGTGCATTTACTGTAAAGCAAAAGAAACTCATTAGGAACACGATAGTAGCATTCAAGTACTAGAAAAACAGTGTGGAATATTTCCAATACTTTGGAAGAAGGATTAGAATTGTTATCATTGACCCCAGAGAACAGAAGTAGGAGCAATGAGTGGAAATTAAAAAGTGGATACATTTAGACTTCATGTCAGGGAAGGGGGGGGAAGTTGCTAATGAATGGAATCATCCAAACCTGGAATAAGCTACCTCAGGAAATGGCGGGTTCCCCTTTACTGGAGATCTTCTAGCAGAGGCTAAAGAATAACTTGGAAAGAAAGCTGAGAGGAGATGCATGTTTATGCATTGGACTAGAGCATCACCTGTGTCCCTTAGAGCTGAGAAATTCTATGATTCTCAACCATGACAGTCTTTATTCCTGAGGCCTTGGGAGACAGAATGAGGCAACATGTCAGAAAGAGAACTAAATAAGACCATGTCACATACAGTCAACAGCTCAACCCCATTACTCTGCTCTGTTGGACATTCTTCTCAGTGGTGACTGCTGTTATTTTTAACTTGTTCAGCCAATGCCCTATAGTGATAAGAGCACAGAACCTTTCTTAAAGGCTATTCAGAACTCCAAACAAGAGGTAGGAAGGCAGAGGCCAGCCAAACACTCCATTGTCTCTATCCAAACTCCAAAACCCCTCTTCAGTGATTACTACTCAGGACCTTTGTTTCCCCTAAGCAACTGCTCTTTTTGTCCTCTCAAAACCACAACAGCTCCAGGCCTTTTGGAAGAGGACTTTTGACTTATGATGCCCTATTTTTAGCCAAAGCAAAGAAAATTGGTGTGTGACAGCACACAACTGTGATTCTCACCAGGTAACATAATTTGGGAAACCAAAGTGGAGGGTGTTTCTTTGCCTGCAATTTAGAGTAATGAGATACTCTTAGAGTCAGAAGAGGTATAAATGCCCCTGAAGTAGCCGTCATTATGCAGAGTACTAAATAAGCACCTTCTTTTTCTCTGAGAGAGGGAAAAACAACAGCATGGAGTATGGCAAGTGTGCGATAGCACCAATTTAGATATAGAATGCATTGCTAGACTTGCCTCCCACTACTGCTTTCTCTCTGATTCTCAGTAGCGGTGATTGGCAGGGCCCTTATAAGGACAGGGATAATCTCTCTGTTCACCTGGGCATCCTTAAGGCCAGCCTCGGGAGCAATAGCATGAAAGTAAAGCCACAGGTTGCTCAAATATGACCGGATGCATGGCACACCACAGTGGGTGAAAGGCTGTTTGTGAGACTGGTTTGATCCATAGCACCTCACACTTTTTGTGCTTTAGCCCTTCCCACACCTATCTACAGCACTCATTAGATTGTAACTCACCAAGATCAAATACCTAATGATTTAATTAATCAATTGACAAGCATTTATTTGGTGCTTGCTATGTAACTGCTGGGCACTGGGGATAAAATGAAACAGTCTTTTTCTCAAGGAGGTCTAACCTTAAGAACTTCTCTATCAGTGGAGAAAGCATGTGCACATATATGTATATTCAGAAAAGATACAAAAGGAATGCAAGATAGTTTTGAGAGGGCAGGCATTAGACGCTAGGAAATCAAGAAAATTGCTATAGAAGGTTTCCCTTGAGCTGAGGCTTAAAGGAAAAGGGGTTTTTTTCAGAAATAGAATTGCTACTGGATTGCATTACCAGCATGGGAAACAGACTGTGCAAAAAATGGAAGAAGGAGTGCTGTGAGAATGACAAATATACATTGGCTCGAATATAGAGTGTATGGAGGGAAGTAATGTGTAATAATAAATGACATTGCTATAGTCTTTGTAAACTCTAAGCGTCCTTACACCAACCCTCAGAGATGAGTTTCAGGTCCTGGAACAGGACCGCATTGCCCTCTCTGGTTTCTAAGAGTGACCCTGAGTTTACTGTTGTTCAGTCATGTCCAGACTCTTCGTGATGGACCATAGCATGCCAGTGCTATCCATGAGTTTTCATGGGAAGAATGCTGGAGTGGTTTGCCATTTATTTCTCTAGTGGATTAAGCTAGAGGTAAAGTGACTTGCCAGGTCACATGGCTGGTAAGTGCCTGAAGCTAGATTTGAACTCTGATCTTCCTGACTCCAGGCCCAGTATTCTATCTATCTACTATTCCACCTAGCTATCAGAGTGGTCAGAGGTAATTCTCTAAAGTCATGAGTTCAAGCCCCAAGGGCATAAAAACAAAATAGCTATCTGATGAGGCTTTATCAATAGCTGAGGAAAGCCAAAAGGAAAGAAGAAAGGGAATGGTATACCCAACTGAATGCAGAATTCCAGATAATAGCAAGGAGAAATAGGAAGCTTTTCTTCAATAGGCAATGCAAAGAAATAGAAGAAAACAACAAAATGGGGGAAACAAGAGATCTCTTTTAAAAATAGAGGTATCAAGGAAATGTTTCATGCAAAAATGGGTATGATAAAAGCTCCAAATGGTAGGGAGTTAATAGAAGCTAATAGAAGTTAATAGGAAGAGATTAAGAAGAGGTGGCAAGAATACACAACAGAACTATATGAGAAAGATCTTAATGTCACTCATAACCATGGTGATGTGGTTACTGATCCAGTGCCAGACATCTTAGAGAATAAAGTCAAGCAAGCCTTAGGAAGCATCGCTAACTATAACGGCAGTAGAGGTGATGAAATTCCACCCGAGCTATTTAAAATGCTCAAAGATAGTGCTGTTAAAGTGCCACAGTCAATATACCAGCAAGTGTGGAAGACTCAACAGTGGCTGCTGGATTGGAAAAGATCCATTTATATCTCAATCTTAAAGAAGTGTAATGCTCAGAAATGTTCAAATTATGGAACAACTGTGCTCATTTCACATTCTAACAAGGTTATGCTGAAAATTCTGCAAGCAAGATTTCAACAATATGTGAACCAAAAATTACCAGATCAGACTGCTTTTTGAAGAGGCAGAGGAACGAGAGACCATACTGCTAATATTCACTGAATTATAAAGAGAGTGAGGGAGTACAAAAACAAACAAACAAACAAACAACAAACAAACAAAAAATCTACTTCTGTTTCATTTATTACACTAAAATTTTTGACTGCGTGGATCACAACCAAATGTGGCAAGTCCTTAAACAGATGGGAGTACCAAATCATCTTACTTGACTCTTGAGGAAAATGCATGTGGGCCAAGAAGTAACAGTTAGCATCAAACATGAAACAACTGATTGGTTTAAGATTGGACAATGAATACAACAATGCTGTATGTTGTCCCCTTATTTATTTAAATAATAGAAGAAGACTTCAGTTCAAATCTAGCCTCAGACACTTCCCAAGCTGTGTGACCCTGGACAAGTAACTTAACCTCTGATTGCCTGATAAAATGGATCCACTGTATTCACTGGAGAAAGAAATGGAAAACTGCTCCAACATCTTTGCCAAGAAAATCCCAAATAGAGTCATGAAGGGTCAGACACAAATGAACAACAACATATTTATTGAACTTATATGTGGAGTATGCCAATAGGAAATTCCAGGCTGGATAAATCAAAAACCAGAATTAAGGCTGCTGAAAGAAATAACTAACAACAATCTCAGACATTTAGATGATGCTACTCTGATGGCAGAAAGTGAAGACTTAGAAAGACTTTTGACGAGAGTAAAAGAGGAGAGTGTAAAAGCTGGCTCAAAGCTCAACACGAAAAAATCTGGCAATTGGTCCCATCACTTCCTGGTGAATAGAAGAAATAGAAGCAGTGTCAGATTTTAGATTCTTGGGCTCAAAGATCACTGCAGATGGCAGCTACAACCATAAAATTAAAAGATGCTTGTTCCTTGGAAGGAAAGTTATGGCAAATCTGAACAGCATACAAAAAGCAGAGATATCACCTTACCAAATGAAGGTACGTGTAGTCAAAACTATGGTTGTTCCAGTAGCAATAGGTAGCTGTGAGAGTTGGACTCAAAGCACTATAAAATTAACGCTTTCAGATTGTTGTGCTGAAGACTTTTGAGAGAAGACAGTACCTATTGGAAAGGAATCTGATGTTGAGAAAGACTAAAGACAAAAGGAGAAAGGAATGGCAGAGGATAACATGGATAGACAGTATCATGGAAACAACAAACATGAACTTAGGCTTCAAGATATAGTGGAGGGGAAACAAAGGGCCTAATGAACTGTGATCCATGGGATCACAAAGAGTCAAAAGTGACTCAGCAACAAGCCCCTGCTTCTCCTGCTTCTCCTTTCAGGTCATATAAATTGATAATCATTTAATCACCAGCCATTAGTAGCTTTTAGAAAGAGATATTTACTAAGATGGTATAGTAAGAAGAGTTGTTACAAAATATCCCCACCAAACTTTTATTTTTAAACACACAATCTTGCAACCACATGCAGAATTCAGGAGAAAGTGGGCTCAAGCTTAGAGAGCACGTGTAGCAAAGGGTAGAACCTGTGAATACCAGATCCTGATTGCTGGAAATATTTTGCTCCCATTTATGGGCTATTCAAGAAGTTCCCCTTAGGGATGTATTATTTCTTTGCTGGGGTTCCCTGTAGAACTATAGGTCAAACCTATCTTTGGCTCCCAATGCAGACATTGCCTGCAGCTGCTTCTGTCCAGGGAAACAATGTAAGTTACTGATAGGAAGATGAGGAGTCCAAAATCCTTCAGATCCTTTGAAGATTTAAATTTTCTCTCTCTCTCCTCTTTTTTTTTTTTTGGTGAGGCAATTGGGTTTAAGTGACTTGCCCAGGGTCACACACCTAGTAAGTGTCAAGTGGTGTCTGGTCTGAGACCAAATTTGAACTCAGGTCCTCCTGACTCCAGGGCTGGTGCTCTATCTACTGTGCCACACAGCTGCCCCCTAAAGGTCCTCTTATAGCCAACAGTAGGGAGAGATAATTAAAAGGACCCAAAACCAAAGCCAAGGCTTCTTCAGATGATTCCTTCCTAGCATGTACTGGAATGCCACATTGGTTTGTTTCTAAATTTATTTTATTTTGGCTAACTCAATGATTTTATACATGCCTCAGAGAGCATAGCAAAGTTCCCCTTCCAATTGAAACTTAATTCCCAAGGGCTGTCATTTCCTTTTATCAAATGATTTTTAAAGACTTTTAACATTTAATCTAAGACTGACCTGTACAATATTCAACCAAATACCACCTATGGCCTGCATGCTGCTTGCAGCCTGCCAAAGGATTTTGGGCAGATCACGAAAAATGTAAAGGATGTAAAACAGGCCTGCACAAGATACCACTATGGGCCACTTTGGCGGACGACAAGCGGCCTGCAAGCCATATATTGTGCAGGTCTGATCTAAGGCCTTTGAAATTGATTGGGCATATTATCACTTGCTTTATATAGGGTGAGGTGATGCATCAAAATCAATAAACCCCATCTTTACAATACTATATATACACACATATACATATTTGCATATTGCTATCTCATCTCTATGTCTATCTGTGATGAAATTTTAGCTCAACTAATAATAACCCAATAATGTAATTCTAAATTATAGGGAAAAAAGGTAATCTACAAAGATATGAAAAAGATGCTTTATATCTGTATAAAAAAATTCCAACCCAATACAAATAATCCTTGACAAATTAATTCTTGACTGGCTGAAGGGTTGAGATAGATATGGAGTTATGAGATCCAGTCATTTTGTCTACTATATGGACAAGTACCAAAGTCTAGAAAAACTTCACAATTATGCAAACTTTTTCAAAGTAGAATGGGCTGGCTTGGAGCTGATATGATTCCTACCTCAATGATGGTCTTTGAGCTAAGGCAAAATGACCAGATGTTGGGTACACTGCATAAGGGAGTTTTTTCAGGCATGAATTGGACTAGTTAACTGCAGAATTCCCTTCCATCTCTGAAACTCTGTGATTCTTTGACTATCTGGGCATCAAGTATGCAAAGGCAAAAGAGAAACTATCTCGCCAGTCTTATTACACCTTACCTTACTGGTGCTCTTTGACCAGTGACACTGGCCTGCTGGCTGTTCTACAAACAATATGCTCCATCTCTGAGAACTCTGTCTGGTGACAGTCCCCATGCCTGGAATGATCTCCCTTCTCTGTTCTGACCACTGACCTCCTTGACTTCCTTTAAGTCGCAGCTAAAATCCACCTTCTAGAGGAAGCCTTCCCCAACTCCTCTTAATTCCAGTGTCTTTCCTTTATTGATTATTTCCTATTATTAATTTATTTATTATTTATTAATTATTTTCCTACACACAACTCATTTTGTTTGTATTGGTTTACATGTTGTCTCACCTACCAGATTGTAAGCTCCCTAGGGCAGGGACTGTCTTTTACCTCTTTTTGTAGCCCAGCACTTAGCACAGTGCCTGATATGATAGTAAGTGCTAAATACATACTTATTGATTTATTGAAAAACAGTCTCTATTCAAGGAACATACATTTGCCTGAGTATTATATGCTTATGACTTTGTCGGCATTCTCAGCCTATTATCTAGGGTCCATTTCTCATGTGTTGCATTTTGACTGCCTAACCCCAGAACTGAAGGAGTTTCTAGGATCATGGCCTGGAGCAGGACTCCATCATTTATTAAATATCTTCTATGTGCCAGATAACTGAGCTAAGCGCTGAGGATACAACAAAAATCAAAAAGCACTCCTTACCTTCAAGGAGCTTACAGTCTGATCTAGAAACACCCTGCAATAAACTATGTCCAAGTAGAAGATAAGCAGAGTAAATTGGAGATAAACATTAGGCAAGACATTAAGATTAAGGAGAAATGGAAAGGTTTCTTGTAGGAGATGGAGCTTCAGCTGAAACTCAGAGGAAATCAGGGAACCCAAGAGGAGGAAGAGAAATCCAGGCATAGAGGACAGCCAGTGAAAACTCTCTGAGTAGGAAATGGAGTGTTGTGTGCCAGACACAACAGAGAGACCAGTATCACTGGATAGCAGAGCACAGGTTGTGGGGGAGGGTGGAGTGAGAAGTGTAAAAAGAAGGAAACAGGTTATGCAGGACTTTAAAAACCAAAGAGAAGACTTAATACTCTATCTTGGAGACAGTAGGGAATCAATTAGAGTTGATGTTGAGTGACATGCTTAGATTTATTTATCAGGAAGATCAACTTGACACCTGAGTAAAAGGGACCACAGAGGCTGTCTAACTCAACCTCCTTATTTTGCAAATGAAAAAAAAAACTGAGGCACATGGAAATAAGTACATTTTCTATACTCACAAAGGTAATAGTACTCAGAGGCAGCATTTGAACTCAGGTCCTCTGCCTCTAAAACCAGGTTTCCTTTTACTATACCATTCTGGTTCTGGAGTCATTGTAGCCCTGAGGTAGGCCTACCCATCATCCATTTTTGAGCTCTGTTCTTTCCAGACCTTCTAGAAATAGAGGAGGTGGTACATTCAACTGCAAATGTTTTGAGAAAAAAAGATTTTTTTCACTAATAAGTGAGAGAGAAGCTCTTTCCATTTTTCTTTAGTGTGGGCACTGTAAAATGCCCTCATTCAGCAAAAGGGCCAAATACTAAATTCTGTTCCAAGCCTTCTCCATATTAAATCAATGCAGTATCATTAACACTCTCCCCTCTTCTAATAATAAAGGCCTTTTGTGGCTGCCACAATGTAATGGGGTGCCGTGTGAATAGAATTTTATTTTCAGTGATAAGAGAGATAATTTTCCCAGCAAAAATGATGGTGACCTTTTCTTTCTCAAAGAATTCTGTTGATTTGAAGACTGCCGGCCACATTTCTCACAATAGGCCTGGCCACAATGCAGATGATTTATTTTAGAAACAAACCCCACTCGGCAATGGGGCAGTAATCAGGCAAAGAAAACAGAGGGCTGTGAGTTCCTGCTGGGGGCAGAATTCCAAAAGGAACAGAATCTCAATTGGAGAATGAGTAAACCCAGCCTGGGTGATGGTAAACAGGTCTTGTGGTGGCTAACATCACCATATTGCAGTTGGAGAAGCTGCACCCAAAACATTCTGGAGCAATTTCTCACACACTGTATCCGAATCATCAGCTCAAGCCTTCTGCCAAGAGACAGGGGTATGGTAATGATGATAATCTGAGAGTGGTGGCAAATCCACGTTTAACACTTGTTTGCTTTTTTTTCCCACCTTTTTCTCAGTCTAAGAAGCAGAGGTCAGAACGAGGAATATTTTCATTTGGGGTAAGATCCTTGCAAATGGAAATTATTTTATTCTCCACATGTTTATCTGCAGCACTTAGCACAGTGCTTGGCACAGAGGAAACACTTAATAAATTCTTGTTGACTGATTTTACCAGGGGCATAAAGGTAGCACTGGGGCAGGGTGACATCACAAAAGATAGACCTAGACTCATAGACCTCGTGAAGATGCCATCTATTCCAACCCTTCCATGTTATATATGAGGAAACTGAGGCACCAGGAAGGTAAGGGACCTGCCCAATGATAGCTGTTATCAGAGCTGGGACTTGACCCCAGTCATTGTTTTTTCCACTGTACCATATTGCCTCCCAATTGGACAGTAATTGTCTATAGATGGCTCATCCTCTGGAGACACTAACCAGTACCCACGTTGGGTATCACGACATCTAGGCCCTATGGGGTTAGGCAGTTTGTGGTTACTCTGACTATGAAATAAAAAACAGAATACTTTTTGTAGTGTCATAGTAGATGCCAGAAAGATCTGAGTTCAAGTCTCACCTCTGACACATACTGGCTATATGACCCTGGAGAAGATATTCGACCTTTCAATACTCTATGCAACTAACATGGTAAGTTGCACAGAATGTACTGACCTGCATTGATGGAGGGAGTTTCCTCACCTGGGAGATCCCTAATATAATGAATTCACAAGTCTATTCCTTATCCCTATTTCTAATTTATTAGTACTTTGGTACGATGCCTGCTATGAAACAAAATATAAATAGGAGCTACAGAGTAGTTGCTGACCACATGTGATCTCAGTTCTGGGATAAGGGAAACATCAGATCAATGAGCACTATAACCTAATTTCAGAAAGAGCTTTATTAAAAATGATAAAAAGGGATAATTGGAAGAACCTTATGCTTCAAAGGAGGGGCTGGGGAGCTGATTAAATCCTTACAGAGCCACTGGCTGAATAAGCAGCATGGTTTCCTCAACTGTAACTTTTTTGTCATTTTTTATCCTTTTTTCTAATTATTGATTTTAAATAGATTTTGAATAATACATTTTGTTTTTACATTGCCTACATTTCCCCGTGCATCATTCCTTCTAGCCAGGAAGTCATTTCCTATAATAGAATTTTTTTATTTTTAAAAATGTTTTGTTCTGTACTTATATACCAAATAAAATAGGTATTTGCATATACACTGTAGGACGAAAAAAGAGGATTTTGCAAGAAATGCAGGTCTCTCTATTATGTAAAGCTGGCTTTTCTTTTTAAGTATATAATAAGATTCAGCCTATGCTTTTCAAAGCTTCCCTGCTAGCAAAGAATGTTTAAAAAGAAAACGGAAAGAAAATGGGAAAAGAAAAAAAATATTCATCAAAATCAATTAATACATTTCTAAAAGATCCCATATTACCTACAATTCTTCACAACCATGAACGTCTACCTCCAACACACACACAGACATTCACTCACACACACATACACACACACACACACACACCCCTCTTCAAAGATGGGGATGTGAATTCTCACATGTCTTCTTTGGGGCCAAAAATCTTCTTTGTAGTAAGTTTCTAACTTATCCTTTCATTGTTTGGCATTACTTATTTTCTCCATTTATAGTGTTATGGACATTGTGTTTATTGTTTTCTTGGCCTGGCTTCAACATTCATCAGTTCAGGTAGAACTTTCTAAGGTTCTCCATAGACATTATATTCATTGTTTCTTAAAGGACAGACACTAGTTAGGTGGCCCTGGGCAAATCACTTAACCCTATTTGCCTCAGTTTCCTCCTGTATATATATATATATATATATATATATATATATATATATATATATATATAATCATTAGGTACACATACTGTAAATTGTTTAGCCATTCCCTAACTGATGGCCATCTACTAGGAGAAAAAAAATTGCTGTTTGGGGCATGAGGGGACTTTTTTTTTATTAATGACCTCTTCCAGAATGTATCTAGCAGTAGAATCTGTGGGTCAAAGGGTATGGATATTTTTACCACTTTACACAATTTTGAATTTTTTTCCAGAGTAGTTATACTAATTCACAGGTCCACAAAAAATTAATTGATATTACTGTCTTTCCACAACTTTCTGATGTTGACTATTTTTATTGTTGTCAACTTTGCCAATTGTCTGGTTATGAGGTAAAACCTCGGGTTTGTCTTCAATTGTATTCCTCTTATTATTAATTATTTAGTGCACTCTTTCAGATGATTTATAGTTGTTTACAATTCTTTTGAAAATTGTTTCTTCAATCAAATTAACCAATTATTTATCTATTTTATTGCTTTTTTAAAAAAAAAACCAGCTTTCAGTTTTATTTATTAGTTCAATGGTTTTCTTACTTCAAATTTTATTAGCCTTCCTCCAGTTTTCAGGATTTCCAATTTGATGTTTAACTGGGGATTTTAATTTGGGTTTTTTTATGTTTTTTAGTTGCATGCCCAATTCATTTATCTATTCTTTCTCTATTTTATCGATTTAAGCATTTAGAGATATAATTTTTTTCCTAAGCACTACTTTGGCTGCATCCCAGAAATTTTGTATGTTGTGTCATTTCTGCCATTCTCTTTAATGAAATTGACAATTGTTTCTTTAATTTATTCTTCAGTCCACTCATTCTTTAAGATTAAATTAGTTTCCAATTCATTTTTAATCTCTCTTTCTATGGCCCTTTATTGAATGTAACTTTTATTGCATTATGTTCTGAAAAGGATGCATTTAATATGCATGCTTTTCTGCATTTGATTGTGAGGATTTTAAGCCCTTATACATCAGGGTTTTTTTTTTTTATGTAGGTGCCATGCACTGCTGACAAAATGCATGTTCCTTTATATTCCCATTCAATTTTCTCCAGAAGGCTATCATATCTAACTTTTCTAAAATTATATTCACCTCCTTAACTTCTTTCTTGTTTATTTTTTACTAGATTTATCTAGTTCTGAGAGGGGAAAGTTGGGGTCTGCTAGTGTAGTTTTACTATTTCCTCCTGTAATGCATTTAACTTCCTTAAAAATGTAGGTGTTATATTATTTGGTGCATATATGTTTAGCATTTATATCATTTCATTGTCTATGGTACCTTTTAGTAAGATGTAGTTTCCTTCCTTGTGTCTCTTAGATTTTTTTTTTATCATGCTGTTCAGGTAAGTCTAATTATTTTTAAATTATTTGTCCTTGATCTATTATCCAGGTGGTTGTTTTTGTTGTTTTCAATGAGATATTTCACATTTTCTTCTTTTTTTTCCATTCTTTTGATTTTGTTTTATTGTTTCTTAATGTGTCATGGAGTCACTAGCTTCCACTTGTCCAAAGATAATTTTTAAGGAATTATTTTCTTCAATGAGCTTTTTGTACTTTCATTTCCATTTGGTCTATTCACTTTTTTTTTGGCTAGGCAATGGGGTTAAGTGACTTGCCCAGGGTCACAAGCTAGTAAGTGTCAAGTGTCTGAGGCCGGATTTGAACTCAGGTCCTCCTGACTCCAGGGCTGGTGCTCTATTTACTGCACTACCTAGCTGCCCTGGTCTATTCACTTTTTAAGGAGTTTTTCTCATCAGTGATTTTTTTGTACATTTTCCCCCTTTTTTTTGTGCCTCCTTTACCAAGCTGTTGACTTTTTTTTCATGCTTCTATTGCATCATTCTTATTTTTTTTCTCAAGTTTTCTTCTACCTCTCTTGTTTGAGTTTAAAAAATCCTTTTAGCACTCTTCCAGGAATTACTTTTAGGCCTGAGACCAATTCACATTTTTCTTTGAGGTTTCACATGTAGGCATTTTGACATTGTTGCTATCTTCTGAATTTGTGTTTTGATCTCCCCTGTCATCATAATAACTTGCTAAGATCAGGTTCTTGTTTGTTTTGTTTTGTTTTTGCTTATTTTTCCAGCCTATTTAATTACTTTTAAAGTTGGGCTATGCTCCTGTGTGTGTGTGGGGGGACTGTCCTAAGTTTCTTGTACCAGGGCCGTGGGGTAGCTGTTGGCCTGCTGTGCTGGGGACTACAAAGCCTGACCTGCTAACCTGTACTATGGCTTAGCACCTTGTTTCTGGCTTTCTGGGGCATGGACTGCTGCTGCCTTGCCTGGATTTTAACTGTACTGGACTGTGTCCCTTTTTACCAGAGTGAGACAGACCTTTACTCCTGACTTCCTAAGTTGTTTTGGGCCAGATAATTGTTTCACTTCATCCTTTTGTCAGTTCTGCAGGATCCAGAATTCATTTTGAGCACTCTTTTGTAGTTTTTTGAAGGTGAATTTGGGAGAGTTCAGGTGACTTTCTACCTTGTTTTGCCATCTAGAAAGGAACAGTTTCTTTATAACAATTGTTGATATATTTTTTTGGTTTAGTCTAACAAGTCTATTACTGATTAAGTGATTAGGAAATGGTGGTGGGGATAGACTGAGAGGTATAAAAAGAAAGAGAAGTAAGAGGAAAGTAGGGTATGGATTTAAAAACCAAACAAAGGATTTTATATTCTATTTTGGAGGCAGTAGGGAGGATCAGTACTAATACAGGATTGATAGCATGTAGTTTTCTGTCTAGATACCATCTAGTATCTTTTTTTTATGATATTATTAGACAAAGGTCCTTGAGATCCCTCCTGATTCTCCACTTGGAGTTCTCCACATTCCATCACCTGGAAGTACAGCAAGTCAGCTACTCACCAATCTTTCCTTGGCTTTCCACAGTCATAGCACTGCCAAAGGAAAATAGATATGATATGGAAATAGCCCTTCCCCAACAAAGTCAGTCAGTCAGTCAGTTTTATTAAGCCCCTACTATGTGCTGGGCACAACCCTAAGTGCTAAAAATAGAAAGGTAAAAAAAACAGTCCCTCCTCTCAAGGAGTGCAGATATGGGAGAATCATTTACAAACAACTGTGCACAAACAAGACACATATAGGATAAATGGAGATAGTCAATGAAAGGAAGACACTAGCACTGAGTGGGATCAGGAAAGTCTTGTAGAAAATTGGACTTTGGCTAGGACTTAAAGGAAACCGTGAGAAAGAGATGAAGGCAGAGAGTACTTCTGACATGAGAAAGATGAAAAATACCCAGAGTCTAGAGATGAAGTATCTTATTGGAAGAATATCAAGAAGGCCTGTGTCACTGAATCACATAATAGCAGGAGATTGAGGAGAGACTGGAAATGTAAGAGGGGGCCAAGCTGTGAAGGATTTTGAACTCCAAGCAGAGAACTTTATATTTTATCCTGAAGGTGATAGGGAACAATTGGAGAATGGTCAACTTTTTATTTGAGATAGGGCTGAAGGAGGAGATAATGGCAGAAGGTGTTTGGGTGATGTGAGATGAAGAAGAGGGGAGAAGAAGGAGCACTTGGAAAACAGGCTCAACTTTCCCAGTGAAACATGAGGCAAAATTCTTAGCTGATAAGATGGGGGAGGGTGAACCATGTGAAGGTTGAGAAGGAACGAAAAAGTTTGAAAGAGCTCCTGTGGTGAGACAGAGTTAATTAGGGAGATGTAAAAGGATTGCTTTGTATAAGAAGGGCCCAGTTGAGGTTTTATAATATAAATTTGTAGTGGACCCATTTGGCATGGTTTCATGATTTCCTCTAACTTCATCCATCAGCATGTGCATAGGACTGAAAGCAGTAAATAGGAGGAGTGATCCAAGGCTGATGGTTGTCAGGGCAAGATCAGCAATCTAATACAGGGACAAAGAACTCAAGAGAAGAGAAGAATATAGAGTTGAAATGGTTTACCAAGAGATCAATATGGGGAAAGGAGGAGAGTATGGCTAGTGCATGGGGTGATGACTTGGGATAAAAACTAAGGGGTGGAGATATTGGAGGTCACCATGAAAACAAAGGACAAAGTTTGTGGTTACAAGGTAGTGGAAGAGATAGGATGGCAATACATTGTTATCAGATAAGGCAATTTCAAAGTTCACAAATGTGGAAGTGGTGCATTTTTGTATGAAGGCAAGAGCAAGGGTATGAGCATCTTTATGTGGGTCTGAGAGGGGATACAGTGTAGGTCAGTTCAGGAACTGTGAAGTTAGACCATTTGAGGAGGAATCAATGTGTATATTAAAGTCCTCTAGTATGAGGGCAAGAGTTGAGGAAACAAAAAAGAGGATGAGCAAGCACTGAAGTCATTGAGGAAGGGAGGGTCTTAGAGGACAACAGCAGCCAGAATATTGATTGTATGGAAGATATGGATTGAATGACTCTGAAAGGAGGAGAGGTCATTGAGTGATAATGATAGAGGGAAAAGGCAGAAGTGACCATGGGGAGCAAGAAGTATTTCAACTCCACCAACTCAATCTGCTAATGAGAGATAGTGCAAACAGTTCTGGAAAGGGGATCTGGAGAGGCTATATCATCAAGGAGGGAGACAGGTCTCAGTGAGAGACAGAATAGGAATGGGAAAGGAAATTATCTGAGATAAAAGCAAGTATGTTACCCATAGATCAACCATTCCAGAGAGCACAATGGAAGGTGTGGGTCATTTTAGAGTTGAACATTGGCCAGGTTGGAATGAGAGGAATAGGAATAAAGAAATCAGGTAGTGGGGGATAGAGAATGGGGTTTGAATTGTGATGGCTGTGGGGTTCTGAATTGTTGGAATGGAAAAGGTATGGCCAAGGAAGAAGTCTGTTAATTACTAGGAAAAGAGTTCAAGTAGGTTTTCGTTGTCTGTAAGGGACTCTGAGTGGAGTCCTCTCCAGGCCTTAGGTGTCTCAGGTGAAGGTACAAGTGGTGAGAGCAGAAAAAAAAATGGTGTTACTTACTCCCCTTCCCACAAGGCAGCAGTCCAGGCTGGAGATGTGATGGAATGGAGTTTCTCCTCTTTCTTAGAAGGGAGGAACTTTGTGTTCCATAGAATGGTATTCCTTTACTTCTGGAGAGAAGCAAGAGATCTCACACTGGAACTTTCATTCCTTATACCAAGGGCAGGAGACTGATACACAATGGAATGGAGTTCCTGCTCTTCCCGTGAGAGAAAGGAGACCAGGTATAACAAAACACAAAACATAGTATAAATGTATCCAAAGGCTTTTTGTTTGCCCATCCTCCCAAAAAAAGTAAAACTAGGAGCTATATTTGGAAATTGAAGATAATCAGATATAGATCTAATATAAGGAAAAGCATTCTAAAAATTAAAGCTAACCAAAAATAGAATGGACTGCCTCTAGAAATAGGGTGTTCCCTCTCATGGAAAGTCTTCAAACAAAAGGTAGATGGCCATTGTTGGGTGCCTTTGAGGAGGTTTTTATTTAAGTATGCACCCTCTTCACTGTTGCCCCTCCCCACTTTCAGGCCTGTTTTCATCAGGGCTGAACACAGCCTTGGGCTTAGAAATTAATGAGCCAAATTAGATGTTCATTTTTCCTTCTGATTTCCTAAATGTGCTTTAATGAGTTGATTTAACTTTAACCAAAATATATTTAAATTTATTTACTCTATGTAAATATTTAAATGAATGTTATATCAGCTAAGGAAAGAGGAGAATCATTGAATTAGAGCTGGCCAGTTCCTCATGAACCAAGGTTCCTTAGGATATATTAGCTGGTCTCTAGTCTGCCTTTCTTGTTCAATTCGATTCAACACATTATTAAGTACCTAATGTGTACAGGGTTTTGTACTAGACACTAGAGATTCAAAGGCCCATATGAGAGTGTCCTTACATTACACTGAGGGAATAAAACAAACAGGCAAATGAATGTTTTAAAAAAGAAAACATATAGTCATACAATATCATTTCAAGAGGGAAAGAGGGGGGCATCTCCAGTAGTCCTGATCTAGATCTTGCCACTGGACCAGATGGCTCTGGAGGAGAAAGTGAGGCTGGTGACTTTGCACAGCCCTCCCTCACTTAAATCCAATTCACTTGCGTATTATAGCGTCACCCTCCTGATGTCATGGTCCTCATCGAGACAGAAGGAAAAAAAATAACAACAAGAGGGAAAGAATACTAATAGCTGAGGAGCTCAGGAAAGGCCTTGGGTAGGAGGTGACACCTAAGTTGTGTCTTAAAGGAAACTCAAGATAACGGCTTTATTTATTAAGATTTTGTTTTTCTTTTTTAAGCTTAAATTTTCCTTTTTGTTACTTCCATTAATTACTCTTAATTTGATCCTAGGAGCTGTTCTTGTATATTCCAAGGCTTGCCTTGGAGAAAAAGTACTTCTATTCTCTTAAATCCTAGCCTAAGACATTTCTTCTCCAATAGAAAACTCCCATGTTTAAGAAAATAATTTTAAATAGTCAATAGAGGCAGCTAATACATAGGAAACTAGCAGGCAAAAAAAGGGGGGGGGCAATCTTGATGGTGGTGACTCTAAGTTAAAAAAAAATAAAAAAGAATAAATAAAGTCCATGTGGGCTAGAGTAGTCAGAAGAGTCTTCTTGGAGGAGGTGCTTCTTAAATTCATTCCTCAGAATTGTTATATGGCAGTAAGGAGTTGAGAATGGTCCATCACATGGGAGGCTGAGAAAGTAAGAATGGTCAGGTAATGAAGCAGGTAAAGGTGCAGGCAGGGGAAGGGTGAGGGTACAATCCAACTTGAAAGGTCTGTTGTAAATGGGTATTCACGTATCCCCATAAAGTCACATTGAAAGGGTAATGTCAAAGTGGTACATTAGCAGAGTCATCATCTTATCCAAAGTAGCCCTATTTATTAGCAGAGCTGTAACTAAGGCTGGGTGACAGGTACTTTGTGCTAGGGCACTAACACGTAGGAAGAATACTTTCTCCCATATGTGGGTAGCCAGAAGAGGGCATGACAGGTCTGAATTGTGACTAAATTAAAGGCAGGGGAAGGGCAATAAAATGGACAGCTTCCATAAAAAAATGAGAAGACTGTTTGGGTCAAACAGTCAGCTCCCAGAAAGGCCCTATATCTTGCCTTCAAATTCAGAATTGACTTCCCAGATTTAGCCTGCACAACTATCATTGATTTCCTGATCATGAATCAGCCCCTTGTATTTTGGGGTGCCAAAGTGTCTGAAGATGTATTTGAATTCAGGTCTTCCTGACTCTAGGCTTAGTGCTTTATCCACTGCCCCACCTACCTGCCTCAAAAGGGTAACTAAACACTCCTGAAAATCCTTTTACTGGAGATATTTTCCTTTGGTAGGGTGTAGATTTTTCACTGTGGTCTTTATAGAGCCTCAAAGCTCTAGGTGGCATGAATGGATAGAGTATTGAATAGATAGAGTATTGAACCAAACTGGACTGCTTACCATACTCTATACATAATATTGAATCTCCTGCAATAGAATCTTTGTACTAATGCATGAAGATCACTCCCTCCTCACCCCCACCTCTCAGTAATGTTATCTTCCTACAAGACTTGACTCATGCATGTTCCACCTCCCATCAGAATTCTTCCCTGAACCCCCAAGTTATTAGTACTGTACATCTATCCCATTAAAAATTAACTTTGATTTCCCTGATATAGATTTTGTATTTACTTATCTGTCTATACATTCTATAATCCCAGGAGAAAGCAAACTCTGGAAGATCAGGGAATCTTTTGATGATGTCTTTATATCCTTAATGCCTAGAAAAATACCAGGCAGAAATAGTAATTAATAATGATAATAATACCTAGCATACATATGTATATGGATTGGTATACATGTATATGCATATGTATGTATAGATGTATGTATACATACATCTATACATGTCTATGTGCCTATGTATAGATATACACATATATGCATACAACCTACATGTATAGGATATGTATTGTGTGTATACATATATATATATATATATATATATATATATATATGGATATAGATATAGATAGATAGAGAGATGTCTTACAGATAGATAGATAGATAGATAGATAGATAGATAGATAGATAGATAGATCCTACTTTGTGCCAGGTACTGTTGCTAAGTGATTTACAAGGATCATCTCATTTTATACTCACAATATACTCACAATAACCCTTGGAGGTAGGGAATATTTGTATTCCCATTTTACAGTTTAAGAAACTGAGACTGATGGTGGTTAAGTGACTTATCTAGGATAACACAGCTAGTAAATGTTTGAGGCTGTATTTGAACTTTTTTTTCACTCTGGCACTATCGTGCCCCGTACTGGCACTTAATGAATGTCAAGTCAACAAGCATGCTGGAAGTGCCTACCATGTACCAGGCAGCTAGGTTGCATAGTGGGTATAGTTCAGAGCCTGGAGTTCTGAAGACTTATCTGAGTTCAAATCTTTAATCTTGTTTGCCTCTGTTTCTTCATCTGTAAAATGATCTAGAGAAGGAAACAGCAAACTGCTCTAGCATCTTTGCCAAGAAAACCTCAAATGGGGTCATGAAGAGTTAGACATGACTGAACAACAACACGTACCAGCCGCTGCTTAAATGCCAAGCTATACCCTTTCCCCGCCAAAAAAGGCAAGAGACAATTCCTGCTCTCAATGGGGAGAGATAATATGCAAATAACTATGTATAATAGAGGCAGGATAATGAGGTCATCTCAGAGGGAAAGAATTAAAATGAAAGAAGACTGAGAAAGGCTTCTTGTAGAAAGCAGGATTTCACCTAAGGCTTAAAGGAAGCCAGGAAGCTGAGATGAAGAGGGAAAGAATTCCAGACATGGGGAACAGCCAGTGAAAACACTTGGAGTTGGGAAATGGGTGAGTCTTGTGTGAGGGGGTCAAGTTATTGAGAGGTTTAAAAGTCAAATAGATTTTATATTTGGTCCTGCAAGTAATAGGGATTGAATTGAGTTGAATTGAGTTGAATTTACTATCCCTGTACAGGATGGAAAAAAAAACCAAGATCCAGGTATTGTTACTATTCTCCTGGCCTATGTAGAGGAAATAGATTTCAGAATTCTCTTTTCCCAGGGGAGGAAGTTTGATTCCAGGACCCCAGTGGATATATCAGACAGGGAGAACTTACTATTAGTTAACAGCCAAGTAAACAGATCCCCAGGGTTGCCAACTCTGTTCAGGGCCCGTGCTGCTTAGAAGAGTTTTATATATATACATACACACACACATGTGTATATATATATACACATATACATATGCATATATTATATATGTATGTATATGTGTGTATATACATACATACATATACATCTTATATATACATACACATATATGTATATGTATGTATATGTGTGTACATATATGTATGTGTATATATAAAATGTGTGTGTGTGTGTGTGTGTGTGTGTGTGTGTGTGTGTGTGTGTATGTATGTATGTACCTGGGCAGATTCTCTAGGGCCTTCAGTTTATTTCTTATTGGATGAATGACAGCTGCGAAGTCCCTTAAGCTATCAGAGCGACTATTTCAGGGATCCCCAGAGAGGAGGCACTGGGGAAGTCTGCATCTGTTTCTGCCAGCTTGAGCCTCTCCACCAGAACTCCCTTTTCGCTTTGGGAGGGAGCGATTTGAATAAAGTTTCTTTTTCTCTCTTGGCTTCCTCTGACCCTCTGCCAGTTGGTCCCATGAGTTCTGACGCTTATCCTGCACTCATTTGCCAGTTAGATGGGAGGTAGATCAAGTCGACTGCCCGTATCATTAATGGGAATGGATGGCTCATTTATAATGTGCATAGCAACTTCCCTAGGGGGATATAGGGATGCAGCCATCACATATCACAGGGGAGGAAGGAGATTCACATGTTTAATATATGCTGAGTGTCCCTGGGCTTCTTTCTCTTTAGAGAAAAGCTGTTTCTGGTGGGTCTCCCCACACTCCGTTAATCACTATTTGTGGGAGCGAGGTAATTATTGCTGTGTGAGACATATGCCTCCCCCACCCTGTCTGAGTAGGAAGGTTAAGCTGCCAGATGTATGTATCCCAACCTTGCCACTGGGTGGCAGGAGTCAGTTGTGAAGCAGAGTGGTGAGGAGGTCTGCAGCCAATTAATTCTCCACACTGTTCTCTAATTTGTTAAGAAGTTGGTGACTCTCAGAGGTATAGACGGGTGTGATTCTGGATGTTGGGTTGTTTAGACACTGGAAGAAGCAACTTAAAGTTGTGTATATATAGCTGGCTTCAAAGCCAGGAAGACCTGATTTAGCACATGCTGGCTGTGTGACCCTGGGCAAGTCACTTAACCAGAGTGCTCTAGGCAACTCTCAAATCATAAATTTCAGAGAAAATATATATGTATACATGTGTGTATATGTATACATACATATATGTGTCTATATATGCATACACACACATATACAGGACTCACATGTATACCTGTGTGTGGGGAGAGAGAGACAGAGTGTTTTCTCATCAGGATGAATGAAATTACAAGTTTATTTCTTACCCTCTTGGGAAATATAGGGGCCAGGTTGGTATAATGCAGAGCAAACCAGACCGAGATCCAGAAAGACCTGGGTTCAAATGTTGTGATTATTAAACAAGCATATCTCCACCAGAGATAAATATGGATAAGAGAGACTCAAAGTCTTCAAAATCTTCCCTCCAGAGTTGTGCTGAACAAAGTGCTTTGTGCTTCTACGTTGAAGCACTAAAAGGCCAGGCTAAACAGAAAGCACAGGCACTTTGTAATTAGAGGACAGGGGCTTGAGTGGTGGGTGGATGAATCACTTAACCCTTCTGGGCATCACAGAGTCTTATATTTAGAGCTGGAGAAGGCAGTAGAGACCATCTACCCCCACTCTGACATTTTACCTAGAAAACACTGAGGCTGGGAGAGATTAGGTGACTCATCTACATAGACAGCAAGTGTCAGGGATGGGATTTGAAACCAGGTCTGCCCGAGGGCAAGTACATACACTTATTTTATCAGTAAAAAGGGGTGGGAAGACTAAGTAATCTCGGGATTTCAGAGTTGGAAGGGAACTCTGCAGTCATAAAAGTATATCCTATGCCTATACGAGGACTCTCACTTCAACAAACCATTAACTGGTCACTTCCAGTTTTGAGGAGCTCACTATTTACAGAAGCAGCCTATTCCACTTGGCACAGCTTTAACTGACCACTTCTGGGTGTGCTTTTTGTTTGTTTGTTTGTTTTTTTAAGTGGAGTGGGCACAATGAATAGAGCACAGGGCCTAGAGTTAGGAACACTCATCCTCTTGAGTTCAAATCTAGCCTCAGACAATTACTAGCTGTGTGACCCTAGGAAAGTCACTGTCTCGGTTTTCTCATCTGCTAAATGATCTGGAAAAGGAAATGGCAAACCACTCTTGTATTTTTGCCAAGAAAACCCCAAATGGATCACAAACAGTTGGACACAACTGAAAAATGACTAAATAAAAACAACTGTATTTTAAAAAAGAATAGAGGTAGCCAGATGGTGCAATGGATAGAGCATCGGCCCTGGAGTCAGGAGGACCTGAGTTCAAATCCAGTCTCAGACACATAACACTCACTAGCTGTGTGACACTGGGCAAGTCACTTAACCCCAATTGCCTCACAAAAAACAAACAAATAAATAAACAAATAAATAAATAAATAAATAACGTAATGACATCTGTATCTCTGAGAGTTCTTACTTCTCCAAATTCTGCCAAATATCTCCATTTCTATCTACTAATCTTCTTATAACGTGGACTAAAGGCCCTTCATCATTTTGTGTACCTGCCTCTGGGCTGTCTCGTTTACTAATATCCTTCCTAAAATATGGCAACCGGAAATTAACGTAGTACTCCAGATCTACCTTGACCAAACTGAACACATGTATCTATCACCTCCTCAGTTTTGGATATGGATTGTCACAGTGTCAAAGAATTACAGAATTTTAGAGTTATGGGAAATCTTAGAAGCCAACTTTTCTGAACCAGAACTGAAAAGAAATGCCCACTAGAACAGAGAATAAAAGAATCACAAATGATATATTCAAAATGCTTTGCAGACTTTAAAGTGTCAGTAGCCAAGTGAGCCAACCCATACATGAAAGGAAACCCCACTGTAACACAGCAAACAGATGATCATCCAGAGACTACTTGAAGTCCTCCAAGGAGGGGAAAAAATTACCTGTCAAGGCAGCCCATTGCATTTTTGGACAACACGTATTGTCTGAAAAGTATTTTTTTCTTTTTTTTCTGCCATCAAGCCTAAATTTGCCCTTCGTCAATTTCCCATTCTGCTGTCTGGGGCCAAACAGAACAAGTATAACCCCTCTTCTCACGGCAGCTCTTCAAGTATTTGAAAACAAGTATCATCCCACCCACTGAGCCTTCTCTTCTCCAGCTAACCATTCTCAGTTCTTTTAATTGATCTTTGCATGACATAGACTCAAGGTCTTTCACCATCTTGGTTGCCCTGCTCTGGACACCCTCAAGCCTATCAAGTCCCTTCTTAAATTGTGGTGCCCAGAATGAAACAAATACATCTGGATGTGCTCTGATGAGGAATGAGTACAGTGGGATTATTCCCTCCTTATTCCTGAAAGCTGTGCCCTTCTCAACATGGCTCAAGATTATATTTGCTTTTTGGCTGCCACATCACACTGATGACTCATATTGAATTCCTTTTTTTTAATAATATTTTTTTTCAATTTACATATAAAGACAATGTTAACATTCATTTTTTATAAGAAAAATTTGAGTTCCAAATTTTCTTTCTCCCTCCCTCCCCTTCACTAAGATGGTAAGTAATTTGATGTGTATATATATATATATATATATATATATATATATATATATATATATATATATAAAGACTATATGCACATACACATATATATATACATATATATGCAATCATGTAAAACACCATATTGAATTCTTATTGTCCACTCATACCTCCAGATCTTTTTTTCAGAATAACTGCTCTCTGACCATTCCTTTCCCACCATATACTTGTGAAAATTATTTTTGAACCCAAGTATGAGTCTTTACATCTTACTAGATGGCCCAATTCTCACCTGTTAAGTTATTTCTTAACTGAATTTTTCATCCATTCTGCTAGTTACTATTCCAACTTTGCAACATTTGTGTATTAAAGCTTGTCATCTATAGCTTTCTCCAAGTTATTGATAAAAAGTTAAACAACACGGAGTCAAGCACAGATCTCTAGGACAATCCACTGGAAACTTCTTTCCATGTTGTACTAAACATTAATAACTTTGAGTACAGCTGTACAACCAGTTATGAGTCCATGTAACTGTATTACCTTCTATTTCATATCCCTCCATTTCCTCCATAGGAATAGTATGATACACTTTAACAAAAGCCTAGCTTAAATCTAGGTAAAATATATACGCATCATTCATCCCAATATACTAGCTTAGTTATCCTGGCAAAAAAAGTAAATGAGGTTAATTTGGCATGACCTGCTTTACATTTAACCATATTGGCTCTTCATAATCACCACTTTCCAACCATGTCTTTAATGATCTGCTCTAGAACTTTCTCCAGAATCGAAGTCACAAGTTTGTAGACTCTGTTCTCTTCCCCTTTTTTGAAAATCAGGATATCATTTTCCCTTCTTCCATCTTGTGGTACCTCACCCATTTTTTGAGATTTTTCAAATAGCGCTAACAGCAGCCCTGCAATTATGCCTGTCATTCCTTTGGTATCCAAAGAGGTAATACATTTGGGCCAGATGACTTGAATTCAACAAGTTCAGTAGGGTGTTCTGTTCTTTTTTCTTTCTGCTAACTTATATATGAGTATCAACATATCCAGCAAGTAGTAATTCAGCCTATGCTTGAAAACGTCCAATGAAAGAGACTTCATCACTGGCAGCTCACTCAAGGCATCCCATTGTACTGATGGATAGCTCTTATAGGAATGTTTTTCCTGAAGTCAATCCTTAATTTGTCCCATTGCAACTTCTACCTAGGGCTCTTTGTTCTACCCTCTGGAGCCAAAGAGAACAAGTTTAATCCCTCTGATGGGTAAAAGCCCTTCAATTTTGAAGACAGTTTTCATGTCCAATCTCCTCCTGCCTCCAATCTTCTATGCTATAGGCAAAACACTCCCGAATTATGCTCCCAATATACTTTTGACACATATTAAGGATTTGGTCCATTACCATCCTCCATAAAAATGAAAATCAATTGTTTCTTTTCTCTATGGTCCCTTCCAGCTCTAGATTTGTGATTCACTGCACATAGAACTCCCTTTGGACTCATTCCCCAACTCACACTAGAAAGGCAGTTTGGGTCCCAAGGTGTGCAGTTGCTATGACTCACAAGGTTTGGGGGATACCTATGAGGGTTGCTGGCCTCCTAATTCTTCCTCATAATCTATCACCAATGTGATTCTCATTAACAATCAGCCAGATGACTCAGGCCTTAAGCAGAACCATTAACTCAAGCAAAGCAAGAACAGTAGTTACAAAGCATTCCTCTTCCCACCTCCTCCCACCATGCGGTTCAGTCATTTTTTCAGTCATGTTCAACTCTTTGAGATCTCCTTTGGAATTTTCCATATTTTGTCAAAGATACTGGAGTGGTTTGCCATTTCCTCCTCCAGTTCATTTTTCAGAGGAGGAAACCAAGGCAAACAGGCTTAAGTGACTTGACCAGAGTCACTTAACTAGTAAGTGTTTAAGGCTGTGTTTGAACTCACGAAGATGAGGCTTCCTGACTCCAGACCCAATACTCTTATCCACTGCACTGCCTAACTGCCCCCTCCCCTCCATAAAGACATATTTTCCCAAAAGCACACAAGAGTCTATGAGGGAGAAGAATGATCATGATTTGCAGAGAAAACATGAACTTACAATACTGTAACCCCAGGACCTCAACGTTCTTTCTTTCTCTGGAGAATTTTCATGAAGCCTACTGCTTCATGAGACATTGGTGATGAACAATTCATCCAGCTGCTCAGGTGGCATGGCTCCCCAAAGGGCACAGCAACCCTATGGGATAGTTGGCTCAGTTGGGTTTGATCTTCATAGATAAAGGTATCTCAGCTGGATAGGTCAAGTCATAAGTGGGCTGGATCAAGCAGATCACTAAACTTCTAAACTGGATCCTCACCAGGCTTGACTATTTCTGCACTGAACTGCTCAGATTGCTTGGCCATTGGGCATGCCTGAAGCTATTCTGACCCAGTCCAATCACTAGCTCACTTAACATTTTTTTTCTTTTTGCCAGACTGGACTATGCAGGCTATACTGCCAATAGGTAAATTCTACCAGACTGGGCCAGGCAGATCACTTAGCTACTGTGATCTTCTCAGGTCATATTATCTCTACTAGACTCCTTGGAGTTATTTGTTAATGAGTAGCTACAGACTTTCACTCTCATTAGCTGCTAGCTTGGCTGGGTGGTACTGTCCTCTCTTTAGCTAGTGTGTGTTACAGTGATCTTTTTGTTGTAGTACTGGTGGGTATCTTTGTCTTGGTCAAGGGTTATCAACCTGGGGTACACACCCCATCTCAGTTTCATAAATATATTTCAGATAATCTATGAACTTGAATGGGAAAAAATGTATTTTATTTTTTCTAATCTCTGAAATTTACCATTTTCTTCAATTATTAAAAAAAACATTCTGAGGAATATTTAGGCTTCCTAAAATTGACAAAAGGGCATAGTACATGGTAGCAAAAAGTTAAGAAATCAAATGACCTTTAGGTTAGAATCGTGAAAAGCCTCTCCTTGGCTCTTCTCAGAGTTTCAGTTCTAAAGTTTATCATATCCAGGCAAGAGATGGGAAAACTCTTTTCTAGTTTGAAAATCCTTTCTGCTTGAGGGACATTTCACTCAATCAGGGACTCTTCCTTAGTTAATGATGACTAATCCCTAATTTACCCAGTTATATTTGCCACATACTACTGAGGTCTTATGCAAATGTGCAGTAGAAATGAAGCTTAGAGACAAATTCATTGTATTTGTACCCTCTTCATAAGCAATTAAGCTGTTCAAGGCTCTGATTATTGCTAAGGTACAGAATGTTTATTTTCTATGTGAAGGCCTTTCCTTTTACATTTCAATGTCTGTTTTCAGTACTTAGAAGGTTCAGCTCTTCTGCTTCTCACTTGGGCATACTATTACATACTATTACATGAATTATTATAATAGCAAAGACAACTTCTAGGCACTGAGAATGATTTTGGAAAGGCTGATTGGCACCACTCACTGAAATTTTCAGGTATTTGGGTAAATAGCACCAAAGGATCACAGATTTAGAGCTCTAAGAAACCTCAGAGACCTCCAAAAGACCTGTGACTTGTCCAGGCTCACAAAGCTGGTGTACGTTTGAGACAGGAGTCAATTCTGGTATTTATAGTTTTGAGTCCAGCACTCTAGACAGAGGTGCACAGGTAAATGTTTAACAACTATCGCTCCAACGAAAAAAAAAGTGGACTCAGGAAACACTTTAAACTTTAATTTGCGTAATTAATATTTTCTTAAGTCTAGATAATCAACAAAACAATTAACCAAACCTTGATTTATAACATTGACCAATGTTGCAAATGCTCACACAATCAACCCTCTCCCTCTTCCAGCTGGCTCAAGCATACCGCTGGTTTTGATCACCACGTGGCTCATTGTGGTCTGCCCTAGGGGACCCACATCAACAGGATCATAGTATTTTCCAACTAGCAAAACAGGGATCCAGTCTTTGGCCTGTCTATTATTCCCATGACTATATAGTCTCTCATGAAGAGAGACATTGTGAATAGGCAATGAGGGCATACCAAGAAAGAATCTTGCCTCTGAAATGTATGAGTTTTGGTTTTGTTTAAAATACATTTAAGCCAGACTAGAACTGTGACATCAGGTAGTTCTAGGGACATCAAAAATGTGTTAGCTCAAAGGCACAAATGTTCCCTTTGCCTGGGGCACATGCAACCTCAGGGCAAAATCAGCGCTGACCCTGAGCCAGAGTACAGCACATACATGTTCTTTGAGCTTCAATGTTAAAAAGAAAGGAAAAAGGAAGAGGAAATCTAAACTAAACTACCAAGGAGGGCTTCTGTGAACACTTCATGTAGTCAACATCAGCAGTGGGTAAGACTCCACCTAAGTGAAGTTTCCAGATGACTGAGGCTTACTCCTAAAAGTTCAAAAACTATTTTCTATTTTAAAAAAAACTATTTCCAATGAAAGATTTTCTAAAATGAATTGCTCTCTCCTAATGTCTTAAAAAAAAACAAGGCTGAATGTATTTTTACTTTTTCTTAATCATCTGAATCATTATTAATAGTAACAGTTTTTAATTCTGTGCTGAAATTCAGTGATGCCCACAGGGCCTACGAAAGCTCTGGGAGCAATTTGTCCCTGTACTAATAGTCCCAGAGGGTTCAATTTTGGAGCTAGGTTTTGATCATAGAATCACAGAATATGGCAGTTAGGAGGAACCTTAGCAGCCATCTGGTCTAACAGATACATAAAGGCAATTCCCATAATAATATACCAAATAGTCACTCATACTCTACTTAAAGACTTCCAAGGAGAAGAAAATAATACTTCTCGAGTTATCTCACTGTATTTTTGAACAATTATTTGTAAGGGAGTTCTTCCTGACTTTTTGCCCAAAATCAGCCTCATTAAAACTTCCTCCTGTTAATTCTCCCTTTTGAAATTATTTTCTTTCTCTCTCCCTTTCTATCAAACTGCCAGATATCATTTTTCATCACTATGAGTGTGGATGACTCTGAAAGACCCCTTACTGCCTTCTGCCCCCACTTCTGCCCCCCACAATTTATTGTTTTTGACTGGCTGAGATCTATGTCACCAGACAGCTAGGCTTGTGAGAACTGTGTATTAAAATAAATAAACAAATAATTTATTGGTAGGCTCTCAGTACAACCTGAGAGGCTTTTTTTTTTTCTTGAGTAAAATGCATGGCCTTTGGAAGATCCCTTTCAGATACTCAGAAAATCACTTTTTTCTTTTTACTTGTTTTGGCTGTGAGAAGTCAAATGTCACTGTAGATCCATTTAGGATCTAGGGACTCAGAAATGCTTATTGATTCAGGGTTCCAAAAGGAATTCCCCATCAGAGTAAATTTTCTAATTATGAGAAAATATTGAAATTCTTCTTTTGTAATTGATCCCTAGAACTCAGAGCTTATCTCTATGGTTCCTAAACAAAAAGCATTCCTAGGCAGGGAGGATCATGTTCCTGGTAGACTCTACTTCAGAGGTTCTTAACCTGGAATCTATGGTCTCCCAAGGACTCTGTGCTTGAATTTCAGGAGAACCACGAACTTGAAAGGGGAAAATAAATAAATCTTTACCAATAATCAGTCAGTAAACATTTATTAAGCACCTACTATGTGTCAGGCACTTTGCTAAGAGCTTGCCTTTCATTCTCAAAGAAGACTAAAATGACATCACTACAGTGGAGTGTGTCCAACTGTGAATGGTCAGACCAATGTGAGCTCAGCCTATTCTACCACAGAGTGGGCACAGATAGTCCATATGAACATTTTGAGTGGAGGTATCTCTAAATACTTGTGTCTCATTTTTTTTTCAGCTCCTGCAATTCTGCTTTTCTGAAAGAGTGTAGCACCTTCTTTGACATGGGCACATCATTCTAGGCAGTCCTTTGGCAGTGTTTCCCATGTCTCACAACCAATTCCAAAGATCTTCAGAGAGACCTTAAGAGTGTCCTTATATCACTTCTTCTGACCACCATAAGAACACATGCCTTGTGTGAGTTCTGTGTAAAATAATCATTTAGGAAAACATCTATTTGGCATTAGAACAACATGGCTAAGTGCTAGAGGTATAAAAAAAGGTAAAAGACAGTCCCTGCCTCTAAGGAACTCACAACCAATTGGTTTCCTTTGTATTTTATTTTGTGCATTTAAAAATATAATTCTAAGCAGGGGTCCATAGGCTTCATCAGACTGCCCAAGGGGTCCACGATACTAAAATGAGTAAGAATTCCTGTTTAAATAAAGTCCAAACAAGAGCCAAATGAGTCAGAAGAGACCTTCAAGAAATATTGCCTTCAATTTTTAATTGTAGGTGCATTGCATAATAGGCGTATGTGTAGGCCAAGTCACTTGACCTTTCTAAGCTTTTCTTTCCCTTCTTTCAAAAATGGAGATAGTAATAACATATTGCATTTATTGTTGTAAGGATCAAGTGAGATAATATATGTAAAGTGTCAGTATTACCACTTATGACCTTAATGTCCTTTCCCTTATTAATGAGATCAATGATATAAATTGGGTAGCCAGGAAAGGTGAGGAAAACTGATCACCCAGAATATATTCCTTTGGACAATGCTGGGCATTGTTCTGTCTGGAGCCTCTTAATAGGGTGAGACACAATATGGCCAGAGTCTGGTTGTTACTGTATTTAGGCCCAGTATTGCTAATGAGGCCACCCACTTTTCTCTTCTAAATATCTGCCATAAATCACAGAATTTAGATATTGATAATGATCCCAGGGATTATCTAATTCATCTGTGATCTAAAAATCAAACAAAAAAAGGATCCTATCTAAATATTCTCTAGGAGTCATTACCCCACCTCTTCTTGAAGATCACTAGTAAGGGCAAGCCCAGTGTCACCCAAGGCACTCCATGGCACTTTTGGATGGCTCCAATTATTAAGAAGTTCAGTCTGACAACAAGTCTAAATTGACTACTTTGCCACTTCTACCCAGTCTTCTTAGTTCCTCCCAGTGCGGACAAGTAGACCCAAGCACATCCCTCTTCCACATGACAGTTTTATGAGCATTAGAACATATGGATTTTCAGGGAGATAATAACCAAATCCACCCACCAAGAACATAATACAGAAACCAAAAGAGGAGATCTTTAATAAACTCTATGTGCACATCTTCTCACCAGAAACTTTTTATATGACTATGATGCCCAAAGTCTGCTTATACTTGGGAATCTTTTTCTTGGCACTGGACCAAAGAGAGCCTGGAAGGCTGAAACCCCCTAAATAAATAAGCAATTGTGTTCAAAAGATGTTTAATTAGACTATGAAGTATGTGTACTATTAGGAAAATACCTAGCTCTATAATGAACATACAACCCCAGAACATTCTAAGAATATAACTCCCAACAATAATCTTAAAAGTATGAATCATACAACTGTTACTGAAAAGCAGATGACAATGAATTGCCAATCAATACCTATCTAGGGCCAATAGAATCTCCTTTAGAAAGCTAGCAAAGAAGGAGAAGAACCACAAGGAGAAAAGGAGAGACAGAGGGAGAGGGAGCAGAATGTGACAGAGAGAGTGATGATGTTGCTATCTGAGAGATTGAGACTCCTCAAGGACTGGAGTATAGGATGGGGTCATCTGGAATGAATTCACAGACTCAAGCACTCTTTAAGTAAAAGTGGCAAAGATTTATTGTTATGCTATACAGCACCCAAGGATTCTCAATGAACCTGCCATGATAGGCAGAACTTGTGACCTAACAGGAATGATGCTAAAGCTTATATAGGAAAAGTAACAAATTATGTGGCAAGTATACTAATTAGGTGATAACATATAACTGTCATTCACTACTGGAAACCTGGGAGTGGGGAGAGGGTTTCTAAAGAGTATATTTTGGTCTGTTATGTCTGTTACAAGATAGTTTCAGGAGTTGATGTCTATAGCTTGACCTCTGCATTGCATACGTAACTGTGGGCATCAGCGTTTGATAGTTCTGCTGGTACAAGATAGCATGAAGGAAATTCTAAAGAGGTCAGTTTGTTATTGTATCAGGGAGAGACAATTTGCCTCACTGAGGCCACTCATGAGTTCTTGCCAGAGATAGGATCCTTGGGATGGAGGGAAACTGCCAGGGATAATTGTTTCTGAGGCCAGGGAGAAATACGATCTTGGAAGTGGGATCTGAGTACAAGCACTTAAGTGCCCTATCAAGGAGAAGGGGAGAGAGAAAGAGAGACAGAGATACAGAGAGAGACACAGAGAGGCACACACACACACACACACACACACACACACACACAGAGAGAGAGAGAGAGAGAGAGAGAGAGAGAGAGAGAGAGAGAGTTGACAGAGAAGATGATGAGTTCTGTTTTGGACATTAGATTTTGAAATACATGTGGGGCATCCAATTTGAGATATCCAAAAAGCATTTGGGGATGTGCCAGAGAGAGACAGAAACTAAGAGAAAGAGGAAAGGCCAGGACAGAAACAGAAACAAGGTTTAAGAGAGAGGGCTAAGAGCAACAGACAGGAAGGGAAAGGGAGAAGGAGAGAGCTCTTAAAACTATACAATAACCCTGGGATGTAAGTGCTATTATTATGCCTATTTAGCTGATAAAAAATGAGGTAAATAGAGGTTAAGTGACTTGCCCAAAGTCACACAGCTAGGAAATGTTTGATGCTGGATCTGGACTTAAGTCTTCCTGACTAGAGGCCCAGTGTTCTATGCATTTAGCCACCCTGCTACCCCACTCTAATATAAATTTCTTGTGGACAGAAACAGCCTTTCTCTTTGCATTTGTCTAGAACATTAAAACAGTGCCTGGAGCACTTAATAAATACTTGTTGACTAATAGACAAATAAGATAATAAATTCAAACTGGGCTAAACAAATTCCCACTAGTTTATGATTCTCTATTGAACAGCATGGAATAGCATCATAAGACCATCACTTTAGACCTAGAAAGGACTCAGATGCCATCAAATCTGACAATTTAATTTTGTAAATGATAAAGCTAAAGCCCAAAGAGTTTGGATGACTTGTTCAAGGTCACATGAACAGGGAGGAAGCAACAGAGCTTGGATTTGAACATGGCTAATTGGATCATAAGATAACCTTAGCTATAGCAGGGACTATAGAAGCTATTGAGCCTTACCCATCTCAAGATCAAGAGAAATCAAATGACTTGCTCAGCCTCAAAGTACTTACAAAAATAAGAGGGAGGATTTGAATCTAGGTCCTCCTGACTCCATATCCAGTACTTTAGCTACTATTCCATGTTGCCTTTCAAAGTATTATGGAAATTATAACTGATGTTTATATAATAACCTAATGTTTGCAAATCATTACATATCTAATTATATATCTTTATATATCTAAAGAGGGTGAGTGCTTGAGTAATTTGAAATCCCCTCATCCAACTGTGTCAATTTATAAAACCCTAATACCTTAATCAAAAGACAAGACTTCTCTGTGAAATTAATCAGTAACGGGCTTTAATCAATGTGAAAAAAATCTTCATCACTTGGAGAAATGGTGCACAGAGTAGTATGGTTGGATAGCTGAGGCAACTGGGTGATGCACTGTGGTTCATCTATAAACTATAGTGATCACTGCCACATCATGACTTTCTCAATTTATTTGGGGTTGGCATAAGAAATTAAATGGGAATTTTGGGAGAGTTTTGAGGACTACATGAAGACCAGTAGATGACACAGAAAAAGTTTAGAAACTCAGAAATGCATAAAATGTATGTGTAGTGTTATATAATATCAACATATTTTATCTTTTAATAGCATAAAAATAAAGACTTCTTCTCTGGCATGAAAGGAGGACCAAAATATTTTATGTGAATTTTCCAGACAAGGAGGGAAGGGGGTGGGAGTGGAGGAAGGCTAGAAGGATTCAAGTGAATAACTATTAAGGAAGCCAAGTCCCGTAAGAAATGTGGGGTTGTGAAGGAGAAAATAGGGCACTTTAGCCTCAACCTTGATCTTCTCCTCTCTTGCTGTTGTTTGGAGGATGACCATATGAGTCTTATTGAGTTTGGAGTGTTTGGGACTATTTTTCCATCAGTTCCCTCTCAAAGTCTTCAGAACAATGGACAACAGTGTCTAGATCAGAAGCCATGAATGGATTAGTCACAGATTCAAGGGGATGCATTTATATAAAACAATATACCAGGTACTGTGCATTTTCTTAAATAATATTTTACTTTCCCCCAAATTACATGTAAAAACAACTTTTAACATTATTTTTTGGTCATTTTGTTTCTTAAGTTTTGAGTTTTAAATTTTCTACCTGCCCACCACCATCCCTGAGACAGTAAGTAATCTGCTATAGGTTACATATGTGCAATCATGTAAAACATTTCAATATTAGTCATCTTGTGCAAGAAGATGAAAGAAAGAAGGAAAGAAAGAAAGAAAGAAAGAAAGAAAGAAAGAAGAAGAAGGAAGAAGAAGAAGAAGAAGAAAGAAAGAAAGAAGAAGAAAGAAAGAAAGAAGAAAGAAAGAAGAGAAAGAAAGAAAGAAAGAAGAAGAAGAAGGAGAGAAAGGAAGGAAGGAGAAAGGAAGGAAGGAAGGAAGAAAGGAAGGAAGGAAGGAAGAAAGGAAGGAAGGAAGGAAGGAAGGAAGGAAGGAAGGAAGAAAGAAAGAAAGAAAGAAAGAAAGAAAGAAAGAAAGAAAGAAAGAAAGAAAGAAAGAAAGAAAGAAGAAGAAAGAAAGAAAGAAAAAGAAAAAAGAAAGGAAGGAAGGAAGGAAGGAAGGAAGGAAGGAAGGAAGGAAGACACTATACTTCAGTCTGCGCTTAGATAACATCAGGTGGTTTTTTTTTGTTTGTTTTGTTTTGTTTTGTTTCATTTTTGCCCCTCTGGAGGAAGATAGCATTTTTCATCATGAGTCCTTTGGGATTGTCTTAAATCACTGCATTATTAAGAATAGCCAAATCATCCACAATTCTTCATTACCCAATATTGCTGTTACTATGTGCAATGTTCCCTTGGCTCTGTTCACTTCACTTTGGATCAATTGTTGTATGTCTTTCCAAATTTTTCTGAAATCGTCCTGAATGTTATTTCTTATATGTGCTAAGTATTTCACAAATATCATCTCATTTGATACTCATGATGACCCTGAGAGGTAGGTGCTGTTATTATCTCCATTTTACAGTAGAAGAAACTGAGACAAACAGAGCTGAAGTGACTTGCCCAGGGTCATACAACTAATAAGCCTCTGAGATGAGATTTGAACCAAGCTCTTCCTGACTCCAGGCCTAGTACTCCAAATGCCATGAGGTTTATGGACACAGAAGAAAATCTACACCTTACCTCTGAATCAAGGAAACCTCTGCAGCCAAAGGATTTCCAGGAGTACTGAGTTACCTCTTTGTTTTTGTCTTTGTTTGGTTTCTTTTTTATATATAAATTTATTTATATTCAGTTTTCAACATTTACTTCCACAAGATTTTGAGTTTGAAATTTTCACCCCATCTTGCCCCTTCCCCCACACCAAGATGGCATGCATTCTGAATGCCCCTTCCCCTAATCAGCTCTCTCTTCTCTCTCTCCCCCACTTCTCTTATTCCCTTCCCCTTCTATTTTCCTGTAGGGCAGGATAGGTTTCTGTACCCCATTTTCTGTATTTCTTATTTCCCAGTAGCATGTGAAAACATTTTTTTTAAACATGTGTTTTTAAAACTTTGGATTCCAAATTTTCTCCCCTCCACCCTCTCCACCCACTCTCACTGAAAAGGAAAGCAAGTCAATATAGGTTACATGTGCAGTTGCAAAACACTCCATAGTAGACATGTTGTGAAAAACTAACTCTATTTCCCTTAATCCTATCCTGCCCCCCATTTATTCTATTCTTTCTTTTGACCCTGTCCCTCCTCAGAAGTATTTGCTTCTGATTACCCCCTTTCCCAATCTGCCCTCCTCTCTATCATCCCCCTGCTCTCTTGTCCCTTCCCCCCTATTTTCCTGTAGGGTAAGACAGATTTCCATACCCAATTGAATGTGTATGTTATTCCCTCCTTAAGCCAAATCCTATGAGAATAAGATTCACTCATTCCCTCTCACCTTCCCCCGTTTCCCCTCCACTGTAAGAGCCTTTTCTTTTCTGTTTTTTTTGTGAGATAATTTACCCATTCTACCTCTCCCTTTCTTCTTCTCCTAGTATAATCCTCTCTCATCCCTTAATTTTATTCTCCAGATATGACCCCTTAATCTTCAACTCACCTTATCTATCTATCTATCTATCTATCTATCTATCTATCTATCTATCTATCTATATCTACATATATACATTATTTTTCCCCCTCAACTACCCTAATACTGACAAAGGTCTCATGAGTTATAAATATCATCTTTCCATGCAGGAATGTAAACAGTTCAACCTTAATAAGTCTCTTATGATTTCTCTTTCCTGTTTACCTCTTCATGTTCCACTTGAGTCTTGTATTTGAAAGTCAAATTTTCTATTCAGCTCTGGTCTTTTCATCAAGAATGCTTGAAAGTCCTCTATTTCACTGAATGACCATTTTTTCCCCTGAAGGATTATACTCAGTTTTGCTGGGTAGGTGATTCTTGGTTGTAATCCTATCTCCTTTGCCCTCGGAATATTATATTCCATGCCCTGCGTCCTTTAATGTAGAAGCTGCTAAATCTTGTGTTATCCTGATTGTGTTTCCACAATACTTGAATTGTTTCTTTCTGGCAGCTTGTAATATTTTCTCCTTGACCTGGGAACTCTGGAATTTGGCTACAATATTCCTAGGAGTTTTCCTTTGGGGATCTCTTTCAGGAGGAGATTGGTGATTCTTTCAATTTCTATTTTGCCCTCTGGTTCTAAAATATCAGGGCAGTTTTCCTTGATAATTTCTTGAAAGATGATGTCTAGGCTCTTTTTTTGATCATGGCTTTCAGATAGTCCAATAATTTTTAAATTCTCTCTCCTGGATCTATTTTCCAGGTCAGTTGTTTTTCCAATGAGATATTTCACATTGTCTTCTATTTTTTCATTCTTTTGGATTTGTTTTACAGTGTCTTGATTTCTCATAAAGTCACTAGCTTCCAATTGCTCTATTCTAATTTTTAAGGAAGTATTTTCTTCAGTAATCTTTTGGACTTCCTTTTCCATTTGGCCAATTTTTCTTTTTTAGGGCATTCTTCTCCTCATTGGCTTTTTGGACCTCTTTTGCCATTTGGGTTAGGCTATTTTTTAAGGTGTTATTTTCTTCAGAAATTTTTTGGGTCTCCTTTAGCAAGCTGTTGACTTGTTTTTTGTGATTTTCTTTCATCACTCTCATTTCTCTTTCCAGTTTTTCCTCTACTTCTCTTACTTGCTTCTCAAAATCCCTTCTGACTCTTCCAAGGCCTGGGACTGATTCATATTTTTCTTGGAGGCTTTGGATGTAGGAGATTTGACTTTGTTGTCTTCTTCTGGTTGTCTTATTTTGATCTTCTTTGTCACCAAAGTAAGATAATATAGTCTGCCCCTTTTGGGCTGCTTGCTCATGATCCTGGCCAATTACTTGAATTTTAAACTCTTCGTTAAGGTAAGAGTCTACTTCCAATGTGGAGAGTGTCCTGTCCCAAGCTTCGGGGCTTTATACTGCTGTTTTCAGAGATACTTGTAGGGACCTGTAAATTTTCAGTACTTGCAAGGTGGTATGATAAGGGGTGAGGTGTTTACTCCTTTCCTGACCTGTGCTCTGCCCTACTAGTGACCACAGCACTCCTTTCTGTCCTGGAAGTGTGAGGAAGATTTCTCTACACTGCCACTACAAGCTTCAACAGGCCAGTGCTCCTCCTCACCCCAGGACCGCTGCCCAGAACTGTGACCCAGATCCAAGCACAGGCAAAGCAAGAGATTCCTGCCTCAGCACTGGCAAAGAGATCCCTGCAATCCCCTGTGATCACCACTGGTTTCCACCTCAGTCTCTCGGCCAGAAGTTCAGGACACAGCCACTGCTCTGGGCCCACACTTTGCACTCTGGAATTGGCTCTGAGACCTAGCTCCTCTCTCACTGCAGAAACAGACTTTGCCCACTGATTTCTAAGTTGTCTTTGGCATTTGTGGGTTGAGAAGTCTGGAAAACACCAGAGCTGCCCACAATTCAGTCCTCTGAAGCCTATGCCAGGTTTGCTGTGGCCTGTGCCCCCACGCTGCACTGTGCTTCTCTCCCCACCTGGCATGATATACCTTTATGATCAATCATCCAGATTGTCTTAGGCTGGAAATTTGCCTCACTCTGTCTTTTTGTGGGTTCTGCTGCTTTAGAATTTGTTTCTAGCCATTTTATATAGCTATTTGGAGGGGTTAGGGGAAGAGCTCAAGCAAGTCACTGCTTTTACTCCACCATCTTGGCTCTGCCTCCCCTTGAGTTACCTTTTTGAGGCAGCTAGGTGGTACACTGGATGGACTGATAGGTTTGGAATCAGGAAGACCTAGGTTCAAATATAGTCTCAAGTACTTACTAGTTATGTGACCCTCAGCAAGTCACTTAAATTCTGTCTGCCTCACTTCCCTCAACCACAACACTGGAGTAATAACAGCATTAACTTCTAGGGTTGTTGTTAGGATTAAATGAGATGATATTTGTAAATTTCTTAGCACAGTCCCTGGCACATAAATGCATATTCTCTTTCTCTTTCCCTTTGCCACATGTGCTTTGTAAGCTTGAGCCCATTTTCCCTTGGACTTTATATGTACTGGCAGGTAGGAGAGTGTGCCCCAGCTTTCAGAGGAGTGGCCTCAGTATCAAGTGTTCTTACTATACCAGTTAAGAATTGCCCCTTTCTAAGAGCTACTTAAGACTGATGAACTAATTGATGTCAACAGTTAATCATGGTATAAAACATGATGATTTGGGGAGTGGAGTAGAGAGGTTGTGAACTAGACAACATTATATAAATATTCCCAATCCCTCAGAAATAACCCCAAAAACTTGAAAGAACATAGAAGCCATATTTGTACCCAAGTCTTCAATGTGAGTGTGAAATGTAACAGTAGTTCCAGAAAGTGTGATTCAGGATTTTATTGGTCCAGGATAAACACTGGGTCCTTTGCATTTGTGGGGACCATCTGGAGAGATTATCCACTGGGGACTTGTTATTGATTTCAAAAGGGGGGGCACTAGACCACTGTTACTGGATATCGTAGTTTGTAGGATTTTTTTTCTCTCTTTTATTTTAGATTGTAATTGAATGATGTCTCTTCTAGTGTATTTATGTAAAATCTTATCACTTTTTTAATGATAAATTTTGCCTGTTTGAATGCTTATGTGTTAATATTTACTGTTTTACTGTGCCCAGTATGAGTATTGCAACTAATATGACAATTCTGAATTTTGTACCCCTAAAACGATGGTTCCTAACTCATAAATATGTTTTTGTTTCCTTTGGAAGTAGACTGTTTAAGCAGACCCAGAATGTTTGCCTTATTAGTGAAATATATCAAGTCACTTTGTCTGAGAACCTCATGCACTTTGAATTCATAGGATCTGTTCTAGCAACCCCAGCCCTGAGCATCAAATCCCATTTTAGAACTTCACTTTTCCTTGAGGGCTTTCTGAGTATATTTTCTTTAAATTAACCTCTCTTGTCCACTAAAGGGTGAGCTTTAAGCTGCATTAGGGTTACCCTGGAACAGAGCTATAGAGGGAAATTTCAGATGCTCTTTGATGTAGGGACTCAAACAGAATTCATCTGGACCTACCTAAACCAGAGGTCACTATACCAAAGGCAATCACATGGTACTGTGACCTCTGGATAAAATTTGGTTAAAAACAAAAGATATACCTATAAATTTTGTCCAGTCTACTGTTGAATGATCTTATGCACTGAGAGAATCAAGGAAGAATTTCCATCTAAGTGAAATTTCTGTGAGGAGACAGCCATGTGCTCTGAAATCTCTATAAGGACCAAGTGTTCCTTTTGCTTTGTAAATTTAAGTAATTTATCAAGTTGGACTTCTGTGAAGGTGTAGAGTAGAGAGTTCCCTTATTGGGAAAGACTTTTGGTCTCCCTTACAGCTAATGATGGCTTGGTTTTAGCACTTAGTACCTGATTGAGCCCATAGTAGTTGACCTCTGTGGGAGAGGTAAGGACCCTGGCCCTCTTGGATCCAGTGGGCCCATGCTGGTACACACTGTTCAAGCCAAATGAGTTTGGCTTCTCACCTAAAGAGGTAATTTCCAGTCAACCTCAGCTCCTTAATCCCTGTGGGGAGTGTACCACCTTGTCAGGCAATGTTGTAAGGGACCAAGCTTTCTTACCAAAAAGGCAGGATTAATTTATTTTCCTTTTTTCCCCCTAACTGGCCATCTTGCTTAACTCATACCTGAATTGTATTGGTGTTATCAATAACAACCACAAGCATTTATAAGGCATTCCACATTCATTTTCTCATTTGGTCCTTGCAACTTTGGAGAAATAGTGCTGCCATTATCCCCACTTCAAAGATAAGGAAATTGAACCTAAGAGACTTGCCCAGAGTCACCTGGATAGACGGTGTGTGGAGCAGGATTTGAACGCAAATCTTCTTGACTCTGAATCTGGTACTTTATACACTGGAATGGATTGATGACCTTTTAATATTTCAGTATGTCAAAGGTATTGCTCAGAAAAGAGCAGAATTGAGAATCCTTGTGAAATATTCCTAAAGTAATTAGTCATTCATAAACAAGGTCCCTTGCTATCTCTAAATTTAAACTCACTTCTTCTCTTCTTGCCTTCAATAAATAAAGAGACATAGGGCCCTATAACCGCTGAAAGGCCAGGGGGCTTATGTTCAAATACTTACAACAGCTCCATTGATTTTAAGGCCATTAAGACAGGAAGTAAATATCATTGCAAGAAAGGTCCCCCCAGAATATGGAAGATGATAGGAGACGCCTCCTCTTAGAAAGTTATATTAAGGATTTGTAGGCCCTTAGGACCTATAAAGTCAGTTTGGCACACCAATAAATCACTTTATATTACTGTGCTCCCACTGAGAGAACACCATTTCAATGGGAGGGGATTGTTCAGTGGTAGAGGGAGGACAGCAAAGAATTCAGGTCTGGGAAACTATGATTTGGGTTCTGACACTGACTTAGTTTTCCCCATATAAAGCACAGGTTGGTAGCTAGGTGATGCAGTGAATACAGCACCGGCCCTGGAGTCAGAAGAACTCGAGTTCGAATTTGGCCTCAGACACTTAGTAACTGTGTGACTCTGGGCAAGTCACTTAACACTGATTACCCCCAAAAACAAAACAAAACAAAACAAAACAAAATGTATAAAGCACAGGGATTGAACCTATGATTTCAATGGCATGGGGAACTCCTAGATGGGACAACCCTTTCTACTAAGTACAACTTAACCCCTTCTCTGCAATTTATAGTCTTAAATGTTTACCAAGGACTTTGAGAGGTTAAGTGGATTGCCAAGTTATTCACATAGACAGTATGTCTGAGGGTAGACATGAACCCAGGTATTCCTGGCTCTGAGATCAGCTTTCTATTTACCATTCCATGTTAATACTGCTAACAAAATAGTCATGAAGACTTAGTGAGTGAGGTAAAAAAAAAAACGGATTTAAAGTTAGAAATAAAGGTTCATAATCTGTCTTTAACCAACTGTGTTGTTAATGAGATTTTGTTGTTTTTCGATTGTTTCAGCTGTGTCTAATTCTTCATAACCCCATTTGGGTTTTGAAGGGGTTTTGTTGTTCTTTGTTTTGTTTTGTTTTGTTTTTGAAAGGTGCTGGAGTGGTTTGCCATTTCCTTCTCTGGTTCATTTGATAGATAAGGAAACTGAGGCAAACAGAGTTAAGTGACTTAACCAGGGTTACACAGCTAATAAGTATCTGAGGTCAGATTTGAACTCAAGAGGATGAGTCTTCCTGATTTGAGGGCCAGCAGGCATTCTACCTAGCTGCCCTGGTAATGAGATTAAAGCACCCCAAATCTATTTAGGGTAAATGTTGTATTTGGCATTTTAGAACTTTCTTGTTTTTAGTTCAACAGACCAAATCACATTAAAATAATCAGGCAACTCATTCATTCATTCTTTTGTTTAGTCATTCTTTGTTTTTATTTGTTTGGGAAGACTCGGACCACTGGGTGCTACAGTGGATAGCATGACCAACCTGGAGTCAGGAAGCTTCGTCTTCCTAAATTCAAATCTGGCCTCAGACACTTACTAACTGTGCAACCCTGGGCAAGTCACTTTACCCCATTTGCCTCAGTTTCCTCATTTATAAAATGATCTGGAAAAGGAAATGGCAAACCAGTATCTTTGCCAAGAAAACCTCAAATAGGGTCATGAGGAGTCTACATGATTGAGGAATAACAAATAAGACTGAGTTTCCCTATTTTCCTCAGGTGAGAAGTGCAAGCAGGGACTATTAATATTCTGTATGGCACCAGAGTTTGGCCTCCCTTATGTTCAAGCTATTCCAATTTGCCCCTACCTAGGCAAACTTGGGTCCCTTGCTCCCAGAGGTTCACCATGTTAATGAAGAACTTAGTGCAGACCCCTAATTGACTTGACCCACTGCAGCTTAGATTTCCTGAGCTCAAGAATTCCACTAGCCTCAGCACGTCTGGAAGCAGAGATTGCAGGATATGTTACCATGCCTGAAACATTTTTTTAAGAGACAAAGATTTAATGGAAAATAATAGAAGAATATATTGGCATGAAAATTTCTAGTTCAATACAAGCTTAAAAATCTATCAAAATGACTTCTAAAAGTTGAAAATATAAGACAAAAGTAACATCATATGGAAAATATAATAAAAAATACTAAAAGGAGAACGATGATGGATTACCTCTCCTAGGGATTAAGTGAACCTACTTTGTAAAACTACACAGACTTTCCAATCCATACAGAGAAAGAGAGGAGCAAAAGAAAAAAAAAGAAAAGAAAAAGATAGGGTAGGGGAAGAATGAAATAGATGTTGCAGAGATGGAGAGAGAATGAGAGACAGAGAAGAGGAAAGAGGAGGGGAAAAGAAAGAGGGAGAGAAGGAAGGATGGGGGAGAGAAATAAATCAAAAGAGTAAGCCCTTCTCAGGAGAGAGAGATTGAGATTGGTTTAAGGCCAGTTTTAATATTCTTTGGTAGGAAGCCTGGAATCAGGAAGACTTGAGTTCAAATTCAGCCTCAGACATTTATTCACTTAACGACCCTAGGCAAGTCATTTAACCCCTGTTTGCCTCAGTGTTTTTCATCTGTAAAATGCTTCCTCAGTCCAGGCAACATGACTCATTGGAGCCCACCCATAATTCTGAATTGAACCCAAGTGGAAAATGAATGACTCATGATGTCCATTTCCCATTCTAAACTAAGGCATAACAGGGTATGACCCAGGATCATAAGATCATAGATTTAAAGGAAAGGTTCACTGTTTAATGACAACTCTTCATAGTTTGACTTTGCAAGGAGGTTCTTATCCATTTGACCCTGTGTAAGAAGGCTAATTACCTCTCAAAGCATCAGTTTCCTAATCTATAAAATAAAGATAATGATACTTATACTGTACCACACAAGGATATTATAAAAAAAAAAAAGAAACTTTGTGAAACATGAAGTGTTATATTAAAAACATAAAGTAAGCTATTATTTCTTTCCTGTATTTTCTTTTTTTTGGTGGAGCTGAAGTAAAAATAGTACTGGGACAAGTAATTTAAAAAATCGTTTTTTATTAAGCACTTCTTATGTGCCAGGTACTGTGATAAGTTCTAGACAAGTCCCTACTCTCCTGTTATTCTTTTATATGTTGTAAGCAATAAATTGTTATGTAGGTAGATTTTTTGGATTTTTGTAAGTGGGTAAAAATATTGGTATGCAGGCTTAAAGTTTGTTGAATAAATAAAATCATCTTCAGTATAACTTAGTGGTAGAGAGGGTGATGGGGGTGGTAGGTATGACTTCTGCTTTTCACATGATTTTAATTTCTTCTACTTGCTTTTTATATTTTGAAAGATTTTCATTCCACATAATTTTCAAGTTACTTACTACCACCCAACACCACAACCCCCACCACCACCACCACCACTACTGCTACTATTACTACTACTACTACTACTACTACTACTACTACTACTACTACTACTACTACTACTATACCACCTAACTACTACTACTACCACTACTACTACTACTATTGCTAATGCTTCTGCTAACAAATATTACTAATTATTGCCACTATCTACTACTACTAACTGCAATTAAACACTACTACCAATAACTTTTACTAACTATTATTAATACTACTGCTGCTGTTACTAATAAATATTTCTACCATTATCTTCAATATCACAATTATTTCATTATTTTCATCTTATGTTGCATGGTATTCAGATGAAAACAGTCCAAGAACTAATTGTTATACTGCAATTAACATCTTATATTAATGTTATGGGGACTCTAGTACCAGTGTATAAAATGATGGCTTTTTGTAATTGGATGGATTTTGAAATGTCAGCTCATCTTCTGGAAACTTGCTGAAGATACCTTTGCTACAACTCCAGTAGCAGAGTAGATGGGAAGAATAACAAGCATCTCATCCAGTTTCCATATGATTTTCTGTTTCTTCTACTAGGTTTCTATATATTGAAAGCTTTTCATGAGTATGCAATATGGCAATATTTATTAACATTGTTATCCTTAATTTTTTTTTAATATATCGTTGTCATATCTAGGTAGTTGTGGGCAACAGTTTTGTCTGTAATAATGCTCAGATTCAAGTGCAATTTATTTGCTAAATTTTCAATATATTTTGGAGATTGTACTCAGAATGTAAGAATTTATTTTATCTGTTTATAAAAGATAGTTAACTGCTGCTGTATAATTCTAGCCATTTCCTACCTGGGCTAGTTTTCAAGTTCCTACTCACTGTGGTACCCTTCCCGTTTCTTGTGGGTTTACTGTGTTGATGCCAGACTTGGTGTTAATACACAACTGGTTTAGAACACTATGGCTCAGAACTCCCAAATTCAAGTGACCCACTAGCTTCATACTTCCCAACAACAGGGATTACAAACATGTGCTGTCACACTCAGACTCATACATACATACATACACATGTATAGGTATATATGTGTGGATGTATAGGTAAACACACAGAAACACGCACTCATAAATCCTACATGAGCAGATTGCAGTTTCCACCACTTTATTTCCAAATCTCCATCAATCTGTAAATCTGAGCCCCTTAAAGATGACTTGTCTGTAATTTCTGAAGGCAATCACCTAATCCTGAACTACTATCACTAACCTTCCTGTTTCTATAAACAAATTTGCATAATCCAGCCATTTGTTCAATGCTTTTTTTGGTGACATCTAGCTGGTTGAATTTCTATAGGTGTTACTCACTTTTGAATCCACTCATGTTTCTTAGATGTTTCATAGGCTCCTTTGGAAAAAATATCCCTATCAGTGACACTGTACAAATTTGCAGCATATACCTGTTGTTTTCCTTCACTCTTTCTTTATAGAATGAGCTCTGTTTTCCCTTAAATCACTGCCTTCCCTCCCACACCCTCCGATCAGCAACACACACATTTTACAAGACCAATTTTGCAGTATTCTCATGGACAGTAGTTTACCCTATCTACACTTCATCAAGGTAGCAGGATTGGACCTACCAGTGATTTAAGGCAAGGCAAGAGTTCAGGCAAAAGATGGCCTAATTTGCCTACCCAAAAGTATCAGTCTGGGAGGGGAAGACCATCAGAGTTTATGGCCAGAACAGAAACAATTACTATTTACACTCATTTTGAGCCCTCAAAACCCAAACAATAAATAAGTGAGGCTTGGCCTGGGGCTTATTTTGAGGGAGGGAAGGAAGGAAGGAAGGAAGGAAGGAAGGAAGGAAGGAAGGAAGGAAGGAAGGAAGGAAGGAAGGAAGGAAGGACCAAGCATTGTCCAATAGGGCAGCTACTACTACTCACAAATTGTTGTGCATCCTTCATTCTCAAAGAGGACCAATGACATCAGAAAGGTGATGTTGAACCTCCAGGAGACCAATGTTACTGGATCAAAGACGCATCAGGGAGTAAGATGTAAGTATATTGGAGAGGTAGGAGAAGGCTAGAGCACTCTGCATTTGCTCCTGGAAGCAATAAGGAGCCACTGAAGTTTATTGAGTGTGTGTGTGTGTGTGGGGGGGTGATATGATCTGTCATGTGTTTTAGGAAAGTCACTTTGGTGGCTTCTAGAATTGTAACTGGATCAAACACAACATAAAAGTTTGTGAACTGTTAAAGTGATACAGAACAGTTATGTAAAGGGAGGTCAGTGAAATTCTAATTTCTTTGAAAAGCTGGAAAGTATAAGAGAAGGGGGAGCAGAGATAGAAGGGAGGGCAGCTTAGAGGAAGGGGTATACAGATTATATGCCATCTTGAGGTGGGAGGAGGGATGAGATGGAGAGAAAATTTGTAACTCGAAATCTTATGAAAGTGAATGTTAAAAACTAAAAATTCATAAATTAAAAAAAGAAAAGCTGGAAAGTATCAGGTCTCAATAAATTTTCCAATTACAGGCTCAAACATTTCCCATTGGTGTATGAATTGCTTACAGAGCACTTAACCAGACCAATCTATAACACATGAACCTGTTTTCCTTAACAGAAAGCATAACGTTAAAAAAAAAAAAAAAGACATGCCCACAAGTCCCAAGGGTGAAAGGGAAGCTTGTTATTGATTCAGTCATTACCTCCTTCCCCCACCCAACCCCAGTAAAATAAGCCAGCTGAAGCACTGTGACACATCCACTCTTATTATTGATTATTACAAAGCCTTTGACTTACTTTTACATTCATGGCTTAATCAGGCACTACGAATACATAAAGCAGATGCAAATATAGTGAGAATTCTGGAATGTATGATGTCCACATAGAAAATGACTTTCTCTTGAAAACATACCACTAACATAATAACATCTAGGACAAGTGATCTAGAGCATGGCTTCTACTCAAGAGACAGTTTAAGGCCACTAAGATTCTTCCCAGCCTTAAATCAATGAGTGTTACTCCTGAACAGAACTCAGTCTGATTTTCAAGACAAACACAGAGCCATGGCAAAACAGGGGATTAACCACTTGACCTGTACATTGAGAGAATCAAATTGCATGATTCTACTAGAAAAGTCAAGAAAGCAAGTGATGGGGATACAAAGAAAGGCCAAAACATGTCAAATACACCAAGCAGCTACTTTACCTCATGGGAAATCATTCTCCTATGAAATAAAAATGTCTTTTGGATCCAAGAAGTCTAACATTCTTAATGTGTTCCTTGATGTTTATTCCTTTCTCTTCCTTTTTCTTAATAACTAGCTTGTCTCCCAAGGAGGTTGAAGGATGCATTTGCACTTGTAAACAAAATCACTTGAGTCATTTGCCTCTGGCCAGGAAGACATCCCAACAATGTTGGAGTGATTTATTGCATTTCTATTATTACAGATCCTCAGAATTTCAGACTTAACACCTGAGTATATAGTCTGGTTGCTCCGCCAAGCTGTGGACAACACTTGGTATTCAACACATTCACAGAAGCTCAGAGTAGGAAGGGAGCTCAGGGGGTATCCAGTCCAACCTATTCCTGTCCAGGATGCTTCCATGCACACAAGCTCAACTCTGCCCATACAATCTCAGCTTGAAGACCCTTACAGAGAAAAGATATCTATTACTGCTTATTTAGGACATTCTTTTTTAATTTTACCCTTAAAAGAGGTCTGCAAATTTGATTAGACTCTACCTTGAAGAGGACTCTCCATCCCACCCCAGTGGTCAATCCTGTTGAATTCTGCCATTTCTCTCATCTATTGTCTTTGTCCAAGCAGATATCATTGTGCCCAGTACATAGTACATGCCTAATGCACATTTGTTAAATGAAGATGGTTTCAGGCCAGTAGAACACATACTCCTTGGGGAAGGAACTGATTTGTTTCTGTTTCTGTATCCCTAGAATGTTGAAAGGTGCTAAGTACATATTGGATAAATATGCGCTTAAATAAATATTGAATTGAATTATGTCAGCAGTGGAAGGAGCCAGCAAGATCATATAATCTCACCCTCTCATTTTAAAGTGGAAGCAAGGCCCAGAGAGGAAAATGAATTTCTCCAAAGATCCAAGCAACTTACCTCCCAGTCCAATGCCTTCCCCGCCACCCCATAGCAGGCTGGTTTTATTTGTTTGTTCATTTCCCCTACCACCATGGGCATTCATTGCTTTCGTATACTTTGACTCAACTTACTAGGCTTCTCCTTTTTCTCCACTGCCTTCCTACCCTACAGAAAGCCCCATGATATCCTGCTCATATGATTGGTGGCTTTCTCCTAAAACCACTGTTCTATTAAGGCTCCCCACCATGTTTTGCCTTCCCCATGACAACTCTCCAGACTCCTCATCTTCTTTCTTCACTTCCTCTTCTTCTTCCTCCTCTTTCTCCTTCTCTTCTCTTCTTCTTCTCTTAGACACAAGTGTGAGGCCACTGTAGGCAGAAGACCTTATTCATAGGGAAAGAACCAGTTTTCTGTCCTTCTTCTATGAAAAAGGCTACTACATTCAGTAACCATTACTGGTAAATACCATAGGAGTCCATGTACTCAGCTCTAACCACACTAAACTCATCTGCAAACTAGGGAAAACTGATTGTAGTTTCCTGCTAAAGGAATTTCCACTTACTGATCCATCTCTGAATTTCCCTATTCTTATCAATAATATAGTCAGAATGACAATTGACATTGAAATACAGTGTCTGACACATATTAGGTATTTAATTAATGCTTTTTGATTGATTGGCTGATTAATATGATAATTTAAAGTTTCCAGAACAATTAAATATATTACCCAATTTGAGTCTCAGAGCAATCCTTTGAGGGAGGTAATACAGATATATCCCCATTTTACAGATGAACAAATTGGCTCAGAGAGCTTTCATAATTTGCTGTTTGTCACACAGTTAATAACAGAGTTAAGTTTTGAACCCATGCCTTCCTGATTCCAGGTGTAGAATTCCATCTACTTTGCCATGCTATTTCTACCCTTGGGACATGCACTACCACATCAGATGCTTACTATTTGTATAACTGTAGTTAAATCACTTAATTGCCCTGAGTGTCAGATTCCTCATATATATGTGAGGGAGAGGGGAAGGGAGGCACAGTTTATCACTGACCAATAGATTTCTCCCCCTTTCCACATTCATAGTAGATAACAAGTTTTTGTTGTTCAGCTATGTCTCACTCATCTTTTCTTGATAAAATATTGGAGTGGTTTGCCATTTCCTTCTCTGGCTCTTTTTTACAGGTGAGGAAACTGAGGCAAATAGGGTTAAGTGACTTTCCCAGAGTCACACAGCTAACAAGTGTGTGAGACTGGTTTTGAACTCAGGTCTTCCTTACTCGAGACTTGGCATTCTATCTACTGCATCATCGAGCTGACCTAACAGATAATGAAATATTAATTTGTTAGCAAGGGGTTAATAGCTAAATTTGAGACTTTCCTAGACTCTAGGCTCACAGCAGCATTCCGAATTTCACCACTGCATACATAACAGAGGGTAGCAGGATATGAGTGAGGGAATTCCTCTCCTTCCCCTATTCCCTATGAACTGACCATGATGATTTTCAGTGAAACTATGCCTTCCATTAGAGAGAGGTCAAGGAAGCTAAATGAGCAGAGAGAAACACACTCCCCATTTAGATATAGACACAGAGAGGCAATGACTTATAGGTGGAAGTAGTTCTAAGGAATGCAGCATCTAGCAGCAGGGAATAGAGTCAACCATGGATTCAAGGGAGAACCAGGCCTTGCTATTAAGAGGAAGCTTCTAAAGGAGAGACAGAGAAGGAAAAGTCTGGCATGCCAGAGACATGGGTTACCTTGGTAGAGGGGTTGGAACCTGCAAGGCTTGTTGTGTTCACTACATGCATACTTCACTACCAATATACTTTATGTATTTGCTTACTCCTCCCATTGATTCCATGGTTATTTGTGGGAGACTCGTTATTCAGTGGTTTCAGTCATGTCTGACTGTTTATGACCCCATCTGGGGGCTTCTTGACAAAGATACTGCATGGGTTTTGCCATTTCCTTCTCTAGTTTATTTTCCAGATGAGGAAACTGAGGCAAACAAGTTTAATTGCCTTGACCAGAGTCACACAGCTAGTAAATGGCTGAGGCCAGATTTGAACTCATGAAGATGATTTTTCCTGACTTTCTATCCACTGTGCCTCCTAGCTGCCATTGTAGGAGACATCTTCAAATTTTTAGGGGACATTTTATAGCCATGATTATTACTATGCCATATTTGTGAATATCATTGCTTTAAATAAATGATGTCTACTGGCTTACTGTTAATAGGAAGCACAGAGATGGGGACTCATGAGCTTTAATTTTATGAGGGGATACCCACAGGATACTCCTTAAATTTGAGATAATAGCCTCCCACCTGCAGCTTGGGGGAGTAGCCCATCGAAGATGCTACAGTAATGTTATACATAATATGAAAGGGATTGAATTAGATGATTCTTCTGACCCATAGCACCTGGATAAAATTGTCCCCTAGCCTCTTTGACTTAAAAAATACATTTAGGGGCTACTTTTTCTTACATGTTTTAATTTGTATTATAGATTTTAGCAACCTCTTTGAATCTCTTTCAACATTATGTGAGGGAGGTGGGGATAACAATCAATCAGGTCATTCCCCTCACTCCATTCTCTCCATTTTCCAGCTCAGGATGATTATGAATTGCTTCCAATATTTTGCATTTATTGCAGAAATAAACAAAAGGTAGGGGATGAAATCTAGGTCATGTCAGGCTTGCCTGACCCAATAAAATTGCAGAAAATCTTAGAAGCTTTCAAGGCAATTCCAAAATGTGTCTGGACCAGGTAAAAGAATGGCCTGCACAGTAATTGGTAGGGAATGGTTTATTTGCACGGGATTTGAGATTAACAGTCACTGGGTGGGTGAGTGGGTGGTGCATGAAGCTGAGATAGTCAAATTCAATCTTGAGATGAGGAGAGTGGGGCAGGAAAAAAGCCCTTGTTTGCAGAACAAAGTCAGGCAGGAGATCAGTGGAGCTTGCTAAGTCAATTTCAAGTTCAAGGCTGTGCCCCAAAATGAAGGGAGGGGGTTAAGGCGAGGGGACAGTGAGAGGAAGAGTAGTCCTATCTAGCTTTCAAATACTGTAAGTCTATTATGTAGCATACCTAGCTCAGGAAGAATGCAGATTTTGTATTTATTGTCTATATAGGTCAGAGGAATTAGAACATTTAACAGGGAGTCAGTGTGGTATAAAGGACCAAGAGCTGATCTTTAAGTCAAGAAGACCTGGGTTCAAGGACCACCTTAGCTGGTCCTGGCTGTTTGACTCTGGCCAGGTCTCTTAACCTTTCATTGCTCTGGGCAACCCTGTAAGATTCTACACACTGTAGAGAATGGGATGACCAGTATGAGTCCAGAGAGATTCCTCCCTTGTACCAATGAAAACATAAATTTATCTAGTCCCAATCCCTAAACTAGGATTAGTGATAATAAACCATTTTCATTATGGGGTATTTTGGAGTAGGTTAGTGGTCCACTAACTTATTTCTTCAATGTTTCATCAAGTTGTTCATCAAAAGATGGACCCCAGACCCTTGAATGATTCAGCAGGGAAGTGCAAGCTCTATCTTGTAGTCAACAATTAGCATTTATTAAGTGACTGCTGTATGCCCAGCCCTATGCTGTGAGCTCCTGGACATGAAGCACTGCTTTTTCCCCCCCTCTCTTTTTATCACCAATGTTTATCACAGTATCAGGCACATAGTAGGAACTTAAATGTTTGTTAACTGACTGCTCGATGCTAGGGTTCTGAAGACAAAAGAATGAAACTGTCTCTGCCCCTACAATGCTTAATTTGTTCTGTGGAGATGATGGGTATTCATGCACCTATATGCCAAATAGATGAAAAAATAAATACAAGGTTGTTTTAGAAGGAGCGGGGCATTCTGGGAAGACATGGTTTGGTGGTTCAGCTTATTGATGTTACTGTTGTCATTGTCATTGTTGGCCCCTTTTCAAGGAGGACCAAAGACATCGAGTTAACACATCCTTTAAAGGAACTTAGGGATGGAGGACCCAGGTGGAAGTAAGGAAGCAGGCATACTAGGCATGGGAGACAGACTATACAAAGATACGGAGATGGGAAATGAAATGGCATGTGTGAAGAACAGCAAAAAGGTCAATTTGACTGATCATACCAGCCTAGAAAGGTTTCAAGTAGAAGTCCAATACAGATAGAACATACATGGACCAAATGTCTTTTTGAAAAGACTGGTTTAAATTCCAAAAGACTCATGATGGAAAATGCTATCCACATCCGGAGAAAGAACTATGGAGTCTGAATACAGAACAATGCATACTATTTTCTTCCTTTTTTTGTTTGTTTGTTTCTTCTTTCTCATGGTTTCTCCCATTGGTCTAATTCTTCTTCTTCACAACATGACTAATGTAAAAATAGGTTTAATATGAATGTGTATGTAGAGCCTATATCAGATTGCATGCCATCTTTAGATGGGGGAGGGGAGTGATAGGGAGAAAATTTGGAACTCAAAGTCTTCTGGAAGTTAATGTTGAAAACCAATAAATAAGCAAACAAATGAACAAATGAATGAATGACTTGTTCGGGGTTATAAGCTAGTAAGTGTCCCAGACCAGATTTGAACACAGGTTTAAATCCACCTTCAGATGCTAGCTGGGCGATCTTGGGCAAGTCACTTAACCTATTTCTGACTCAGTTTCCTCAACTGTAAAACAGGAATAATAAGAATTGTTCCTACTTCACAGAGCTGTTGTAAGAATTAAATGAGATTATATATGTATGGTGCTTTACAAATCTTAACATGTTGTATAATTGCTTGGTATTATCATCACTACTGTATTTCCTTCCAACTCTGAAATCCTGTGTTTCTGAGGTCTACTTAATAAAATCATGTATAACACATGCTGTACATTTATCTTTCTTTGTAAAAATCACCACCAACAATTCAGGGTGACCCTGCCTCACAGCCTAGATTAATGCTTTCCAGCCACAGTCTAGGGAGAATACAGCAAATTTTACAGGAACACAAAACTTTTACTACCCCTAGTCCTTACTTCTATCAACTTTGCAAGCTGGCTTCCATTTCTCCGCCCATCTCAGGCTCTCGCCTTCTCCTTGGGTGGCGGGACTGAGGCTGCAGAGAATAGAAGAGCTGATGGTAGAGAATCTAGATCTTTTATGGGTCAGAAGGATGGGCAGGGCTGAGATTCATTGACTCAGAAGGTCAGTTTTCAGCCCAATAGCTTTTATAACTGGGTTCCAGGAGCAATGTTTTCAAAAAGCCCTTTGGATGGTTTAATTCAGTAAAGCCAAGGTTTTGGCTTATAAAGTCTCTGCAGTCATGGGAGGTGAAAATTAGCAGGTATCCTGCAGGATCTGCCCTTATTTTAAGCTTATGAAATCCCTCTAGCACAGGAGTTCTGGACCTGGGGTCTCCAAACTTGTTTGTTTAATTTTTAAATGTTGGTAACTGTACTTTAACATAATAGATTTCCCGTCATAATGCTATTTATTTTATTTTATGCATTTAAAAACATTATTTTGAGAAGAGGTCTTTGAGTTTCACCAGACTGCCGAAGGGGTCTGTAACACAGAAATGCTTGACAGAATATGACATGTTAAGTTGACAATATTACCATTAACACAGAATCTGATTTAGAAGGGACATTAGAGGCCATTTGGCCCGACCCCCATCAGAATAGGAATTCCTCTCAGTACCATACTCAAAAAGTGCTCATGCAGTCTTGACCTGAAGGCCTCTAAGGAGAGGAAACTCACTGCCTCCTGAGGACTTCTCATTACACTTTGGGTTAATAGTAATTGTTAAAAGGTTTTTCCTTACTGAATTAGGGAGAGGAATTGGACTTGTGATTTCATTGGTACTCCCAGATGAGGGAGCTCCCTGTTGCAGATTGGCACCTTCTTTGCAACCAATAGCCTCTCAAGAGTCTCTTAGAGCACTGAAAGGATAAGTGACTTGGTTGGGGTTACAAGGCCAGCATATGTCAGAGGCAGACATTTAAATCAAGCCCTTCCTAGCTTTAAAGCCAACTTTTTAATCATCTACTCTAGCCCTCTAAAAACTCAAAGTTATCTATAGAGTCCTATTTACTATCCTCCCCAACTCCCAAATCTTCACTTTTCCAAACTAAAAAGGATCAGATCCTTCCTTTGATTTCCATAGGGCATGGTCTTTGGTCTTCTCAGCATCCTCGCCCTTTTGTGGAAGCACTAAATTTTGTCAATGTCTTTCTCTCTTTTTACCTGCATAACCAAGTCTAGGAATTTGTCCACTATCAAAAAGATGGATGGAGTGGAGAGGTACTTTAAGGATGAGATTTTGTCTTATATTGTGTCTTTGATGTTGGCTCTACATTTTTATTTCTGCTTGGTCATGTCCTGGTTCCAGTTTTTGCCATAGATTCCTTGGTTCTGATTTATTGTCAATATAATGGCAATATAATTGTTAAAATGATATTTTTAACATTAGGGACTGATCCAATTTTGTCTTGGTGTGGCCATCACCTAAGACACTGCTTAACACATAGCTGATGTTTAATAAATGCTTTCTGCATTGAATTCCTTTATACTTCCTTTGTTTTTGTTGTTCAGTCATTCAATTGTGTCCAACTTTTTGTGACCCCATGGATGATAGCACGCCAGGCCCTACTATACTTCACTTTTTCTCAAAAGCTGTCCAAGTTCATGTTCATTGTTTCCTTGACAATATCTATCCACTTCATCCTCTGCCATCCTCTTTCCCTTTCGCCTTCAATCTTTCTCAACATTAGGATCCTTTCCAATAAGTCCTGTCTTCTCGTATTTAAGTAGTAAGAATTTAAGCTTCAGCTTCAGTATTTGACCTTTCAGTGATTGGCTCGAGTTAATTTCTTTAAGTATTGACCATCTGATCTCCATGCTACCCAAGGGAATCTCAAAAGTCTTTTTCAGCACCAATGTTCTAAGGCATCAATTCCTGCCATAATTTTCTTTCTTTTTTTGGTGTATTCTGAACATGTAGGCAAAAAAGGGGGAAGTGGGGAGACGGTGTTGGAGTTTTGCACATGCTAACAGACCCAAGTGATATATTTAGTTGATTATTCTGAATTGTTTTGCCCCTTTTATAATTTTTGTTAGAAGGGAAAGGAAGGAGGGGAGGGAGGGAGGGAACATGGAAAGTTCATTATACTCCACAGAGATCCTATGCTTTTCAATTTTCATTTCTACCTGTTGAAATTAATAAATATTTGTTGAATTGAATTGACCTTGTTCTATAGCCACTCAGTGTCCTGGCACAGTGAAGAGGTCCCTAGATGCAGAGGTCCTTTGCTCTGGCTCCAGCTTTAAAATGCTACCAGGCTAAGTCATCATCCTACAACACCCAGCCAAAAACTCCCTTTTCCATCAAGTCTTCTCTGCTCTCCATCCCACTCATGACCATTCATAATTATGTTTACTTCTTCTACTCATTAAAACTCTTTGATGCCACGTCTTATCTCCTTTAGTAGACTGGAAGCTGCATAAGGGTAACAATCATCAAGGATCTTTTTATCTCCCCCAGTGATAATTTAGCAGTGCCTTGAACATACAGAGTTGTTGACAGGAAAGGCCATATATATTTTAATGGGTGATGCATTCAATTTAGAAGCAAGAAGGCCTGGGTTCACATCCTACCCTCTGACCTTTCCTACCAGTGTGATCATGGGTAAGTCAGTTAACCTTTCTGAGCCCCAACTGCCTCATTTGTAATTTGAGGGGGTTGAACTAGATGTTTTGTTAAGTCCCTTCCATTTCTAAATCTCTGAGTCTATGAAGTGAGTCAGGGATGTTAGGATATTCCTATTCTGGTATAGATTGGAATCTATGGGCAGCTAGGTAGCATAGTAGATAGAGTGGCAAGCTTAGGGTCAGGAAGACGTGAGTTCAAATCCAGCCTCAGACATTTACTAGTTGTGTGATCCTGGGCAAGCCACTTAACCCAGTTGCCTCTGCTTCCCCATCTGTCAAATAAGCTAGAGAAGGACATGGCAAACCACTACAGTATCTTTGCCAAGAAAACCCAAATGGGGTCATGAAGAATCAGACATGGCTGAACAACAACAAATTGGACTCTATGACCTCTGAGTTCCTTCTACTTCTAAATCTGTGACTCTGTGATCCTTCAAGCAATGTTTGAAAAACATATGAGGAAGGGTCAGTTCTCCAAATCCTGAACCCATCCCACCCCCAACCTCATGCCCCCAGTGTAAGCTCACTAAGGACGAGTTCTGTCCATTTTTGTCTTTGCATCTCTGGAGCTCAGCACAGTGCTTCAAAAATATTGAGTGCTTAATAAATGCTTGGTGAAGCTAACAAGCATTTATTAAGTACCTACTATGTGCCAGGCACTGTGCTCAATATTGTGGGATGGAACAGAATGCAATCCTTGCAGCATAGCTACTCAGCCCTGATGATACCAAGAGATCTCCGGAAAGGAGATGCCGAACCTGAGCTATACCTTTAAGAAGTCACCATGCTGAGCTCCCAGTGGGGGCTAATCAACTGAATGTCTTATCTAAGAGGAAATCTAAGATGATGAGTTCCAGCATAATGTCAGCCCTGCAGTACACAATGGGTATTGTTTTAGCAGTTAAGCATGGAGGCAGGTAGCTGAGCAGTGAAAACACACTTTGTTATTTCTAGGTAATTGGGTGAGCTGCCAGCACTGAACCCAACTGTATCTATTTTTAAGATGTTTTTGTTTTATTAATTTTTGCTGATTTTGCCCCTGCTGGAAATCTCCAGATGTTGGGCTGGATTACAAACAATGGTACTGTTAAAAAAAATTGTATATTTTCTACCCACGGAACAAATTAGCAAACATCTCCAAGCCCAAGAGCTAGAGCTAATCAGGCAGAAAAGAAAATGGAAAACCCTGCACCTGTTGGCAGCTTGCTTGCTAGCTAGTGTAGACAAGAGTGAATCAGTTAATGTCTTGTTACATCCTGGCTGCTTAGTGAAAACTTGTAGGATCAGATTAAACCAGGGTAAAGGACTTGGCATGTGGTTATTTGGTACTCTGATAGGATTGGAGAAATGGCCTTCCAGATAGCAGGGCAGGGCAGGGTTTCCTTATCCTTTGCTGTTCCCCTCCATTTAGGGGGCAAATCAAACACCAAAATTTTGGTGAATAAGACTCTTAGCATGGAATCAAGGGAATTCCTTCCTTATTTCCCATTATTCCCCCTCACATATACTGTATTCCAGCCAGTCTGAACTACTTGCCCCTCCTCACATATGATATTTTCTCACCAACCACCAAGCTTTTGCACAGGCCATTCCCCATAGCTTTTGGGTTCCCTATTTCCCTTCAACAATCATGTCAGGTACCATTATCTGGAGGAGGCTTTTTCTGCCCTGCACCGCCCCACCAAGTTGTCCACATTCTGTTCCCTAGTAAAATATCCAAATGGAACAGTATAAAGAGTATGCGTTCAGGTTCAAGTACTGCCTCTGATGCTATCTGTGTGACCTTAGGTCACTTGGCCTCAGTTGTGTTTTTTTTTAATGCAAAACATATTTCCGTATTAACCATATCACAAATAAACAAATAAATAAAAATAAAAAGCAAGAAACATAAAGAAAGTGAAAAAACAGTATGCTTCAATCTGCATTAAGCATTCACCAGCCCTCTCTGGAAGTGGATAGCTATTTTTCATCATGACTCCTTTGGAACTGTCTTGGATCACTGTCTTGATCAGAGCAGCCTATATGTGCCTGAGGCAAATGTGGAACTCTGATCTTCCTTATTCCAAGGCAAGGTCTCCATCCACTAAAAGCCACCATTTTGCTTAAACATCAGTTCCTGTTATTATTTGTGTTCCATTTCTGGACTGTGGTGCCTTAATTGGATCATGAAAGCAACTATTAAATCCCCTCTTTGCCCTGGTCTTGTCAGCAGGGGCCAGGTGTGAGGGGCTTGCTTCAGTACAAACAGCAGATACAACATGAAGGCCAAGGCTTCAGTTTGAGCTGCCCATATGGCTCTTTCCCAGGAAGATGGATTATGATCCAGCTACCTATGGCCCAGACGTCACTAACATTGTTCACCTTTTGTCTCCTGCCTCCAGGCTCCTGATCTTTGTCTACAAGAGGCCCATGAGGACCTTTCATCTCTCCTACCATTTAATGAAGGAATTTTTTTTATGGAATAGGCAGAATACTACTGACTTTGTTGTCAGATTTTTTTTTTTTTAGGCAAAGCAAAGAAAGAGAAGAAAGGCATGAGCTAGTCCAAAGGAAGGATATAATTGAGTTTCAAATGTAGGTCAAAGGAAGACAGTGACAGAAGTTCTAAATTGCTTTTTAGACATATGGAGAATCTGTTAGTGTTCATGTGTCTCTGTAACCATATTACTATTTCACTCAAAAACATTCCTTGGCTCCCCATTTTGTGCTTAATAAAAGATAAATTCCTATTCTGCTTCTTTGTGTACTCTTTCCTTTCTTTTACATTCCAGCTGAACCAGACTCTTCTCCAGCCTCATTTTTCTTTTTATCGTCCCTTGCACCTATTACTTTACCAATGTTCCTTCTTATGTCTGGAAGGGACACCTTGTCTACATTTGATAAAAACCTTGCCCTTCCTTCTAAGCCTAACTCAGGTGGCCCCCTCCTCCAGGAAGCCTTCTATGACCCCTCCCTAGATGGAAGTGATCTGTCCCTTCTACTATCTCACAGACCTTTGCTTGGCTCTGACCAGTGCCTTTTGCACTTATATCACTCTTCCTTGTATCATACTCAGTATTAGAACATTGATTTCTCCCCAGGTGAGAGTGATTTGTCTTCTCAAACATCTGACAGCCATCTGCCTGGTTCACTCCTTTGTCCCAATCTCACTCTTCCATGTATCATAATTAGCTCTATACTTGTCCTTCCACATATGAAGAACTTGAAAATTCCTTATGAATTGGATTTGAGTGACAGACAGATTTTTATGCTGAGTACCCAGCACTAGAGACATACAGCATTTCATAGTTGGAAAAGATCTCAGTGGCTATTAATGCAATCCATGCCTTGGAGGGGGAAAAAAATCCTTCTATCCAGTTTTTCAGATGGCTTAGCTTTGACAAGAGGGAATTTGTTAATGCTTTCTTGCAACCCAGCTGCCCAATGGAATAGATTGATCATGGGCAACATCTCAAGATAGGGGTATTTGGCATTGAGAGAAGCTGGGGGAAATGATGTTTCTAATGGCAGGGCAAGATCTCAGCTGAACTTGCCCATTGAGGTTCACAGTATATCTCAAAATGACCTATAATGCAGGAATTCTTAACCTAGGGGCCTGGAACTCATTGAAAAATTATTTTGATAACTGGATTTTGATATAATTAGTTCACTTTATAATCCCATTTGTTTTATATTATGCTTTTAAAAACATAATCTTAAGAAGGAGTCCATAGGCTCCACCAGGTTGCCAAAGTGTTACAGGACACAGTCAAGGTCTATAGCATCCCTGAGAAGTGGTCATCTGACCTTTTTCTGGAGACCTTCAGTGACAGTCAGTCCATTACCTCCCAAGGAAGGCAGCTCATCCCACTTTGGGACAACTTTCTTCAGGTTTTTCTGGCAGATCATCTAACTTAAATGTAATTCTTTGCCGTATTCACCCACCACTCTTGGTATGACCCTCCGGAATAAGACTGATTTGTCAGCCCTTCCAGATACTCAAAGCCAATTACCATGTTCCTCCTGAGTCTTTTCTCAGTCTTCTTATCCTGAGTCTGTTCTCAGGCCCCTCCCAGCCCTGACATTCCCTGTTCTCAGGCCCCTCCCAGGCCTGACATGATCTGTTCTAAGTAATTTTTTTTTGTTCTAAGTAATTTCTGAATAAGTAATAAGTAATCCCTGCAACAGATCCTCATACGACATGGATGAGAGGCTCTTCACCATTCTGGGTTGTCCTTCTCTGGAAGAGACTCCTCAGCTAACCAACGACCCTCCTAAAAAGTGGAACTCCAAACTAAAGATAATAAATATAGACATCAATCATCAGGAATATATTGAGCTCCTACTTTGTGCCAGGCACTCTGATAGGTTCTGGAGGTACAAATACAATTAATCAGCATTTATTAAGTACCTAAGAAAGGGCAGCTAGGTGGTATAGATAACAGTCATGGACCTGAATTCAAGAAGAATCATTTTCCTGAATTCAAATCTCATACACTTTCTAGCTGTGTGACCCTGAGCAAGTCACTTTACCCTGTTTGCCTCAGTTTTCCCATCAGTAAAATGATCTGGAGAAGGAAATGGTGAATTACTATAGTATCTTTGCCAAGAAAATTCCACATGTGGTCAGAAAGAGTCTGAAATGACTGAACAACCAAAAATATGGCAGAAACTATGTCAATAAGACTTTCCCTGAACTCAATAAGCTTATACTTAGACAGGGAAAATGTCATGTACACAAAGAAATACAAAATATCTGAAGAGTAAACACAAAATAATATGGAGTAAGGAGAGGCCTTTAACTGAAAAGTTCACTAGAAGAACACCAGGTCTCATTCTGTGATGGCATTCAACTTGGTGAATTTTTAAATGAGATGACTTAATTAATGAGGCAACCAGCTATGGAAGAACTTTGGGTTTCCAGTGCCAGAATGAATCAAATTTCCACCAGGGTGGTCAAGATGATTTCATTTTACAAGTGAGTGTTACTGGTTCAGATCTGTTTCAGAAAATTAGACTTGTTCAGGGCCATCGATGCCCTGCCTAAAGCCTTTCTTGACAACTCAGCTCCTAAGACTGCTGCCCCAGCCAGTCGCTATTTGCGGAGGGTGGTTGCTACCCTTTCATATTTCAAGGACTCTTTGCTTTGTATTTCCAGAAAAAAAAATAATAAGTCTTGATCATTAAATGCTCTATTTTTATGGTTCCATGTCATGATTTGTTTTCAAATATTATAAATCAAACCAGCAGGAGACTTACTTTCCTAGCAAATCTTCTGAAGGAATAAGACTACAGCTATAAATGGGATATTATCCGAACAGAATGATGAAAATGAAAGGATTGGAGCATAAATTAACTAAGCTTCAGATGTTCTGCTCCAATTATTCAGATTTTATTTGATGACTCATTGTGCCACTGAAATGGAAACAGTTTCAGGAAGGAGGGCTTATTCCAAACCTGACATTTCAGTCTTTTAGAATCCTGGAGTGTTAGATTGCAGTGAGACCATAGAACAGGGAATGTCAGAGCTGAGAGGGGCCTTAGAACAGGAAAAGTCAGGTCTGAGAGGCCTCAGGAAAAGGAATATCAGAGCTGGGAGAGGCTTTAGAACAGAGAATGTCAGGACAAGGGGCAAGCCCTCAGAACAAGGAATGTCAGAGTTGGGAGGGGCCTTAGAACAGAGAATGTCACAGACCAGGGTTAAAAGGGAGGTTTAAAATAAGTTACGTCAAGGCTTGAAGGAACTTTAGAATATAGAATGTCGGAAGAAGAAAGGGCCCTAGCACAGAAAATGATGAAAAGAAAGGGATCTTAGTCCATGGAATATCAGAGCTGGGAGCTCCCTTAGAACAATCATCTCCTAAATGACAGCCATGATCCAAGCTAAAGGGATATATAATCAACCACTTAGAGATTGAGGAGATGCATTTAGCAGAGTTATTTCATCTGCATGACAGAAGAAGAAATTTTAGTATTACAGAATTCAATGCAACCCACAATAATGAGGCCCCTACTGTGTGCCAGGTACTCTCTTAGTATCTGAGGATGCAAAGACAAGCAGCTGGGCTGAATTCTGAAATCCCAGCTTCAGAGTTAGAAGGGGTCTTTGAGAACATGAGGTCCAACCCCTTCATTTTACAGAGCAAATTAAAACCCAGAAAAGTGAAGTGACTTGGCAGAGATCACACAGGTAGTGAGTGAGTCACTTCTCTGCTCTCTGTTACTTCTACCTTTGAATCTCAGATCCTTGGCCCTCTAAGTTTTTTTCTTCTTCAGTCCATTGTCCTATGATGCTGTAGTATGTCTCCCAAGGAGAATGTTAGCTCGCTGAGGTCAGGGGATTTTTGCTTTCATCTTTGTATCTCCAGGCCCTAGCGTAAAACCTGGGGCATTTAGCTGCTTCATAAATGTGTCATATTGAATTGAATCCTGCAATATTAACATTGCATTAGATGTGCAGATTACCTTGCTCTGTTAAGTTCATTTTTTTCCCCCAGATTTCTCTTAGTTCATGAAACTCAGATCCGGTAAGATCCATATCCCAAGAAAAAGGAAATCCATTATGAGCTATTTTTAGATATTAAAAATGGATGATCATAAACAGGTTGCCCCTATTGGCATATTTTTCATTCCAGGGCTCCTACTAAAGTCCCTGCCAGGATTCTGAATTCCAATTGCAGGCCTGCTGTGTATAAAGATGGGTTTAATTTGCTTCTTTGGAGTGTATACCAATGATCCATTATCCATACCGCAAACATGCCACCCTCCTTTGCACAAAGGAAGGGTTCTGGGTGGCAGTAATTTGGTTCATATGTCACACTGCCAAACCCATTACCCATGGTAGAGATGGTGGGGCAGAAATTATGCCGCATGCTCAGCTCACTTTAGAATTACTCTCTTCATGCATATTACATAGCCAGCCAAGGAGTGAACAAAAAAAAAATCCAGAAAATGAAATGACACTGAAAAAAAAACTTATAAAAAAGGGAAAATTCTCCCTACTTTGACATTTAGAAAATAAACATATTTGTGTCCATGCAGTGTTTCAAATGAGAAACTCTGAGCAAAAACCAAAAGTGGCATTTACTTATTTTGACTCAGTTTTTAATATCCTATGCAGATAGTGTATAATGTATGTCAAAAGTCATTTGGCTCAGCAGAATCTAATTTAGTTTATTTCTTTCTGCTCAACTTCAAATACACACAGGCGAGGGTTGGGGGACAGAGGAGGAGGATTGTAGGGAGGAGGCTCAGGTCTGCAATGGAATGATCTTTGACATCGATGCTCTCTTACTATTCCCCACATTGCCTCTTGCTTGTTTGCTTTGGAGCAGATGGATGACAAATCCTTAGCCTTGGACTGGAAGGCAGCAGGGTAGAATATCCCAGGGCTAGAGCCCTAGGACCTAGATGTGAGTCTTGGCTCTGCTATTTCCTAGCTGAATGACCTTGAACAAGGAGAATGCATTGGACAGAGTTCTGGGTTGGAATCCCAGCTCTGCATCTTACTCCTTGACCAGGGAACCCTGGCCAGGTCACTATTACTCTCTGTACCTTGGTTCTTCATTTAAGAAATGTTTGAGTTGGATGAGGTGGTCTTGAAGGTCTTTCCAAATCTAAGTTGCTCAGAATCACACAGCTAGTAAGTATCTGAGGCTGGGTTTGAATTTAGGTCTCAAAATCCTAGGATCTTTTCTTCCTAATTCATTTATGCTTACTTGTTTCCCAATTAACTCATTATCTAGACTTCTCTTCCTTCTAATCAGTCACCTTGCTACATTGGAAAAACCTCTGCCCTGGGAGCCTTACTTTCCTGATTGGTAAAACCTTCTCCAAGACCTCACTCCTTCCTCTCCTTACTCCCTAGGCTTCTTCTCCAGGGAGAGTACCCTAAGCCCCTTTCCAACTCACCTCCATATGTTATTTCCCCCCATTTGCATATAAGCTCCGTGAGGAATGCTTATTTGTATTTGCATCCCCAGCCCTAAGCCCAGGACCTAGCACTGAGACAGGCTCAATAAATGCTTTCGTTATGTATCTGTGCATCTAGTGATCTTTCTGTCTCAGCCTCAGTTTGCTCGACTGAAAAATGAGGGAGTTGGGACAGACTTCACACATTCATCCCCACTCTAAATCCTGTAACACTAATATGATGCCAAATGGAACATTAGATTCTCCAAAGAATTAAAATTATGGGAAATTCATAGGACAGTAGAGAGACACGTGGTGAGATTCATAGCGATGGATTTCACATGAGGAGCAGGGAGGAAAAGGTATTGAATTAGATAATTAAACTAAATTCAACAAGCATTTATCAAGTTCCTACTATCATCACCATAGTATGTGAGAGGGGAAATCATTATTTTATGATAAAATAAAATGTTCCTTGCCCTCAAGGAGTTTATAGTCTATTAGAAACAAAACAATACACTCACAGAGCAGCAAACACAAAATATATATGATGTAATTCTGGGAAATGGAGGAGAATCAATAACTGAGGTAAGCAGAAAATGACAATGATGATGCTGATCACTTACTCCCAATGTGACCTTGACTGAGACATTTTTCTCTGGGCTTTAGTTTTGTCCTCTGTGAAAGGAGCAGAGTTCTAGAAGGTCCCTTTCATGTCTAAATCCTACGATCCTTTGTTAACCCTGATAAATAGACATCTGTAACTTATGTCCTGTCCAGATACATTGATAACATCCACAATGGAGAATGTAAAATTTGGAGGTCACATTTACCTTTTGTGGCCACTGAGGCTCCTATAAATCAAAGCCCTTTTAGAACTAGAGACCAGTAGTCTAATCCAGAGATTCTTAAAGCTTCTGTGGATTACTTCCAGGGTCAAGGTCAATGGCTCAGGGGGCCTGATTGCTTATTTAACTCATGCTATCATCTGCTCAGAAATCTAGAGCTAAGAGGGAACTCTGAGTTTATCTAGCCCAGCTCCTTTCGTCTGGCAGATGAGGAAACTGAGGGAAGTGATTTATCCAGAGTAGCATAAATAATAGGACTAAGGCAGGATTTGAACCTAAGTCCTCTGACTCCAAAAAGGGTGCTTTCCAGCCAAACATAGTCTCCTCACTATGGGGAGGGCACTGACAGTCCGTTCTCTCTTACCAACCAGACTAGAACAAGAGAGAATGAGGAAAACAACAGGTGGTTAGACACAAGAGATACTAGAAAGTTGCTTAAACCCAGAGACAATGTGAAATTTCTATCCTTAAATAGTTTTATGGATACTGCAATCAATTGTTTTAAGTAAGATTTATGTGTACACACACACACACACACACATATTTATATTATATAAAAATTTGTATTTACATGCATGCATATATGTGTATAGATTTCCCCATACACACATTAATATATATTTGTGTATGCCTAATATACATACATCTATATGAATTACTATTGCATATAATGTGTATATATTCACATAGCTACTACATGTATGCGTATATAGTAACAACAGCTAACATTTACATATTACGTGCTATGTGCCAGGCACTGTGCTAAATGCCTTGCAATTACCTTTTATCCTCACAACAACTCTTCAAGGTAGTTACTGTTATTATCCTCCTTTTAGAGACGAGGAAACTGAGGTAAACAGAGGCTAAGTGATTTGCCCAGAGTCACGAAGTGAGTAAATGTCTGAGGCTGAATTTGAATTCAGGTCTTCCTTACTCCAGGTATGGTGCTGTATCTGTTGCATCATGTATAGAAGTGAATAGAATAAAAATATGCATTCACACATGTATGTACATATACATACATATAAACATATATGCGTGTGTGTTTAGGGCAACATGTATGTTTGTGTTAATATGTATGCATACATATATACTTTGAAACACCTCTATAATTATGTTATTATATATACTTCATATCTAGATGGCATGTACAGTACAATATAAATGTTGTTCAGTCATTTTACAGTCATGTCTGACTCTTTGTGACTCCATTCGGGGTTTTCTTGGTAAAGAGACTGGAGTGGTTTGCCATTTCCTTCTCCAGCTTATTTTACAGATAAGAAAACTGAGGCAAAGAGGGTTAAGTGACTTGCCCAGGGTCACACAGCTAATAACTATGTGAGGCTGGATTTGAACTCAGATCTTCCTAACTCCAGGCTCTATCTACTGTGTCATCTAGTTGCTTTTACTATGTATTGATTTTAATACATATTGATTTAATATGAATTGATCAATCAGTAGCATTTACTAAATCTCTAATATTTGCCAGACACTTTTCTAAGTGCTGATGATACAAGAAAGAGGAAAAAGATAATCGTTGACCTCAAGAAGCTCAATATCTAATGAAGGAGACAACATTGCAAATATAAATATATACATATAAAAAGTAATCTCTATACAGGCTAAATAGGAAATCATTTAAAGAGAGATAGCACTAGAATTAAGATGGGGTTGGGCAGGGCTTCCTGAAGAAGATGGGATTTTAGTCAGGACTTAAAGGAAGCCAGGGAGGTCAGTAACAGAAATGGGAGAGCATTCTAGGCATAGGGGACAGCCAGAGAAAATGCCAATAGTGAAGTAACCCTATGTGCCAGGCCCTGTACTAGATATTAGTGATACAAGATGGCACCTCAGAGGTCACTTAATCTAACCCCTGCATATCAAGATGAAACTGAGGGCCAGAGATGTAAATGGCTTGCCAATTCAAAACCAGGTTATCTGCCTCCAAATTCAATAACTTTCACTGTCCTAACATAGCAGTTTTGATAAAGACCTATTCAGAGGCTGGTAACTTGGTGCAGATGATGATAGAAAGTCTCTGATTTTTTGACCAAGATGGCACCAGTAGAGAAGAAAAAACTCCTGGAACTACAGGAAACAGTGAGAAAACATGATGGAGAAATGGTTATTTTCAAAAGGGAAAGAATACTACAAATAGAGTCTGAAGGCATAGGCCTAAGTCTCAGCATTGACATATATTAGCTGTGTGACTCTGGCCAACTCACTTGTTTTCTCTGGGTCTCATTTTTTTCTAAACTGGAAAAATGAAGGCATTAAACTAGTTGATCTCTAAGGTCCCTGCCAGCTTAGAAATTTGCTGAGATTGTCTATTCATTTAGCTAGACCTCTTTATAAACAAGAGATGAGAAAAATCTCATTGGATCCAAGTGAGTCATGCTGGGTTTTCCAGGAAAGGACCATTTCATTTTCACTGTTTAAATAGAAAGTGGGGGGGGGGGGAGGAAATCAATCTGCATTTTTAAATAACACGACAAGGGCATTCTTAAGACCCAAGTTACTGAAAATTACATGCAAACTTTTGAGAATCATTATATTTTCTGGGAGTTTAGGATCTGAGTTCCTTTTCTATTTATATGTAAATGTTGGATTTCTAAACCTTTTTTTCAAACAATTTTGAAATATTGCTCCTTGCATAAAGCTAAGATTAATGAAGTCCTGATAGGATAGTGGGTCCTTTTTTGATATCGGGTCTAGAAGGTTCATTCCTGAATTGGAATGTATATGTGTTTGTTTTCATCCGTTTCTTTATTATAAATAATAAAGCCTTCCTTTATTGGGAAAGGGGGGGAGTTTTTTTTTCAGCTATAATGAAGCTGGTTTTAAAATTTGATGGGGCAATGGAACAACTTGTTGATACTAACTCCTGAAACTAGTGTTGAACTTCAAAAATAATTATCTGTGTCTAAAAAGTAAACCCAAGTAGGGGAAACTGAGACTTCCTCTTTAATTACGTTAGCAATGGACTTTTGTTTAACCTGAGTTCCATTCCACTTTCAGCCCATCTTCAATGACTAGTTGGGTTTTATTTGTTTACTTATAGTTTCACCATTTGGGAAGTGGGCACATTATAATTTAAATTGCCTTAATTATTTGGTTTATTCACTTCCACCTAAGGAGGAATTAAAAACCAATTTCATCCACCCAGGTCACCCAGGGGCCAGAGAACAGCTGTTGTTTGGGAAAGAGTTCTGAATTTCAGACAAGAGGAACCCAAATTCAAGCCTCTGGCACACTTCAATGAGCCACAAGCAGGGTGCTGAGAAACACCAGAGTGAGAACTATTCTGGAGACAGTTGGGGGGTGGTTAGTGTGACCCCGCCATGAGGTGGCAGTGTGTGTATGCAGGTGTCTTCCCTTCTTGTTCTTTCATGATGTTACAGAATTCCGTCGTTTTTGTTCGTCCTTAGTTTTCTAAAAGGACTGATGATATCACAGGTGATGTCTTGACTTTTGAGTAAATTGGATTTAAGTGAGGCAGAGCTGCACAAAGTCATTAGCCTTACTCTCTCTTCCATAGTCATTAAAGTCCATTGATAGGACAAAAATCAAGACAATTGGTGGTGACCCGGGTTGCAGTGGCATCTCGAATGTCTAAGTGCTCCAAAGCACCTGCTTCAGCCAACTTCAAAGCCATTGGAACAAATTGTTCTCATCTGCCCATTTTGCTAGAGGAAGTCTTCACGTGCTTGAGGTAGACACCTCTCCTAACTCACCAACCAGTTTGAGGCCTGCTGGTTACTCTCAATCTGGTTTAGCCTTTCTGCCAAAATGGTTTGGGGATGGGGGGTGGCCTCTGTGCATATCACAGTTTCTTGGAGCCACAGGTGAGAGTTGGGTGAAGGTGGACACCAAAAGTGGGTGAGCAGTCCTGAAAAGGGCTCAGTGGGCCCTCACATTAGAGGTGCTAGTCCTCCCTCAACACTCCATATGAAATTCTACAATGAACCTGGCTTTCTCTCTCCATGTTAGGTACTAAGTTGACTTTATGTTTAGAATCATCGGCACCTTCAGTCACACTCTGCAAAAAGCCTCTGTTGTTCAGCTGTGTTACCTCTCCACCCCCTCCTCTTCCTTCTCCCCATCACCCCCATTAATCTGATTCTTTCTACGAGATCAATGAAAGGGAAATCAGTAAGAATGACCAATATTAAGGCACGTGTACTTAATGGCTTACCTGCCAAAAGTCTTATCTGTTCACGCAAGGCATTCATTATGACATTTGTTTTAATTTGGTCTGATCAGCACAGGAAAATTGCCTCTCCTGCCCAAGAAAGAAGAGATTATAGGTAAAAAATATTTTGCACCTGTGAACATAATGGTAAATGATGCCTTTGTAGCTTCTATCTCCATCATGCACACCCTGTAACAACCTTTGTTAGCAGCTAATACCTGACTGCCTTCTGTCCCATCAGCAGTTTTATCCCAAATCATTTAGTTGGTATCCAAAAGAAGGCAGCAATTCCAGCTGTATTGTTTACAGGACCATAGGTGAAGACTAATCATTTGGCACTTTTGTGCCTTGGGCAAGTGACTTGGAAGGTGCCCTAGAAGAAAGGCTTTCAGACCAATCCTGTTTAGGAGTTGCAGAGACCTAAGAACACCACAAGGCTTCTGCTTATGAAATTGTAGATGTGAGGAGAACTGGACCCAGTTGGGGTTGGGCCAGGGAGTTGTTCACTTGGGGTGTGACTAGTGGAGGAGAAAGCGTGCACCATCTGTCAGCTTTCTTTCTTAACTAATGATCCTATCCTAACTAACCAGGTGCTAAGCTCAGTTGTTTCTATTCTACTGAAGACCTATAGTCAGCACACTGAATGCTGGGGCCTTGGGACAATACTCCTGCTACTCTATCCTTGTAATATAGCTGTGGTGGAAGGATTACACAGAACACATTAGAAAGGATCACACAGCACACATACAGATTTTAGAGCTAAAAGAATCAATTTCAACTCCCTTATTTTAAAGATCAGGAATCTGAAGATCAGAGAATTTAAGAAATTTACCATCATATCCTGGAAGCTGTGATCCCAAGAGTCTTTAGAGGGCATGTAGTTCAAAATCTTCATTTCATATAAATGGGCAATTCTTTTTTTCTACTTCTATGACCAGAGAAAGGATGCAATTTGCCCAAAGTCACACAGCTAGTAAGTGGTATAGATGAGGTTTCAAGTCTATCTTCTGACTCCAAATCCATCACTTAGGGTAGCTGGGTAGGGCAGTGGATAACCCTAGAGAGTCAGGAAGACCTGAGTTCAAACTGAGACAAAAACACTTATTAGCTGGGCAAGTCACTTAACCTCTCTTTGCCTCAGATATACAGGGATAATAATAGCAGCTATCTACTGAGGGTTGTTGTGAGGATAAAATGAGATAAGAATTGTGAAGCACTTGACACAATGTACTATATAAATGTTAGGTATTATTATTATTATTATTATTATTTATTATTATTACTCTTTTTATTGCATCATCCTGCCTTTATTGGGGCCATAAGGAGTGCTGATAAATGTTTAATGCTTAATAACTGGCTCTCTGAAAAATAAAACAGAGATGCCATCCTTTTAAATTTATTCTGCATCAATATCACAGATAATCTGTCACTTGTTAAAGTCTAAACAATCAAAAAATTTAAATCTTTATTTGTAGGTTTTATGGATTTCTAAGGTATAAGTTCTCATTCTGTAAATTTAACAATTGGCTCTCTATGGTGCTATAAAGGATCTTAGAGATAATCTAGTAAACAAGTTATTAATTTGGGGTTTGCAGATCAGTTTCAGGGGGTCTGTGAACTTGGATAGTAAAAAAAAACCAAACATTTATTTTCATTAACTTTTTTTTTTTTACATTTTTAATCCTATGTATTTTATTTTGACCAGCTAGGTGGCACAGTGGATATGTGCTGGACCTGGAGTCTAGAAGACTCATTTTCCTGACTTCAAATCCAGCCTCAGACAATTATTAGCTGTGTGACCCTGTCCTTATTTCTCATCCGTAAAATCAGCTGGAGAAGTACATGACAAACCACTCTAGTATCTTTGCCAAGAAAACTCCAAATGTGGTCACAAAGAGACATAAATAACTGAAATTTTATTTTGTATATTTAAACAAATTATTCCAAGAAGTTGTCCACTGGCTTCAGTACACACAAAAAGGTTAAGAGCCCCTCTTATACACAAACTCTATCAATTCCACAGTGGAAGAAACTGAGAAAAAGAGGAAAGAATTAGCTTACCAAAGTTTATACCAGTAGCAAGTAGCTACTTAAGGATTTGAACCAAACAAGATCTTGTGCCCAGACATCCAAAGCCCATTCAATGACACCATGCTGCCCTAGCTTAGTATCTTTTATTCCCCATATGAATTGGGGAGTCCAGAATTCTTTGGGCAACCATAAATACAGACCTGGATTAGGACAGGTTTGGGCAAAATTTCATTTCCATTTGAACCAGACTGGGCATCATGTTGAAAATGGATATTTATTGGGGGGCTAATTATATATGAAATCTTGTGATTGGTGCTAAGGAGATAGAAGGCAGAAGAATTTACATTTATATGACAACCTCAGTAACTAATACTGGTGTAATGGACATTGCCTCAGGTTATTAACATCCTAGAGAATGTTATACCTCCCCAGAAAGAGACAATTCCATGGCTACTGTCATTCCTATAGCAATGGCCCTATGGCCACAGCCACCTTATATTATCTGGTGATTCTCTGAAAGCTCCTGCTGCTAACCATGATAATTGCCATTCCCCAGATAGATTCACATTACAGCATCCCTCTCTTAAGGAATCCCCTTACCACCCTCACTACTATCAGGTCTTCCTGGGGAAGGATTGTCCTGTCTCACTTCCTAGAGTGACTGTTCCTGCAATCTTACTACCACTCCTTGTTCCCGTCTCTACCTACCAATGTGATCTTTTTACTCCTACATTTATTTCACCTGGTTTAGGAAACAAGGTAGTCTGAAGTTGGGAAGATCTGAGTTAAAATCCAGAATAAGACATTTACTAGCTGTGTGACCCTGGGCAAGTCACTTTACCTCTATCTGCTTCAGTTTTCTCAACTATAAAATGGTGATCATAACAGCATCTACCTCCCAGCATTGTGTTATCAAATGAGAAAATATTTGTAAAGCACTTAGTATAGAGCCTAACACTTAGCAGGTACTTTAAAACTGCCTACTTCCTTCCTTCTTTCCTAAAGGCTTCCCCCACCTCCTTTGCTCAATTAAGATGTTTCTCTGATGCCTTATCATGGTACAAAAGTTGCCACTGTTGGAAGAAACTTCAGAGGTCGTTTAGTCCAACCTGTAAAAGTCCCGTGTTCTACAGTGCGTTTTGGACAGCTCCTTGCCTACGAAAGACTGTGTGGCTCCCATCTTAGGGTCCTGCTCTCCCCATAGGTGAGAGTTCTTCATATCTAAATCCACCTGACCTAAACCCACTGCTCCAGTTCCTTCTTCAAGCCAGGCTGATTGCTCATAGCCCTTTCCACCTCTAGCTCTGAGTACAGTAATCAGTTAGTCAGCAAGCATACCTTAAGTATTTCTCCTGAGCAGGGAACTATGCTGAAGTGTAGAGTTTGAATGATGGGCGTTCACCTTACGGAGAGAACTCATGGTTTAGCATCAGTATAGGAAATTGATATTGATCAATATAGGACATATTTTGTATTCACCTGCATAGAGAAGGATAGTGAAAATAAATTATTGCAGAGGTGCTACTGGCATGGTTCTAGTGGTATTTAAATTATATACAGTTAGGTGAGACAATCCCTCACAGATATTACCCTTCCTCTTCCCCAGGGGAAGATACTGATTATCTGTACCCTCTAATCAGTACCTAGATCAGGACACCCCCTCTTCTTCCCAGTAGTCAAAATAGTAATGGTGGTTACAAGTTCCCTGATTTCTCTATTTGAATTATACAGATTAGCTGCCCTTTCTTTTAAGCCCCACTGTAGCCTCCCCTTTTGTATTCTAAATAGTCTTCTTTGATATGTAAGAACTTGCATTTATAAAGCCTTTAAGGTTTGCAAAATGATTTCTATATGTTATCTCATTATAACCTTGGTGGTATAATAATCCTCATTTTACAAATGAGAAACTGAGGCAGAGAGAGTTTAATCAACCTACCGAGGGACACACAGCTAAGTGTTCAAAGCAGGGGTCTTCTGACTCCGTGTTCAGCACTCTGTCTAGCCCCTTTTGCTATAATGTGGGGAATGTTATAGTTGACTTAAGGAAAGCCTGCATGCATTTATTAAGTGTTTACAGTGTGCCAGACACTGTGCAAAGGTCTGGGAACACAAATACAAACAAAAAGAAAGATAGTCCCTGTCCTCAAGGAATTTATATTCCAAAGGGGGAAGAAAAGGGGGTGGGTACTCTGATGGAGTGAAGGGGCATAATATGGTAGTGAAGCTCAAGAGAATGATGACGTCTTGTATGACCTTTCCCTCAAAATGGCAGTTCCAGGAACCGATCAGAGAAAAAGGGGCATAAGAGAAAGAGAAAGTGTGGTTGCAAAGTCCAGAGAATGGGACCTCCTACTAGAGGTTAAGAAATAAATTTCTGGAATAACTATGATAGATTAATTAGTGTTTGGTTCTGCCCAGAAGCCAGGTCCAAGTAGTCTCCAGCATAATACAACTTCAACAATACTAATAGCCAAGGGTAAAATGAGGCAAAGAGAAGAGAGATTTGTACCTGGGGTCCTCTCCTCTCCAACCTTCCCTTGTCATCTAGCTCTATGGTGATGGGTCCCATCCTACATGGTAATTGCCCTCTATGCTACACATAGGGAGCTGTCTAGCAGCCAGTTGGTGCAGTAGATAGAGCCCTAGAGTTTGGTTCAGAAGGCAAAAGATACTTACTAGCTGGGCAAATCATTTAACTCTCTCAGCCTCAGTTTCCTCATCTGTAACATGAAGATAATTATCATACCTACTGCATGTGGTTATTGTCAGGATCGAACAAGATATTTGCCAAGTACTTAGCACAATATCTGGCACACAGTAGGTGATCACTAAATACTATCTATCTAATCTTCACTACTCAAGGAACAGATGGTCATTCTTTTCAGAACATATTGGGAAAGCAAGAAGGTTCATCATGGATAGATGTTTGCTCCCCTTTTATGCTGATGCACATGGAACATTAAATTGAGGCAGGAAAAGTGGACTAGAGATACAAGAGGCTAAGAAGAAATCCTAGTGGCTGTATAGACCTAGTTCTTCACATGTGCTTTGGGAACATGGATAAAATCCCAAAATTCCTTTCTCCCTTCATGTAAAATAAAAGTATACATTTTTCCCCTTTGTACTGTCGTAGGCACTATGCCATAATTTCCCTGTGAAATGGGCCCTTTTTCTAAGTGGGCTCAAGTTAAGCCCTAGGAAGATATAAAGAATCTCAAGGCAGAAATAGACCTCCGAAGTCATCTAGTCATAGGGAAGCACAAAGTTGAGATAAGATTCAGGCCCTGACCTCATGGAGTTTATATTCTAGTTAGTAGGAGAATATAGGCAGCTAGGTGGTGCCACAGTGCACAGAATTCTAGGCTTAAAGTCAGGGGAGACTCTTCTTCCTGAATTCAAATCTGGCCTCAGATACTTAGTAGCTGTGTAACCTTGGGTAAGTCACTGAACCCCATTTGCCTCAGTTTCCTCATCTGTAAAATAAGTTGGAGAAGGAAATGGCAAATCACTGCAATACCTTTTCCAAGAAAGCCCCAAATGGGGTCATGAAGAGTCAGATACAAATGAAAGAAGAGAGCAACAACAAAGGAGAATACAACATGAACACAGAAAACTACCACAAAATCACAGTGTTCCAAAACTGTATGGGGCCTCAGAGGCCACCTACTCCAAACTATCCCGTCTTCTACACCATACTCTGAAAATGGTCATTTAGACTTTACTTGGTACCATTCAATTCAAAGGAATTCACTATCCCAAGGTAGCCCATTCCAATTTTGGATAATACTGATAGGAAGACTTTTTCCCTCTTAGATTAATTTCAAATAATAATACAGTACTTTAATGTTTGCAAAGCCATTTAAACAAATATCCTAGGCTGTAGGTGCCATTATCACCCCTATTTTACAAATGAAGAACCAGAGGCTGAAAAATGGTAATGACCTGCCCAGAATTAAACTGCTCTAAGTGTAAGAGGCAGGATCAAGTGTTTCTGACTCCCAAATCCAGCACTCTAAATGGTCTGTCACATAGCTACTTCTCTCTATCTGTTTCTCTACAGCTTGCACCTTTCCCCCATAGTTCTGTCTTCTGTGGCTAAGGAGAACAAGACTGATTCCTTTCCAGGTGTCAGTCTTTCAAACACTTGAAGACAGTTAACGTGTTCTCCCCAAGAGTCTTTTCTTCTCCAGGCCAAACATCTCTAATCCATTTATGGCATGGACTTGAGACCTTTTCCCATCCTCGTTGCCCTCTTCTGGATACATCCCAGCTTGCCAATGTCCTTCCTAAATTGTGCCACCCAGAACTGAACCTGAGAGTGGAATAAAATGTCTTGGAAACCATTGTTGAAATCCCAGCAAAGTCTCCAAGGAATGGCTTATGTTTAAGAAACAAATTAGCAATGAATGCTAGGGTAATGAATCAGGTTTAATTGATTATGCGTCTGCAGAGGTAAGAATGTATAAATGGACTGTAAAACAGAAACCCACTAAGGATCCATTGATTTACCTTAAATGACCAAAGAGCTGGCAGGCAGAGCACATCCAGTGAGGTTAGAGAAGTGATTGTCCAAAGGAGTGTAGGAACCTCCCATTGCAAATCACATTTTAGCAATTTCCACTGAATTGTTACAACTGATGAAAATGAATTAGCTGATAGTTGCTTACATGTTCAGTGAAAAAGGCTATTTTCCCTCTTATAAAATCAATAATTCCTTTTGAGAGCCAGTTCCACATGGGTTTCCTCAAGTGGATTATCTGTCCAGTATCCAGTTTATTGTTCATGCTATTATCATTAGTAACTTTATTATACTTAATAAAACCTTGGTTCAATGGACCTAGGATTTTATTGGCATAAGGAACTGCTCGTAAGGACACTCACTATACTAATACAATCTATCAATTAATATGTGCCAGGCACTATGAATATAATGATACAGAGCTGTCCTTAAAGTCAGGAGAGACCCAGGTTCAAGTTCCCTCTGAAATATACAAACTGCATCACCTTGGGTAAGTCACTTAACTTTACAATGTCTTGAGGAGCTAAGCATACAAGTTACAAAGCCATTACTGATCTGCTTTTGGTAGAAGGGGTTTCTAAAGAGGGATCCTGAAAAAAATTAAATAAAATAATAAAAGCATTAACAACTACAACCTACATGTCTACAGATTGAATTTTTACAATTTATTTTATTCCCAACATCCTTGTATGATATCTATCTATCTATCCATACATATAATATATATATATATATATACATACATACATACATACATACATACATACACACACACACACACACATTTTTTTCTATTTTACAGAGGAGGAAACTAAGGCTTAAAGATATTTTTTGTAAGTGGAAGAGCTGGAACTCAGAATCACTAAATTTTAGAATTTGTCTTTAATGAATATCTGATCCAATGCCTACTGCCAAAATGAAGTCCTTCTACAAAGTGGTGGAAAGTGGTGATCTAGCCTTTGCTTGAAGTCAATGCCTGTTCTTTTATCCATTTCCCATGTTTTCATCTTTGACTGCTTGTTTCAATAAATAAAGTAGATGTGAATTCAGTTTTGTTTTCTCTACACTGGCATTGATTTTGATTTTTGTGTTAATAAGTCCATGATCTGACTACACAAGTTGACTGATTGTAAAATGGTGTCTGCTTTGGTAATGAGTGATTTCCTATCTTTTAAAATATTAATATTGATAGACATTCTAAAAAGTATGATTCATAAGACCGTCTGTCCTCCTTTTTTGCTAATCTGCCTACAGCAGAAGGGGATCATATAAAACTATGGGCTGCTGTGCATTGTTTTATCTTTCATTGGTTTCCATTTCCAAAGAATTCACCACCCAGTGGCCAGTCTTTTGGCAATGAGACTAATGCAGGAAAGCTTTGAGATGACCTCTTCAGGCAGTGATAAGTGTTCAGAATCTGGTTGTGTGGATTTAAAGGAGACTATATAGTCTTCTTTTCATTCTCCCTCACCAAGAAAATTTCTGTGACATTTGCAGAAGGGATTCTTGGATACAGGTGAGGAGTTTTGAACAGAACTACAGGGTGGTATCTGTAGTAGTAGACCCCTGAATGTCTAAAAGTACCGGATATGGTATTATCCAATAAAGGAGAAGGCATTGAATGTAGTGGCTTATTTGAGAGACCAAGAAGTAAAGAAGATAATGTTAAGCATATGCAGGTTCCACCAAGGTATAAGGGATCTTTTGTCCATTGGGGTAGACAAGAAGCAATGACCAGAACATGGGACATGTATGATCACTGGTGAACTTACCTTAGCAAAGATTCTGGAAGCAGGTAACATGTTTCTTCATCATCACTTTCCTTCTCTCTTTTTATCTGGAATGATAGTTGTTTTAATGAAAAGATTTGTGTTCTTTAAAGATGTTTTAATTAGTGTCAAAATCACTCTATTTGATATAAAAGGTTGATCCTAATTGCTTTTTGAGCTGCGTGATTCATTATTCACTAACTGAGGGTTTATAGCATCAAGGAATAAAGTTTAATATGGGTAAGAAGAGCTATAGAAAGGATCAGCTTCTAAGCTCTGGTCTCCAAAAGTTACAGTCTTTGTTCTGGCTGGAGGTTGTGCAAAACTGAAAAAAAAACCTTATGGTTTTCATTATTAATATTTTTATAAAGTTCACAAACTTTAGAATTAGACTGGATTTTTTTTCTTTGTTTAAGGCTTAAAATGAGTCAGACATTTTGCTGTTTGGGACAAAGCTGGGCTGTTAAGTCCTGTCATATCATTCGATCACACTCTCTTCCTTGTCCAATGCATGTGCAAAGAAACATCTCTGAAGGGCTTTCATTGAGGGTTGTAACTAGGCAGTATGAGCCAGCTTGTGGAAGTTGAAAAGGTATGGCTGGTATTCCAAATGTGGGGGCCAGAGGTGTGAGTAGTTCATCACTTTCTACCTCCAAACCTATATTCCAGACAGCTATAGAGGGCTACACTTAGCTATGTTGGTCCTTAAAAAAGAAACAAAATCTATTGTCATGACAAAAAATAGTTTTTCCCCTATTGGCAGACTCCTCAAGAATACAGACTGATTTGCACAACAAAAGTGAGTGCTAAAATAAAACTTTGTGGAGGTTCAAAAAGATGCTTAAAAATATTATTCAGGCAGGATGGATCAGATAAGGAGAAACTAGAGGCAAGGTAAATAGATAGGAAGGAGTGACAGTAGTACTGACAAGTGATAGTGAACTAGTAATACTGCTCTTCCTCATTCCTCTCTCCCAACCCCCAAAATTATTGTATATTTTCTTTGTACTTGTTTTGTCTTAATTATTTGTTATTTTTGCTGTTCAGTCATTTCAGTTGTATCTGACTCTTCATGACCCCATTTGGAGTTTTCTTGCCAAGCATACTGGCATGGTTTACCATTTCTTCCTCCAGGTCATTTTACAGGTGAGGAAACAGAGGTAAACAGGAGGAAGTGACTTGCCCAGGATTATACAGCTAGTAAGTATTGAGGCCAGATTCAAACTCGGAAAAATTTGTCTCCCTAACTCTAGGCCTGGTACTCTATCTAGTGTGTCACATAGTTGCCCTTAACTATTTATATACCTATTATCTCTGTCTACAAGAATGTAAGTTATTCGAGGACAGGAATTGCTTCATTCCTCCTCTCTTTGTATTTCTAGCAGAGAGCACAGCAACTGGTATGTGCTTTTTGAACTAAACTGAATTGAAATGACTGCAATTGAATAGACAAAATCATTTGGATTGGCTTGAATTGATTTGATTTCAATTTAGTATGTGTAGAAAGAAAGTGGCACGAGGGAGACACGATGTGAAAGAATATATTGAGATGACTGCATATTTGGTTCCAAGCATTTATCTGTAATTTTTATACTTTCCTTCAAAAATTACAAAGAAGAGATGGGGTAATTAGAATGATGTTTTCTTTAATGCTGTGTTGTTTGTAAGATGGAAAAAACAAAACCTAACGTAGTCAGCAAATATTGGACAAATCTGAATAAATATGGAGGCCTAGTTTTCTCTTTTCGTTTGTTTTTACTTCATTTACAATTTAAATCATCAAGTTTGTAGTTGGGCCAAATTGGGCAGAAAATGGTATTAGACCCAGGAATGTGTTTTCTGGTTTTGTTTTTTCTTGACACAAGAAAGGGGCCTGTTGATTTCTCAACATCATATTACCTCAAATCTCTGGTCTCATATTGAGTTCTTTATGGGCTATCCAGTTGCAGCAGTGCCTCTTTTGCTAATTGTCTGGCTTGAAGGCATCCTCACAGAGCACTTCTGAGGATGTCATGGACTCAGGGAGCTGTCCCATTCCAATGCCACAGAGGTTTTAGAGTTCTATAGTTCGAAGTCATTGTGACTAACAGCATACAGTTTTATGGACAGCCAATGGGAATGAGCTCAGCTGATTTCATTCGAAGGGGTACTCCAAAATGAAATCTGAAGAATAGAATCACAAAAATGTTCCAGTTAGGAGGGACCTTGGAGGCCATCTAGTTTAAGTCATATACAACCCAAGAGTCCCTTCAATAACATGCCAACAAATGGTTATCCAGCTTTTTCTCGAAGCCCTCCAGGAAAGGGGAATCCACTCCCTCCTGAAGCGCTGGGTAGATTCCAGTGTTAGAAAGATTTTCCCTGACCTTAGTCTAAATTCATCTTTTTCTCAACTTCCTGCGCTGCCTTTTGGGGTGAAGCAGAGCAACTCTTATCTCTTTTCCAGGTGAAAACCCTTCAAATATTAAAGACAATGATTTCTGTCACATGTTCCCCACATACTGTTTGTGTGGACTCAGTAGCAATAGAATGTATGACTTATATGGACACCAATACCCTACAAACATCACCAAGAGGGTTGTGCCACCCTAACATGGGCAACAGAGCTTCTCTGTACCTCCTAACCTCTCATTCCTTAATCTACTCTAAACAAATATGTTCTCTATCACAAAATAACACACTCCCAATATATATTCTGTAATCTCCAAATGAGGACTGCTGTCTGATTCCACCAACTCACATACAAGCATCTTGGCACTCATAAGTACTCCTGGAGAAATGCTGTTGTAATGGATGGCTCCCAAGCAAACTGTTCCCACAGCAAGGCTTGCTGTGGAGGGAAATTTCCCATCTGTCTTCCTTCCAACCTCATGCCTCCTAATACTGACAATCTCTCATCAGATGAAGGATCCTTGCTGGGATTTCCAGTGTTCTGAGGATCTCATGGACTCATGAAACTTGAGAGAGAGAAAGAGAAAGAGAGAGAGAGAGAGAGAGAGAGAGAGAGAGAGAGAGAGAGAGAGAGAGAGAGAGAGAGAGAGAGAGCATATGCCAGCATGATAGGACCATAGCAGGGAAGAGAGAAATGTGCCTTATAGGATGAAAAAAAGGTGAAAACATCCTAGGATAATATATAATTTTGTTTTGCAGAGTCATTATTCCACAACAGCAATGACAACTACAACTACAGCACTAGTGATTTGTATTTCCTACAACTGTCAGCACCTCTAGGCAATGAGTCAGTCACCAGTATTTTCAAGTACCTACTAAGTGTCAAGCACTGTAATAAGTGAGAGATATAAAGAAACATATAAATAGTCTCTGCTGTCAGGGAGCTTATATTCTAATGAGGAAAACAGCATGTAAATAACAATGGATATCCATGCCCTGTGTAGAATAAATGGAAGGTAATGTCAGAAGAGAAGGTTTTAGTAGGTGGGGGAAGGAGCCAGAAGGGCCTCTTTGTAGCAGGCAATATTTGATTTGAGTCTTTAAGGAAGTCAGGGAATACTAGAATAAATCTGTAAATCTCTTTCAACCCCTATAAAGTAAGTGGTACAATGCCCTGATACATTAACCAGATGAGAACATGTCTCCATCGAACCAAATCAATCAAAGGCATTCCAACCAAGTGTGAAAAGGCTTTGATCAATTGAGATGCCCCATGAGCCATTGGACAAATTTGCATTTGACTGCTGTGCCTTCCTTCCTCCTCCTCTTTGTCTCAAAGAAGACTGTGCAAGCTTTGAGCAGCCCAAAAGATTTTGGATTTCCCATCTTCCCATCAGTCTCTTGACAGTGTTATCCAGGACAGCAGCAGCTGGAGGAAGTATCTGCACTAGAATCCTACAAGAGACTGGATGGAATGAAGGAAGGTAGATTAATGGCTCTGCAAGAAGCACAGCAGAAAAACTCCACCATGACTAAGGTCAACTTCATGAATACCCCTATTACCAAAAAGAACAAAAAAAGGAGCTGAGACAGTAATGAATTAGAGTTCAGAACACCTGAGTTTTAATCCAGTCTTAAACGTTTACTACTTGTGTGACTCTGGGCAAGTTACTTAGCCTCTGTTTGCCTTAATTTCCTCATCTGTAAAATGGGAATAATAATGGCTACCTCCCATGGTGTTGTGAGGATCCTATAAGACCATACATGTAAAACCCTTTGCAACCTTACTAGAGTAATATAAATGCTATTGTCATTGTTGTTATTTATCTTATTATTATGCTTGCTTATCCAATATCTCCCAAGAAAAGAATTAAGTTAATACACGGCTAATCCTGATTCACTTAGAAAAAACATATATTGAGCACCTATATGTACAAGATCTTGTCATGACCCTTTGGGACTTGATAGGAGAATATCCTATTGTCAGGAGATGTCAATTTCACTAAATAGTATTAGATAAAATGACGAGATATTAAGTTCAGTAGTAAGTTTAGAAGGCAGCTAATCTAATCCTCTCATTCAATTTCAGTTCAATTCAACAAGCATCTATTAATCACCTACTTTCTGTTAATTATTTACTATTTATACTGCCTATAGCTTGCTCTGTATATATTTCTTTGCTGTTTCCCCTATTAGATTCTATTCTCCCTGAGGGCAGGGAGTGCCTTTTGCTTCTTTTTGTATCCCCAGATCTTATCACAATGCCTGGCACATAGTAGGCATTTAATAAATGTTGATGGCTTGATTAACTTACTATGCACCTAGCTCTATCTTGGGTACCAGAGATATGAAAATTATAAAATGTCACAGTCACTCCCCTTAGGAGATATATCTTGTATATGTCTATATACATGAATATATACATACATTTATATACATAGATCTATATACACAGGTATACATATTTATATACATAGATATTTATATACATAGATATGTAGATCTATATGTGTTATCTCCATATGTATGAGATATACATATTTCCTAGAATAGGAAGATATATACAGAAGTATATGTGTATATATACACGTATATATCAGAGGATATACACACACGGGGGCCATCTCCAGTCATCTTAATTTATATCTTGCCACTGGATCCAGATGTCTCCAGAGGAGACAATGAGGCTGGTGACTTTGCACAGTTCTCCTTCACTTAAATCCAATTCATTTGCAAGTCATGATATCTCCTTCCTGATGTCATGGTCCTCTTTGAGAATGAAGGACAAACAACATACATACACACATACAACTATAATAAAAGGTAGAATGTCATGTGGTCAAAGAGAGGCCCAAATTAAGCATTCTTAGGAATTTTGAGAAGGGAAAGAACCCATTCAATTCTGAGAGGTTGAGGAGGGACAGGATCAAGAAAGTGGCATGAAGGAGATGGCACCTGAGCTGATCTGTGAAAAAAGAAACAAATGCCTGGAGCTGGGAAATGTATTGCTTAAGGTTAGATAGCAAGTGACCTTTGTTCTAAACCATGCTACCCCTCCCCATCCTATGTTGGTATAATACCTACTATTATTTTATTCTTTCCTAGATTCTCTTTCTAGAAGCAAATTATTCAGCTTTGTTGACTTCCCAGTTTCATTTGGGGATATGTTTAGTATTCCTCCCTTGTTCTGACTTTGCTATTACTGTAACATTATTTTCTTTATGGGGCAGGGGTTATTAAAGCTTTTTATTTCTTATACCATGCTCATTTCTCATTTGTTCCCCTTCCAATAAAATTTTCTCTTATAACGAAGAAAAAGTTTGTCCAAGCCATCACAGTAACTGCATGTCATATTCTATACCTATAGCCTACCCAAGCGAGGGAAATATTTGTCCCACCATGTTCATTTATCTGAGTTCACCTGCCTTTTAGAATTTTTTCCACTTATATCAGTGTCAGTCTTTATGATGTTTTCCTGGACTGCTTTTTTCACTTTACATCAGCTCATACAAGTCTTCCTATATTTCCCTGAATTCTTGCTATGTGTTATTTCCTATAGCACAATTATGTCAGATTACATATACCGTCAAGTCAAGTCAACAAGCCCATATTAAGTGCCTATCTTATACTAAACACTATGCTAAGAACTAGGCATACCAAAAAAATTAAAAATAAAAAAATACAACAGAAAATACAATAAAAACCATAACAAAAATATTTTGTTCATCCATTTCCCAATTAATGGGGACTAGTTTTTTTTTTCTTTTCAAACTAAAAAAAAAAAGTGATGCTATGAACATTTTGATATACATGGAAGTGTATGTTCTTTCTTTGACTTTCAGAAGACATATGCCAAGCAGTAGGACAGCTGGGTCAGATGTTATAAGCAATTTAGCAACTGTTTTCCGTATCTTCTGACCAAAATATGAATGAATCATCACTAGCACTTAGTAGAATATAAATTACATGAAGGAAAATACTCCCCCACCCATTTTTTCTCTTTGTCTCTCCAGTGTCTGATATGGTACCTTGCACAAAGTTGGTGTTAACAAAATACTTGCTGACTCCTATCATGGGGATGTTTGGAGAGGGAAGGCAAATTTGCTAATGAAGTGACCTTGATAAAAAGTATTCATTCTTTGCCGGCATATCTGTCCCATTAGAAACATAGATCCCAGATAATGCATCTGAAGAGGTGGTCCCATAATGGAAAGAGCCACATTCCCTAGGATGCTAAAGATGGCATTGAAAAGACATTTATAATCCCTGTATAATTTCTGTATAAAGATATAGATATATACATCACAGATTACCAATGGTGTTTCTATAATTCTAAGGTAACAATAATAAAGTTAAGAAAATTAATTTGTCCTCACAGTTTAAAAAGTCAGTTAAGAAATGTGAAGTACTTCTCTCTGTAGAGACAGGGAGAATATGTATGTGTCATTTGTGATCCATGAGACTCTGAAGAAACTCTGGAGACTACAGAAGGGAAAGAAGTGAGAAGAAATGTGTTCCTTGTTGGGACTATTTTAACTATGGTGTTATTTTTTTAAAAAAAGAAGTTTATAAAGAGAATTTTATGATGAGTCTGAAAGGAACTTACGAGTACAGTATATTTTGGAAAATCTGTTTCCTGTAATTACTGAAGACAAGACAAAGACAGAAAGGACTAATCTTGAAGACTAATGTTAAGATTTTAAACAGATTTTAATCAGTAATTATATTAAACTTAATGAAATAAGACCAGGAAAGTGAAGAAGAGTGAATTACTGTGAACACTGAGGGTTTGAGGTAAGTTGAACTGTAACTTTGGTCATAACTAAATTATAAATAATTATATTTGTCTTTATGTTTATTGTTCTTTTCATTTAACTATAAATTGTACATATTCAGTAATTTTATTATTTATTAAAATATAAATAAGAGCCATTGTTATTAGGATAGGAGGTTTCTAAATTTTATTAAATAATTGATCCTGAATGAATTTGGGGGCTCTACCTAATTATTGTTACAAATAATTAGTTAATAAAATATTTATTATTATAATTATATAATAGGAATGTGATATAAACACAGATGATATGCTGCATTATTATATGATATATGCTTAATATTAATAATCAATATTACCTAGTGTTTGTATAGGGTATCAAAGTTTGCAAAGTGCTTTACATATGTTCTCATTTTGTCCTCCAACAAACGTGCAAGGTGATGGTAAATATCCCCATTTTACAGATGAGGAAACTGATATTGATAGAGGTTAAATGACTTGTCCAGGATCACAGAGCCAAGGCAGGATTTAAACCCAGATATTCCTAATTCTAAATTAAACTTGCTAACCACTTCACCACCTTGTTGATAGGGATCACAATTTTATTCATCTACGAGAAATCAATTATTGCAGTATAATCCTAGATCATTGGAGAACGTGAATGAGCAAAACAAAATATATATCAATAAATCAAGAGGCAGGTTGAGGTTGAGTTTCCGATCAAAGAGATGGTAATCATGGTTAGACCTAAGAACTTATAATATGCTACATGTGGGAGGCGTAACATGTTCAGTATACTGAATTTTTTTTTAATGCCAGAAGGGAGGAAACTTTGAGAGAAATGTTGACAAAATATAATTCTTCTTCCATCTCCCACCCACCCAACTCAAATCCCTGAATGAAGGATGGTGCGTATAATCTCTCAATGAAGAGGCAGAAATGTGTGAGGAGTCTAGTCTCATTTTCTCTTGTGGCGTATCATACATCTGCTTCCTTGGCAAGCTGTAGCTCTCAAATCCAGACTTTATTGTATTTGTTTTTATTTTGTTTTGTTTGCATCTGAAATCTGTGGTCATTCTCTTGATATGATCATGCATCAAGAATTGGAAGGAATCCCAAGCACCGTGCAGAGTACTCAGTCAGATAGACTGGCATCAACTAAGGACTTACAGAGGCAGCTATGTGATGCAGTAGCTTGGACACTAGACCTGGTATTAGGAAGATCTCGGTTCAAATCCAGCCTTATGAGAAATTCATATATATACATAATTAGATGTGTGGCCTTGGGCAGATCACTTACGTTCTGTCTTCCTTAGTTTCCTGACTTGTAAAATTTGGATGATGATAACAGTATCTACTTCTCAGGGTCATTATGAGGATAAATGAAGTAATATATGCAAAGCAATTTGAAAAACTCAAAGTGATATGTAAATGCAATCTATTATTATTATTAGGAACCAACTATGTGCTGAGGACTGTGCTAAGCACGAGGGATATAAAGAAAGGCAAAAACATTAGTTTCTATTCTTAAGGAGCTTATATTCTAATGGGACAGATAACATGAACATAACTACGTACAATCAGCCCCTTCATTTTACATAAAAGGGAGCTGAGACTTAGAGAGATTATGTGCCTTTCCCAAGGTGATACAGATAACACACATCTGAGGCTATATCTGAAACCAGGAGCTGTGACTGCAGAACTAGGCCTCTTTGGACTGCACAAAGAAAAGATCATCTTCGTCAAGTTTTCCAAGTACTGATACTATTGTTGTTGTTTGTCCTTCTTCCTTGAAGAGGACCATGACATCAGGAAGGAGATGTCATGACCTGCAAGTGAATTGGATTGCGGCTCTGCAAAGTCATCAGCCTCACTTTCTCCTCCAGAGCCATCTGGGTCCAGGGGCAAGACACAAACCAAGATGACTACAGATGGCCACAGATGCAGTGGAAGACCGTGGCTTTTTAAGCTAAGGTCTTTAACAAGTCTCAGTTTGACTGAGGTCGCACCCCTGGGTTTAAGGCATGGTGCATAAAAAAGTAATCTAGTCTGCTAATAACCAGATTCTTGATTGCTTGGGACTTCAATAAGAAAGAGAATCAAGCATACCACATCAACAAAAATTGACAATCTCCATGAAAAGATCCTAGGAGCAAGCGATGAGAAACCAACCTCCTCTTCCCAATGGGGTTCATAGGCCAGACAGTGATGGGCTGCCTGAAGCAAATAGTAATGAAAAGGGGAAAGCTGAAAGGATCTTTTGGGAAGAAATGTGGGCAGGGTGAAGATGTTAACATTTCACACCTCAGATATTAGCCCTGAGGCTGGAGATCTCAAAAGCAAGAGGTCGCCATCGCAAAACACCAAATGTCAACTTGGTTTAATGAGGAAAAAAAGTCTACCAGCTTCTTGATTACAGCTGTGGAAAGGGGAATGGAAGTCTCAGGAAATAACAATGGCAACAATAACAAACATCATTTAAATAACATTTTAATATTTACTAAGTTCTGTGTATATGCTCTCTTATTTTATCTTCACACCAACCGTAAGAGATAGGTACTATTACAATCATCCCTATTTTTACAGATGAGTAAACTGATGCAGGCAGTGTCCAGAGTAACACAGTGAATGACTTGACCAGAGTCACACAGCTAGCAAGTGTTTGAGGCTGGATTTGAACTCAGGTCTTCCTGACTCATGGTTTAGTGCTCTATGCACTGAAACTGAGTGAGTAACTTTGTGCTACCATTCTTTCTTTTGATTGGGTGGAGGATACTGAATGTGTGATTATCACATACAGTTATTTTGTCACTTGGTTTTACTTAATTAGAATCATGGGGTATATCTGGAAATGACTATGATGTCAAAATAAAAGATATTAGTTAAACATTGAAAAAAAACTGTATTTTAGAAGGGATTCTTGACCTGGAAATCATTTTACTAGGATCTAGATTTAAAGCTTGAATGAACATTTTACGAAGGAAGAAACTGAGGCTCATATTGCTGACAAACATATGGTGTTTTAAGGTTTGCATAATGACTTACATACATCATCTCATATGAGCCTCACGACAGCTCTGGGAAGTAGCTACTATAGGTTTTATTATTCTCATTTTACCAATAAAGAAACTGAGACTTGGAGGGGTGGAGCCAAGATGGTGGAGTGAAAGCAGTGACTTGCTTGAGCGGTCCCCCAAACCCCTCCAAATACCTATTAAAATGGCTCTAGACAAATTCTAAGGCAGTAGAACCCACAAAAAGGTAGAGTAAAGCAAATTTCCAGCCCAAGACAACCTGGATGATTGATCAGAAAGGTATATAGCACCGGGCTGTGAAAAGAGCGCAGTGTGGGTTGGGTGCACAGGCTGCAGCAAACCTGGAGCAGGCCTCAGAGGACTGAATCGTGGGCAGCTGTGATAGTTTCCAGACTTTTCAACCCAGGAACGCCAAAGACAACTTAGAAGGTCAGTGGGAGAAGTCTGTTTCTGCATTGCTGAGAGAGGGAGCTAGGTCTCAGAGCCAGTTCCAGAAAACAGGGCACAGAGCATGGGCCCCCAGGCAGGGGCTGCGTCCTGAGCTTCCAGCCCACAGACTGATGGGTAATCCAGTGGCTGATCAAAGGGGGATTGCAGGGATCTCTTTGCCACTGCTGAGGCAGGAATCTCTTGCTTTGTCCATGCTTGGATCTGGGTCACAGTTTTGGACATCAGTCCTGGGGTGAGGAGGAGCACTGGCATGGTAGAGCTTGTTGTGGCTTTGGAAAAGAAACCTTCCTCACATTTCCAGGACAGAAAAGAGTGCTTGTGGTCACTAATAGACCAGAGCACAGGCCAGGAAAGGAGTAAACACCTAGCCCCTTATGATACCACCTTGCAAGAATGGAAAATTTACAGGTCCCTACAAGTATCTCTGGGCTGGAAATTTGTTTTACTCTCTCTTTTTGTGGGTTCTGCTCTTTTAGAATTTGTTTAGAGCCATTTTTTATGGGTATTTGGGGGGGTTTGGGGAGGGCACAAGCCACTCACTGCTTGCACACTGCTATCTTGGCTCTGCCCATCCAAGTATCTCTGAAAACAGCTGTACAAACCCCTGAAGCTTGGGATAGTACATTCTCCACATTGGAAGCAGATTCTTACCTGAAAAAAGAGATTAAAACTCAAGTAATTGTCCAGGATCATGAGCAAGCAGAACAAAAAGAGTCAGACTATATTATCTTACTTTGGTGAAAAAGAAGATCAAAACATACAACCAGAAGAAGACAACAAAGTCAAATCTCCTACATCCAAAGCCTCCAATAAATATATGAATCAGTGTCAGGCCTTGGAAGAACTCAACAGGGATTTTGAGAAGCAAGTAAGAGAAGCAGAGGAAAAACTGGGAAGAGAGATGAGAGTGATGCAAGAAAATCATGAAAAACAAGTCAACAGCTTGCTAAAGGAGACCCAAAAAATTTCTGAAGAAAATAACACCTTAAAAAATAGCCTAACCCAAATGGCAAAAGAGGTCCAAAAAGCCAATGAGGAGAAGAATGCCCTAAAAAGAAAAATTGGCCAAATGGAAAAGGAAGTCCAAAAGATTACTGAAGAAAATACATCCTTAAAAATTTGAATAGAGCAATTAGAAGCTAGTGACTTTCCGAGAAATCAAGACACTGTAAAACAAATCCAAAAGAATGAAAAAATAGAAGAATGTGAAATATCTCATTGGAAAAACAACTGACCTGGAAAAAGATCCAGAGAGAGAATTTAAAAATTATTGGACTATCTGAAAGCCATGATCAAAAAAAGAGCCTAGACATCATCTTTCAAGAAATTATCAAGGAAAACTGCCCTGATATTTTAGAACCAGAGGGCAAAATAGAAATTGAAAGAATCCACTGATCTCCTCCTGAAAGAGATCCCCAAAGGAAAACTCCTAGGAATATTGTAGCCAAATTCCAGAGTTCCCAGGTCAAGGAGAAAATATTACAAGCTGCCAGAAAGAAACAATTCAAGTATTGTGGAAACACAAGATTTGGCAGCTGCTATATTAAAGGACCACAGGGCATGGAATATAATATTCTGGAGGCCAAAAGAGATAGGATTACAACCAAGAATCACCTACCCAGTAAAACTGAGTATAATCCTCCAGGGGAAAAAATTGGTCATTCAGTGAAATAGAGGACTTTCAAGCATTCTTGATGAAAAGACCAGAGCTGAATAGAAAATTTGACTTTCAAATACAAGACTCAAGTGGAACATGAAGGGGTAAACAGGAAAGAGAACTCATAAGAGACTTATTAAGGTTGAACTGTTTACATTCCTGCATGGAAAGATGACATTTATAACTCATGAGACTTTTGTCAGTATTAGGGTAGTTAGAGGGGGAAAATTATAGGTATGTAGATAGACAGATAGATAGATAGATAGATAGATAGATAGATAGATAGATAGATAGATAGAGGGCACAAGGTGAGTTGAAGATTAAGGGGTCATATCTGGAGAATAAAATTAAGGGATGAGAGAAGATTATACTGGAGAAGAAGAAAGGGAGAGGTAGAATGGGGTAAATTATCTCACCAAAAAAACCCCAGAAAAGTCTCTTACAGTGGAGGGGAAACGGGGAAGGTGAGAGGGAATGAGTGAATCTTATTCTCATAGGATTTGGCTTAAGGAGGGAATAATGTACAAATTCCATTGGGTATGGAAATTTGTATTACCCTAAACAAAAATGGGAGGGGGGAAGGGACAAGAGAGCAGGGGGTTGATAGGGGGAAAGGAGGTAATCAGAAGCAAATACTTTTGAGGAGGGACAGGGTTAAAAGAAAGAAAAGAATCAATGGGGGTGGCAGGATAGGATTAAGGGAAATAGAGTTAGTTTTTCACAACATGTCTACTATAGAAGTATTTTGCATAACTGCACATATATAACCTATATTGAGTTGCTTGCCTTTTCAATGAGGGTGGGTGGGAAAGGAGGAAGGGAGAAAATTTGGAACCCAAAGTTTTAAAAACACATGTTTAAAAAAAATGTTTTCACATGCAACTGGGAAATAAGAAATACAGGAAATGGGATACAGAAGTCTATCCTGCCCTACAGGAAAATATTAGGGGAAGGGGATGAGAGAAGGGGAACAGAGATAGAAGAGAGATAGAGGAAGGGGTATTCAGAATTCATGCTGTGTTGGGGTGGGGGAAGGAGCTATATGGGGTGAAAATTTGGAACTCAAAATCTTGAAATTCAAATTTGAAAACTAAAAATAAATAAATGTATATTACAAGAATAAAAAAAAAGAAACTGATACTTCAGATGTTGATCAACTTGTCTGTAGTCATCTAGCCAGTATCAGAGGCAGGCAACGAAGCCCTTTTCTTCCTAACCAATAGAATAGTGCAAGGTGGTCGAGGACTGAGACTATACTTTGTTTTGTCTTTGTGAGATATTTGTTGTATTTCAACATACTCCCAGCACCACCACCACCATCAATAACTACTCTGCCACACACAGCATTAGCACCAACACCAACACTAGTAATCAACAATTACTGCCACCATCAAAACCATCATCACCAACACCAACATCACCACTACCCCCCACCACTAATAACAATGCTATCACCCCTACCACCAACACCGATATCACCAATACCACTAACACCAACAACACTAGTATCCCCGCCAACACTAACACAACTACACTACTTCCCTAAGGGATTTAACTAGTGTTATACAGGCAGAAACTTGGATCTGATCAGGGATTTAAACCCAGGTTCTCTGACTCCAAGTGTAATGAGTAGCTTTTCCCTCTACTACACTGTCTCTGAAGATCCTTTCAAATGCAAAATTCACTGATCTTCTACAAAGCTGGTAGCACCATTGGCTTGCCAGTTGGTTTTGTTTAATTAGAACCATGGGGTATATCTGGAAATAACTGTAATGTCAAAATAAAAGGAACTAGTTAAACATAAAAAGAATTGTATTTTGGAAGGGATTTTTGACCTGGGGAATCACTTTAGTGCCCCTGACACCCAAGCTGGAGCCCTCTTAGGAAGTCAGACATCTGCCTGGAATGTTGTGAGTAGGGGGTCTGGGCTGGGCTCCTTTCTGACTCTGAGCTAGCAGAATATAGGGAAAAGATCACTGACCTTAGAGTCAGAAGAACTCGGTTCACCACTATTAACAACATGGCCTTAGGTAAGTTATTTTAACTGAGTCTCAGCTTTCTCTTGCATAAAATGAAGGTGTTGGCAATATAGAGTAAGACACAGACATTTCTGTTCTCAGACAACACTGGAATTTGTTTTGCTTAACTATGCATATTTCTTATAAGACTTTTGTTTTTCTTTCCTTTCATTTCTTGAAGTTAGGAAGGAGAGAAAATAAATACTTACTAATTGAACAAAAATCAACACTGAATAAGTTTTTGAAAACGTGGGAGTTCAACTAAATGGTCTCCATCTTTTCTTTAAGTTGGAATCAAAGATTCAAGGACCACCTAGGCCTCAGCCCAGGATGAAAACTGAGGGGATTGGATGAGGTGACAGCTGAGATTTCTTCCAGTTCTTAGAACCACAGCCTCTGACTTCTATGTTCTAGTTCTAAGTCTGAACAGAACTCAGGTTACATCATCAAAGTGCCAGGGCTGGATTGGCCCTATTTATCACAGAGGATATTAAACAACTCTGCAACATAACTGACTGTCAGCCCTGTTTTCACAGTTTGAGGATTGTGCTGTTGCTGAGGTTTGCTGGAAACCGGGCTGGCTGTCACTTTTCTCTTGTCACCAACACTGACTCCTTTCTCTCTCTTTCCCCCATCCCATTAAAAATAAAATGAGAATTCTTAACTGGCATGGAGGAGGGGGACTGTGAGGATGACAAGAACTTAACCTTAGCAGCCACTGACTTTTTGGCAGAGGGAAAACAAGCCCATAGAGAGGTACCCCTCCCAGGTTGGTCCCAAAGAAAGTTCAGTACAGGGGACTCATGGGGGAAAATGACCAAAAAGGATCCTCACCTTCCCATGAAAAGTCATAATACTAGAAAGGATTTTTATAGAGCTTTAAGTTTTGCAAAGCACTTTACAAATGCCATTCATTTTATCCTCACAATAACCCAGGGAAGTGGATGCTATTTGTATCCTTATTTTACAAATGAAGAAACTGAGGCAGATGAAAGCTAAATGGCTTGTCCAGGGTCACACAGCTGGGAAATGTCTTAAGCTAGATCTGAGGTCCTTCTGACTCCAAATCCAGCACTCCCTCCACTGTGACACCTGGCTGCCTAGAGCTCAGAGTTTAACAGCTGGGTACCCATTATTCTATTTCTGCTTTGTTGTTGTTCAGTCATGTCTGACTCTTCATGACTCCATTTGGGGTTTTCTTGGCAAAGATACCGGAATTGTTTGCCATTTCCTTCTCCAGTTCATTTTACAGATGAGCAAACTGAGGCAAACAGGAGTAAGTGACTTCTTCAGAATCAGAAAGCTAATATCTGAGGTCAGATTTAAACTCATGAAAATGAGTCTTCCTGATTCCAAGCCAATGCTTTACCTGTTGCACCACCTCACTGCCCCAATTTTGTATTTACTTTGGATATATTTTCTGCAGACTGTGAGAGAAAAATATAGTACTCCATGTTTCTAGCACAAGCCTGCTAGAATTCATAATAATTAATTATATTATTATAATTTTAATGATCATTATGGAGAGAGTCAGACACATGCACATATAGAGACAGAGAGACAGAGACAGAGAAGGTCAAAGAGATGGAATGGGCCAAAAGAGAGTAAGAGAGGGAGGAGAGAGAGAAAGAAAGAGAGAGACGAGAAAGAGACAGAGATAGAGAGACATAGAGAGGAGAGAGAAGAGAGGGAGAGACAGAGAGAGGCAGAGACAGAGACAGACAAAGAGAGAGAGAGGGAAAGAGAGAGAGAGAGAGAGAGAGAGAGAGAGAGAGAGAGAGAGATCAGACACAGAGACACAGAGACAGAGACATTACAGAGGGAGAAAAAGTGCAAGAAAGAGAGGGTGCAAGCAAAGTCCAATTTTCCATGACTTTGGAAACCTCTTTGACACAAGCCATTTTCAAGTTACAGTTGTAGTACTGCCAAATAAAGAAAGAATCCCACAATAAAATAAAATATAGAGCTCAGGTAAAAATTCAGTAACCAGATTTGTTTCACAGAATGGTCACTTAATATTTGGGGCAGTGAGTGCCATATTGTAGGTGCTTAATAAATGCTTATTGACTGACTGACAGAAGTATTGTCCTAAAACAATTAAATACCTCTTTAACCACTTCCTATAACAATTTTCATTTTCTCCTGGTCAAAGGTGAACTCAAGAGATTGGTCTGTCCTTTGAATTAATCAGATATTTCTTCCTTCTCTTAATCTGATTATTCCTCTAATGCCATTAGGGAAGAGTCCTTCTGGGGCTGAGCTGGCCTTTCACTTTAGACACTGTTTTAGGCCTTTGATAAAAAATGATGTACAAAGACTTCAGTGCAAGGCATTTCAGAATTTAGGGTTAAAGAAAGACAAATAAGGTTTCTCATGCAGGTAGGACCAGGGACTTCAGACAAATATATTGTCCTAAAGTTGCTTTGTAATGCTCAGCTTAGAGAGAGAATGAGTAAGTGGGCTAGTCTCCTCATTCTTCCACAGTACTTAGAAGCTTGAGCCATTAGGACGTAAGCTCCATGAAAGGCTCTCATTTTTATCTTCCTATCACTATCACATACTCATTCACGTCCAACTCTCCATGACCCAATTTGGGGCTTTCTTGGCAGAGATACTAATATGGTTTGCCATTTCCTTTTCCAACTCATTTTACAGATGAGGAAACTGAGGAAAACAGGGTTGAGGGTCACAAAGCTATTAAGTGTCTGAGGCCAGATTTGAACTCATGAAGATGAGTCTTCCTGACTCCAGGTCTTGCACTTTATCAACTGTGCCACCCAGCTGCCTGTACAGCACATAGTAGGTGCTTAATAAGCACCTTTGATTGATTTGTTTGATCAGACAAAGGGTTTGCTCTCAATGACATAACAAATAAGTTTCCAAGTTAGGATTTGAACCTACTTCTTCCTGATACCCAGTCCTGCACTCTATTTACTATGCCAAGTCTTCCATATGCATAAATAGCTTTCCAAATATATCATATTTGCCTCAATGAAAAATGTCACCAAGAAATTCCCATTAAATTTGACAACCTTCCCCCAACTACCTTTTCAATTTAGCCAACATTTGTAAGGCTTCCACTGGAATGCTCTTAACACTCCCATCCCAAGCCCTGGATGATCTGATCCTTAGTATATCTGAGTAGCTGCTCTAGGGAGATGCTTCCTAATGATTTCAGCTGGTGATTTTTTACTTTGGTTTGGAGGTGCTCAACTATGCTCACTAGTGAAGTAGAAAGAGCTTCTTCCAGTTCAAATCCTTTCTATGGCACTTACTTATTGTGTGGCCACTGACAGGTCAATAAATAACCTCTCTAAGCACCTATTTCTTCACATATAAAATGGGGATAAAATGAATGAATGAATGAATGAGTGAATGAATGAATGAAAAAGCATTTGCTTATTGCTTATTATATGCCAGACATCATACTCCTTTCCCATAACGTCTATTCCTGGCCACTTTGTGAAGGATATAAGTGGCAGCAGAGACGTATGGTTGGCAATGAACACCTACCACCTGTTAGGATCAGAACCCAGGTCTTCCTGTTTCTAAGGCACTAGTCTCCATCCATTATGCCATGCTACTTCTCACATATTATAAGATAAATACTCCTCATCCCTATTTTCCAGAAGATGAAACAATTTCAAAGGATTTGAGTGACTTGCCCAAGGTCACAAAGCTTCTGTGTACCAGGAGAGGCATCAGAAGCCAGGACTTTGTGACTCCTGTTCTAGCACTCTGAATACTGCAGATGAGACTGCCCAAAAATGATTTATAAACATAAACCATTATGATAATATTTATTTTCTTTGCATTACTGCATCACTGAGCAGCTAGCAGCCTGTGGGAGGCTTACATGATAGCAAAAGGGGGGAAAACGCCCTCATTCATCAGAGGCTGCTCTCGGACACAGTTCCGCTGCTCATTTACCATAGCAGAGGACCGTGACAAATGCCAAGACAGGGAGGAAAATAAATGGATCCAAGAAAGGGATCTTTTCATCTCACTGTAGCCTTTGAGCTTCCCCATGAGCAGGTAAATCAGGCTGCAGAAATATCAAGGGGTGTGTGTGTCGGGGGGAGAAGGTTTGCATTCTTGTATATTACCTATTTATTGTACATATGGATTACATTTGGACATGGCTGGTATGGATCCACAGGAGAGCAATTTGCCAAAGGAATCTCCACAGCATGCTGCCCCCACTCATCCCCATCTCCATCCTACTGCACTGAAGTGCCCTTGGGAGGCCAAGCTCTAATAGGTAGGCTTTTACTTTGTATTGCCTTGAGTGAGGTCTTTGAGCCACTTCTCAGTCATCTGCACAGTCTGATTACTCCTGCCTTTCCAGGCCTCTTTTAGAATATAAACTCCTTGAGGGCAAGGACTGTCTTATATTAATATAACCAGTGTTTAGTACTGGCACATAGTAAGCCCTATTTATCCGTAATCTATCGTCTCTCTATCTCTCCATCTATTCATCCAACTATCATCAATCTAGCTATCAATCCATCTATTATCTCTCTCTCTCTTATCCATTCATCCATCCATCCATCATCCATCCATCCATCCATCTATCTGTCTGTCTGCGATTCATCTGCCTGCCTCCTTATCTGTCTCTTCATCCTCCTTTTCTCTGGCTCTTTGATTCTCTCTTTCTCTCACTATTTCTGTTTCTGTCTTTGTCTCTACGTCTACTTTTGTGTCTGTCTGTCTCTGTCTCATACACACACACACACACACACACACATACACACAGAGCAATCCCCATTGTCACTAATGGCAGCTCTCCTGTCATAGCCAAATAGCCTTGATTCTTTACCCTTCATCCTTTTGCTTTGTTTCTCTAGTAGGTGGACCTCACTATGCCTTACAGTGTCATCTTAGAGTAGAAAGCACACCAGATTTCTAGTCAGAGAAGTCAGAATTGGGTTTTGGTTCTGCTACTTACAACTTGTAAAATGAAGAGTAGGTCCCATCACCTCTCACAGCCATGTTTTCCTCACCACCTAATTCTCCCCAGTCTTCATTCCCTCTTCCAGTCAAACTGACCTGCTTGGTGTTCTCCATATATAATATTCCATTTCCCGGTTCCATGACTTTGCATAAGTGGTCTCCCTTCAAGTCAACATCTTAGCACCCCTAATACGCTACATTCAGACCTTTCTGGATGCCGTGAATTGTTATTCCTTCCTCCCTCTTGAAATTACAATGAATTACTTGGTAGTTACCTATGATTTTTATGTCATATCCAACCCCACCACATAAGTTCCAAGAACATGGACCTTTTACTTGTACTCTTTATATATATTGATACTTAACCTAAGTTATATACTTTATAAATGTCTTTTGAATTGGATTAAAAGGATTGGAAAACCATACCTTCTGTAGATTGAATAAACAATCTTTCCCACAACATTTGTATTAGGATTAGGAAATAAAGCTGTAATTGGTGAGGACACTTTTAATAAGTAACTCCTTCTGCCAACGTCAATCAATCCCTTTCTGTGCAATACACAGTCTTAGAGAATTGCTTAGAGAGATGAGAAATTAAGTGACTTGTCCTGAGACTCATGTGTGTGTGTGTGTGTGTGTGTGTGTGTGTGTGTGTGTGTGTGTGTGTGTGTGTAGGGAGAGGGGGCCATGGTTCAGGGTAATTTGAACCCAGGTCTTCTAATCTCTGAAACCAACTCTTTTTCCATTTCCCCAGACTGCTTCTTACCTTGTGAGTGGAAATAGCATAGGTTCAACGGACTCCTTTATGGAAGATAGAGCAGAAAGTCTCGTGAGCCCATGGCACTTGCTCTGCCCTCCATAAAGTACCTGGCAGACCTGGGGCATCCAAAATGCATGATTCATGAGCAGTAGATGCTCCCATCTCTTATTTTCTCTGGTCAGTGAATTCCCATTGGGAAGGAAGAATGGCTTCTTAGTAGATCAGAAAATTTAATAAATAACAGCCCCTTGTTCCTGTCCCATTGTCCTAAGAAAGTAAAACAACTATAACCAAGATTTATAGAGTGCTGTGATGTTTACAGTGATTTTCATGTACTATGGCATCCGATCCTCACAACAATACCTGTAAAGTAGGTATTATTATTATCCCTATTTTATAGATGGACAAACTGAGCCTCAGAAAGTCCCAAGTTTATACAGTTAATAAGTGGCCTAGACAGGATTTGAATCCACCTCTTACTGACTCAAAGTCCAACATTCAAGTCAAGTCAACCAGCATTTATTAAGCACTTAATCTGTACCAGGCACTGTGCTGAGTATTAGGGGTACAGAGAAAAGCAAAAACAAAACAGCAACTAGTTTTTGTTCTCAAGCAGTTCACAATCTAATGGGGAATCAATATGAAAAAACAAAGAAATCAACCTAGGTACAAACAAGACACAGATAAGATTATTTGGAGCTAATAAAAAAAGAGAAGGAAGGCACTAAGATTAAGGGGTCATGGAAAAATTTGTAGAAGGCAGAATTTTAGCTGAGACATGAAGGAAGCCAGGTAAGCCAGGAGGCCAAGATGAGGAGGGAGACAATTCCAAGCATGGAGAATGTTTAGTGAAAATGCCCAGAGTCAAGAAATGTATTGCATTGTTAGAAGAAGAGCAAAGAGGCCAGTGTGTGTGGAGGGGAGTAAGCTGGTGAGGAAGGAGCTGGGTATCAAAAGTCTTTGAAGGCCAAACAGAGAATTTTACATTTGCTCCTGGAGGTGATAGGGAGCCACTGGAATTTATTGAGTAGAGGGTTGACATGGGCAGATCTGAACTTTGGGAAGATCATTTTAGCAGTTGAGTGAAGGACGGACCGGAGTGGAGAGAGAGACAGGGAGACCAATCAGAAGGCTATTGCAATAGTCCAGATGTGAAGATGTAAGGACCTGTACCAAGGTAGTGGTAGCATCAAAGTAAGGAGGTGACAATATGAAAATATACTAGAGATATTTCCAAGCTATAAATGACAATACTTGGCAACAAATTGGAGATTGGAGGATGAGGGAGAGTGAGCAGTCAAGAAAGGCACAGAGTTTGCAAGCCTGGGTGACTGGGAGGATGGTGGTTCTCTTAACAGTAATGGATAAATTAGGAAAAGGGAAGAGCAGGGGGAGAGGGCTTTGCTGAGACTTGTTCAGTTTAAGATGTCTGTGAGTCATCCAGTTCAAGATATCTAATAGTCAGGTCACAGAGAGATTGGGGCTGGATAAATTGAACTGAGATTCATCTGCATAGAGATGATAATTGATTTTTTGGAGCTGATGAAATCAGCAAGTGAAATACTATGTACTGAAAAGAGAAGAGGTCTCAGTACAAAATCCTAGGAGTCACACACAGTCCCCACTGCCACAGTCCCTAAAGTATCCGTTAGTTTTAAAAATAGAGGGGGAAACCTAGAGCCAGAGACATCTCCAAGCATCTCAAGGTTCAAGCCCAACTATCAAAGTTGGTTTTAAATTCAGAAGGACTGAATCCTAATCAATACCTTCCTTCCTTCCTTCCTTCCTTCCTTCCTTCCTTCCTTCCTTCCTTCCTTCCTCCTCCCTCCCTCCCTCCCTTCTTCCTTATTCTCTCTCTCTCTCTCTCTCTCTCTCTCTCTCTCTCTCTCTCTCTCTCTCTCTCTCTCTCTCCCTCTCTCTCTCTCTCTCCCTCTCTCTCCCTTTCCCTCTCTCTCTCCCTCTGCCTCCTCCCTCTCTCTCTCTCTCTCCCTCCCCCCTCTCTCAGAACAGAGTGCCTAGGCCTATACTTTCTGACCCAGCCAGCTCCTGGCACTTTCTGGAACTTTAATCCAGGAGCTCTGTGGAAGGCTTTCATTTACCTAGAGGAACATGGAAGCAGGATGTGCAGGATGAGTCTCTCTCTGTCTCTGTGTTCCGCCCCCTTTCCATCTCATTGAGTTTTTAAATCCCAGTAATTCAGAGCAAAACAATTAACTTTCATCGGGGAAAGACATGGTGCAGAGGGAAAATAAATATTGAATGAGCTGGAGCTCAAGAACAGTTTATTAAAGTGAAGCAAGGGGCTGATCGCACTCACAAATATATGCAGCTTCATTTCACAGGGGTGGTGAGGCTGATATCAGGCCCAGGCTGCTGCGAATGGGAGGGAACAGCAAGTGAAGGGTGAGCTCCACTTCTGACTTACTCTTCAGCAGCCTGCCCCTCCAGGGCAGGGAGCCAAAAGAAGAAAACTTCTTCAAGAAAGGAACTGTTTGTCCCAGTTTGTCCCAGTCTTCAGCTCTGGGAGCATCCCTTTTTTTGCATGCTGCTGAAGGCCTTTCTGAGCTGCCTCTTCCTCCTGCCTCAGTGGTTTTGGCCCATTGCCCATCATGCTTCTGTAACTATCTCATCCTTGATCCTTCAATGGCCCTCTTTTGCCCATAGGATTAAGTGCAAACTCTTCATCCCTACATTCATGTTTTCCCTCAACTCTCCCAAACTTAAGGAAATCAAAACAATCTTTGTCCTCCAACAAGGCTGTGCTTCTCACCATCTCCCAGGTGGGCTCATATAGAAACTTTGGGTAACTCACTTCCTTTCTGTGGGCCCTATTTTCTACCTCTGCAAAATATAGATCAATTTTACAGCCCCTTCTAGTTACTCAAACATGATACAGTGGAATGGAAAGAGAGGTAGAGTTAGGTCAGAGAACCTGATTTCAAATCCCACCTCTTCTTCTTACTAGTGCATGACCTTGGATAGTTACATAACTTTTCTGGGCCTCAATTTCCTCCTTGTAAAACTACAAAAGAAGAGATTTCATAATTTAGTCCTTCAAGGGAACTTAGAGACCATCACGTCCAACTTGCCCATTTTAGAGAGAAAAAATCTGAGGCCCAAAGAGTGATTGCTTAAAGTCACACAGTACTTACTGAGTAGCAGAGTTGGGATTAGGATCCAAGTCCCCCAACCCAATTCAACTCTCTTTCCACTCTACCACCCTGATAAGCTCCTCTTTTAGCTTGAAATCTATAATCCTTCCTGTCACCTTTATTCTGCATTTCATTTTTTCCATGTCACAGTGGCATTGTGGGGACAGGGGTTAGAGTCAGAGGACCTGGGCTGGGTGCAAATTCCCAGTGCGCCACCCATTTGGTTTGTGGATTTGGACAAGTCATCACTTGGTTTCTCATCCTCATGAAGATGATAATGGCAGACCTACCAACTTCATGGTTGCTCGGAGGCAAACACTCCAAACCCTCTTTTGATTATCTTCAATTTAGCTTGTTTATAGCTCATTTGTGCAGAGTGGTTGGCATATTGTCTCCCTTATTAGAGTTCTAAATCCCTAAAAGCAAGTATTGTCTTTGGCCTTTGTAGGTTTGTATATGTTCGTGTGCATGTATGTATACATGTGCATGCTTGTATGTGTACATGTATGTGCATCTCCATGTTTTCCACCCTTCATCTCCAGGGCCTAGCAAAGTTGTTGACACATAGTAGACATTTAATAAATATGTATTAACTGACTACGGAAATCCAAGTTGTTTTTTTTTTTAAATGTTTGTTATGCTATGCCCTTCATTTGGAACACCTTTCTCCTCGATCTATCCAAATTCTATACATCCATCCTCCAAAGTTAAATCAAGCTATACCTCCTCTAGGAAGTCTTCCCTGATTACCCTGGCCTACAGATTATCTTTATTAAGAGCCTACTACATGCCAGACATTGAGTTAAATGTTTTATAACTATCTTATATGATCTTATAAGTTATTTTACAGGTATTTCCATAACATATGGTCAATGAATTGGACCCAAAATCTAATAGGAGGAAGAAAGAGGGATAGATTCTATTTCAGAAATTGGACAGTGCTTTTTAATAATTTCTAATTATTCCCTCTTGTAAAGTTTCATCTTTTAAACATAAATATTCTCTGGAAAATGCTATATTAATGAGAATTTCAGACTCAATTCATCAAGAAACCAACCTTTATTCCATGCCCATTGTACGGTAGGCATTAGGAATACGAATTTGAAAGTTGATGGCCTCTGCCTTCAAGGAGCTTAGACTAGGAGCTTGCACTAGAGGGGTGCAAGACATTCACAGAAAAGTAAAGCAGGATACATACAAAATGTAGAGAGATGGGGATCACATCCAGTGGGAGAATTAGCATGTTATCTTGCAGCAGGTGATATTTACTGAAGCTGTTCCTTAAAGGAAGATAGGGGTTCCAAAATCTAAGATGAGTCAGTTAGTCAACAAGCATTTATTAAGCACCTACTACATTCCAGTCACTAGGGATACAAAGGTAAAAGATAATCCCTTTTCTAAAGCAATCTAATGGAGGTGAGAAGGGAAAACAATCCAGAGAAGTATCTCATAGAATGGGAAGGCATGAATGGATGGAGAGCAGTACATTGGAAGTTCCCTGGATTTGAAGGAGTTTCTTTTAGACACTGTAGAAGGTGATCAGTCTCTTCCAAACATTGTCCAATATTTTGGTTTTGGGGTATTTCAAGTTGGATGTCCCAAAGGCAAATGAACCATATCCAAAATATATCTCACTATCTGCACTTCTCTGCCAAATGTCTCCATTACTGTTTAGGGTCCTACCATCCTCCCAGTCTCCCAGCTTTCCGATGTCAAGGTCTGCCTTGACTCTTCATTCTTGCTTACTTTACGTGTTCAATTTCTTGACAACTTTTGTGGTGTCACCCTCAACAATATCATGAATATATAGCAACTCATCTTCATTCATAGAGAAACAGCCCTAGTCCAGGCCTTCATCGGCTCTTACTTGGAATATTTCAGTAGCTTTCTAACTGGTCTGCCTTCTTCACGCCTCTCCCCACTCCGATCCGTGTTCCTTCAGCTTGTTAGTGTGATTTCTCTGAATCATAGGTCTGAGCGCATTCCTGCCCTACTCAATCATCTCCAGGGGCTCCCATGAGCCTTCAGGATCAAATATAAAGTGGGGGGGAAGGAATAAGTATTCATATAGCACCTACTATGTGCCAGGCACTATTTAGGTGCTTAAATGTGAATAAAAATATAAAATATAAACTCCTCTGGCATTCAATCCTCTTAACAGGCTAGTCCCTTCCATGTACTCCATGGTTCATTAATAATGGACTACTCGATGTTCCTCGAATGTGGCCCGCCATCTTTGGTCTCCATACCCTTGCACCAATTGTTCCATGTGCCTGGAACGCCTTCTCTCCTCACCCCTGCTTTTTGACATCGTTGGCTGCTGCTAAGACTCAATTCAGATGTCACATTCTGTAGCAGGCCTTTCTAATATCCCCAGTCACCTGAGTCTTCCCCTCTGGTAACCTTCTTCCTACTCTGTATCATACATGAACTTATTTCCATGCCTGTTGCCTCCCTCATAAGACTATGAGCACTTTCATGGCAGGGACTCTTTATTGTTTGTTTGTTTGTTTTGTTTGTTTGTTTGTTTTATTTTGTTTTTGGCTAGGCAATGGGGTTAAGTGACTTGCTCAAGGTCACACAGCCCTGAGGCCTCAAATCCTGAGACTGGATTTGAACTCAGGTCCTCCCAACTGAGTTAGGTGTTTTTTCTGCTGAGCCACATAGTTTCCCCCAGGGACTCTTTTTGTCTCTCTTTGTATCCCCCAAGACTTGGCACAATGCCTAGCACATAGTAGATGCTTAATAAATGCTTGCCAATTGATGGATTGACTAGTAACAAAGGCTTACTAAGTGGATTGTTGTGTTATATATAAAGTGTCATCTAATGTACAATGAGTGTTATCACATCCAAGCAGGGCGATTTAAAAGTATGGTTCTCTGATAGCAGTGGCTTCAGGGCATAGATTTATTGATGAACCTGCTCAAATGTTTCCATATGAGAGATGTATCTTATCTGTTTCTATAAACTTTCTTTTCATCTTAACCGTCAGTACATCTCCATATGCACCAACGTAATCTCAGGTGACTCAGGACTTCTGTTTTCCTACAGAAAAAACTTCACCTCTTCTATACAATCACTATGCCTCACTTGCATGCTATACTCTGGGGACCTTGAGACATCAGTGGGCTAAGAGACAGACTTTGCTATTGTTATTCAGTCATGTTTCACTCTCTGTGACCCCATTTGGGGTTTGCTTGGCAAAGATACTGGAATGCTTTACCATTTCCTTTTCCAGCTCATTTTACAGATCGGGAAACTAAGGCAAACAGGATTAAGTGACTTGCTTAGGGTCACACAGCTAGTAAATGTCTGGATTTGAACTCAGGAAGATGAGTCTTCCTAACTCCAGGCACAGCATTCTATCCACTTTACCACCTAGCTGCCCAAGAGAAAGGCACCTTGTCTCAAAACTGGTTTCTTGAGAATGCTTGATAATCAGTCAGTAAACAAGTATTTCTGAAGCATCTACCATGTTCCAGTCACTGTGCTAAATACTGGAGACATAAAGAAAGGCAAAAAAAAAAAAAGAGTCCTGCTCTCAAGGAACTCACAAACTAAGGGGGAGACTACATGTAGACAATCATGTAGAAACAAGATCAATGGAAGACAAGATGGACATAATGAGGGCTAAGTCAGGCCGTAGCATTAAGGGGTTTGGATGATGCTTCTTGTAGTAGAAGGCATTCCAGCTGGCACTGGGAAGAACCCAGGGAAGCCAGGAGGTAGACATAAGGAGGGAGAGAATTCAGGAATGAGGGATAGTCAGTGAGCACATCCAGAGGTGGGAGATAAAGTGCCTTGTGTGAGGCTTTTCTATGTCACTGAATTCAAAGAATTCTATGCCACTGAATTGCTGAGTACTCAGGGATTTAAGAAGGCTGGAAAGGTAGGAGGGAGGCAGATTGAACAGGGCTTGGCCTGCGTTATAAACAATAGCTTCAGGACTAAGTCTGATAGGTTCTCCTTTTCTATTAGACAATATACACCATTCTTGGGCTGCGTCCGTTCCACTGCCCTAAAAATGGCCCCAATCTACATGCCCATAATTCTCTTGGGCTGGGAGATCTCGACAGGGAGGGTCTCACAGAACGCAGGAATGTAATAGACAGCAAAGGAAAACAAAGTACCTATTAAACATTTGATGGGCAATCAAGAGGACTATTATGTATTCATGACCATGTCTACATGAACTGCTATTACATTCTTATTTCATTTGTGAACTCTCAGAAATCATTCTAAGAAGCAAGTGGGTTATGCAGTGGATAGACCTGCAGTTCTGAAGTCAGGAAAATCTGAGCTCAAATTTGACCTCAGATACTTACTAGGTGTGTGACCTTGAATAAGTTGCTTCACTTCTGCCTCAGTTTCCCCATTGGTGAAATGGGGATAATAATAATACCTGCATTCCAAGCTTGTTATGAGGCTAAAATGAGATATATGTAAAGTGTTATGCAAACCTAAGAGCACTATATGATTGCTAGCTATGTTTTGTGGCTACATGATAAAAATTTTATAACCTAGTGCTCTGTGTAAGAGCTTCAGTTTAAAAACAATTTTATAGTCTTGCAGAAGGTCCTTATTTCCTTTCTGTATACCAGGCTGAAGTTTCTGGAGAAGCAGATTTAGCAAGCCATAAGGATTACAAGGATTTTCTTTAAGACCAGCACAAAGGTGGAGAAACACACACAAGGCAGTGGGGATTATCAAGCCAAGCAAGCACAATGGATCTCTACCATTTACATTGTATATATCTTGTTTGGACATATCCATAAATATGTGTACGTGCGTCTGTGTGTATGTATGTATATATGTATATGTTGTCTCCCCCATTAGACTGTAAGCTCCTTGATGATTTTTGTTGGTTGCTGTTCAGTCCATGGGGTCCATTTGGGGTTTTCTTGGCAAGGATACTGTAGTGATTTGTCATATCCTTCCCCAGCTCCTTTTACAGATGAGGAAACTGAGGCAAACAAGTGACTTGCTTGTGGTGGCACAGGTAGGAAGTGTCTGAGGCCAGACGTGAACTCATGAACTTTAGTTTTCTTGACTCCAGTCCTAGCACTCCATCCACTTCTCCACCTAGCTTCCCTCCTTGAGAGTAGGGACCATGTTTTTGTGTTTCTTTATAACCCTAGAGCTTAATATAGTGCCCAGCACATAGTAGGTACTTAATCAATGCTTGCTTCATGCTTGACTGACTCTTTTCATATAAGGGTGCCCAAGTAGGGAGCATAATGGTGGCTAATCCACGCTTTGGACCCCAAAATCAAATGAGTCTGAGAGGAAGGGAGTCTACCGAGGTGGGAAAGGCAGTCAATAAAAGAGACAGACTTGACCTGAGATCTTTTTTCTGTGTAGACGATTTAAATTGTGATTATATTTCTTTTGACTTTCTTCATACTCCATAGCTAGCACCAGGGCTATGAAAATTATCCCAGAACTTAATTTATTAACACTGGAGTGTGGGATATGTTATAGGGATGTGCTGATAAATGTTTAACAAATGGTTGTCTGAAAGAAAACGTATGCATGATATACTTTTGAATTTATTTGCATTTTTAACATGTCCTCCATTACTTTTTAAAAAGTGTATCCAACTAACAAAACAACATAAACACAACAACAAATGATTGGTGGCATTTGAAGATTTCCCAGGTGCAAATGCTTACCATTGACATTTAGCACTTGGCTCTCCCTAGCCCTTTGGTGATAGCTCAGCACACCAGTGGATGTGGTTTTCATTATTTTTGTCATGAATTACTTCCCTTCATCACTAATTCCTGCTCTCCATCCACTTTTCCCTCCTTTTCCTCTGTCTTCCTCTTCCCCCCTCCTCAAGCACTTTTAGAGGCTTGAAAGCCTGAATAACAGAAGTGAGAAAGAATTGGCCTCTTAGGTTGGCAAGGCACATGTTTGCTAAAGAAAGTAAATCCACCTTTGGGTCCTATCATATACCTTCTTTAGCTATGGGGTCTTACAAGAGTCTTTTGTCCATTGAACCTCAATATGTTTTCAGGGACTGCTCCTCTAATGGATCTCAGCTCACCTCTTTGGAAGGCAATATACGTACCCATCAATCTGACCTTCGAGAAGGTGCTGCCCTCTCTGGAGCAACATGAACCAGCTGGTTGGGGTGGCCTACCTTCTCTGAGCAGCAGTTTACAAGTACAGAATGAGGAGGAGGCTTCCTCTAGTAAACACCCAATACACAATGTGTGCCATCCCACTGCTTTATTTCACCCCAAATCGGCCTTCTTCCTTCTGTTTTAAAGACTCATGTGTCTGCAAAAGCCACAGGTGTCCTCTGATGAATGACAACTCAGGAAACAGAGTTTTCTTTATAGGGGGATTGAACAAATACATTTGGACATTGTATGGAATTGTGAGATTTTGCTGGGAGGAATGCCGAATTATCCACTCATATCTCATTAGTCCTAGCACTATGAAGGAAAACAGGACTTGGAGATTGTAGGTACCACAGAGATCTGCTATTATATATTAGAGATGAAGAGAGTAAAGCTGATGGAGGGAAAATGATTGCCCCATGGTTGTACAGGTGGTAGGCAGAAGAGCAAGTGTGTGGGAAATAAACTGGGTCAAACCCAAGCCTAGCTGTTATGAATCCAGTACAAGACTTCTCTCAGTCAGAGGAGTTATCAGCAAAGCACTTCCAAACACAGCTCTTCACTGAAAGATAACATTCTCCTTTGTTGGTCAAATTCTCTCTCATAATAATATGAGATTGAGTCCTAAGTCTTTGGAGCATAATTTGAAGCCGGAAGGAACCTTAGCGGTTGTCCAAGACCCTCATTTTATAGATGAGGAAATTCAAGCCCAGAGAGGTAATGTGATTTGCTCAAAATGATACAAGTAGTATCAAGAAAAAGAAAGCATCACAGAGCAGATAGAATGATAGGATATTTGATTTAAAAGCAGAAACAGTGAGTATGTAGCAAAGTGGAAAGAACATGGGCTACAGATATCTGGGTTCAAGTCTTGCTTCTGTCATTTACAACCTGTGTGACCGTGGGTGATTTTTTATACCTAATGGGACTCGATTTTCTCATCTATGAGATGAGAAGGTTGAACCAGTAACTTTTGAGACACTTTGCAGCTCTAAAGCTATGATCCTATGAATCAGGACCCTGATTCACTACCATGAGAAGCTGAACAATACAAGGGAACAAAATTATCTGTTAGGAAAGATTTGTGTTCAGAAACACCTTTTTTGCCAGGGGTGGGAGGGGGAGAAACTAGAGGCAGAGAAACCAATTAGGAAGCTATTACAAACGTCCCGGCAAAAGGTGATGAGGGCTAAATTAGGCTGGGGGCCTATATGAGTGAAGAGAAAGGAAGTCATAGGAATGTTGTGGAGGTAGAATCATGAAAACTTGGTGACTGACATGATGTAGGTGGTGGGTGGAAGTGACGAGCTAAGGGTGACTTCAAGGTTGTGAGCCTGGGTGCCTCAAAGGACAGGGAAGTAAGGAAAGAAGATGGGTTTTGGAGGAGTGGCTGGACTGACTTTATAGAGCTTGTATTCCCCTGGCATAGACCTCAAGACCTATGGAGCACTGTCCTTACCACAATGAGGCTCTAGAATAGGATCTGCATAGGCATACACTCAATCAATCCACCAATAAACATTTATTAAGGACCTTCCATGTACCAGGCACTGTGCTGAACAATAGGGATACAAAAAGAGACAAAAGATAGTTCCCGCCCTCAAGAAGCTTAAAATCTAATGGGGGGAGATAGCATGAAACCAATCTCTGAAGGGGTCAAGAGGTTGGAGGTCATGGTACAGATGAAGAGCAGAGTTTTTATAAGGGAAGGCAGAAGGAGAGGTGAAAAGCCAACAGATTATAGTCAGATAAGGACATTTCAGAATTCTTGAGTCTGGAGGTGGCACGTTTGTGGTAACAAGATGAAAATCATCTTTGTGAGTAGCTGAGTTGGGGTGGAGAAGTAGCTCGGAGGAAATGAGTAGTGTCAGGATCCCCATGCCAAGACCACACCCCTCTTTTTATTCCTTTCTTTTTACTATTAGAAGATACCTTGTTTTGCAGAGGCAATAGGTTAAGGAATGGAGTGGTTAGGTTTTTTGATGAAGAATCCATATGTATGTTGAAGTTTCCTAGTATGAAGGCAGGAGATGGAAGAGACCCTAAACCCCAACCCAAAACTAAGTTTTAAGTTAATTTGCCATGTGACCCTGGTGAAATAGCCAGAGTGAGAAAACAAGCCTTCTACTGTTTTTTTCTTCTTCTAATGGTGAAGCTTCCCCTAGACTTAATGGGCAGCTAGGTGGCACAGTGGATAGAGCGCAGGGCCTGGAAACAGGAAGACTTATCCTCCTGAGTTCAAATCTGGCCTCAGACACTTACCAGCTGTGTGACTTTGGGCAAGTCATTTAACTCTGTTTGGCTCAGTTTCCTCATCTGCAAAATGAGCTGGAGAAGGAAATGGTAAACTACTCCAGTATCTTTGCCAAGAAAACCCCAATGAAGTCACGAAGAGCTGGATAGGCCTGAAATGACTGAACAACAGATTTAATCCAGATGGTCTGCATGCATGTCCAAAAAGAACAACCGAAAAATAATCAGTTTACAATCTGTATGAGATGTATGACAGTTTTTTTTTCCATTTCCTGTACACAAATATTTAACACACAGAGGACCCACAGGCATGGATTGAGAGAAACACTTAAAGCAGTAACACCTGTAAAATACCTCCTTTACTCTTTCCTGGGATATTGACACTGAACCTTCACATCATAAAGCAGTTTATAGGGTTGCTGAATAAACTTTATACATGTCACCTCAGCTCTACAGCATCTGAACAAGTCCCAGTAGGCCCAGGGCTTCTGGGAAGACCAGCCCAGCCAAGAGTTGGGTTCATCCTCCAGCCAGTGGTCATTTTCATTCTGTCTAAGTGCTGAAGTAGTTTCTGAGGACTACTCCTCAAGTACAGCAGGTACTGCCTGAGTACCTAGGAACTCTAGACCTCTTTGACTTAAATGGTGATCTCCAAGATTGGGAGTCTCCGTCTCAGGATCTCTGCTCAGTCCCTTATGCTCAGGAAATAAAATATTGAAATGGCAGCCCTTTATACACAGATAATTATCAAGGAAACAAAGAATTTCAGAGAGTGAAATTCACTGGCTATACAGTATAACATATATCTGAAAAATAATTCCCTATACAACACATCCAACAAATGATTGCCTTTCATTGAAATCCTTCAGTGAAGCAGATCTAATTACCTATCAATTCACCTACAAGCATTAGTAAGCACCTCCTCTGCACCAGCCACTATGCTAAGTGTTGGAATACAAGACAAAGACAAAGGTGAAATAATGCAACCCTCCAGTAGTTTATGTAAGGGGGTGGGAAATAGGGGAGGAGTGAGGGTGGCAGAGACAAGGAAATTGGTTAATGGGGTCCTGGGCCTTTGGAGCAGCACACTCTGCTTTTCCTGGCATCAACCCATTGGGTTGTATGTGATGGATGGGTGACCTGGTATCTCTCTGATTCAGAGCATGGGTGACTATTTGCTGACTGTTTGCTGTCAGCTTACTGTATGGTGATGAAAATCCTTTTAATTGGCTGCCAGGCCAGAACTGACCATGCATACAAAAGGCACCAACAGACAGAAATCTCTTCCATGGCAGCTTTTGAGTGAGGAGGAAGAAATGCTGTAAGCACCCAAGAGGAGGATGGTTCATGAACACATGGTGTCAGCATTTTTTTTCTGTCTCTGTCGTGTTTCTTCATTCTTTATCTTAGATGAATGAGTGACAGAGATGGAATGGATAAGGTCATACCGTATGAGCTATAAAAGACAGAGGAAGGTGCAAAGGAGATGAGGAGAGAAAGCATCCTAAGCATGGGAGACAGTCAGTAAAAAGGCATGGCAATAAGAATAACATACACATGTGGAGCCACTGGATAGTTCTAGTTTGGGGAAACATTTCTTGGTATAAGGCCAAGGTTGTACCTCTGTGGCCAAGAAACACAAATCAAATCTCTTTTTCACACTGTAGGGATCCCTACACAGATCTGATGATACTGATCACATCCCTCTTAAATCTGCTGTTCTCTGGGTTAACCAACCCCAGTTTCTTCAACAAATCACTCCAAATGTTAGGGATGCATATTACTCAATAAATCAGTAAACAATCAATCAGTATGCTCTATGGGGATTAGGAAGCAATGAAAGAGTATTTGCATTTAAGGAGCTTATATTCTGTACATATACATATACTGGATCCCGATGGCTCTAGAGGAGGAAGCAAGACTGGTGACTTTGTATAGCCCTTCCTCACTTAAATCCAATTCCAGCATCACCTTGTTCATGTCATGGTCCTCTTTGAGAGCAAAGGACAAACCACACACATTCCATACTTTTTGAAGCATCATAACATAAAGAGACACAAAAACTCTTTGAAAGGAGAAACAATCCTGATTCCTATGATATCTGGGCAGGACCTACTGCTGTTGTGTTCTAGTTGAAAGCCTGATGGATTGGGATTCAGGAGAACCCTAGTTTCATATGCTATCTAACAAGTACTAGTTGTATAAACCTGGACAAATCATGATCCCTCTCTGAGCCTCAGTTTCCTGTCTAGATAAATGATATTATAGCTACCAACCCTTCATGCCTGCTGTGAGCAAAGTACTTTATAAATCTTGAAGAGTTAAGAAATAGCAACTATTATTTATGGTGCTCAGTTTGGTAAAATATTTAAAGATGGTTAATTTTGAGAGCTCGCTGTCTTGCTTTTGGCCCCAGTGCGTGTGTGTGTGTGTGTGTGTGTGTGTGTGTGTGTGTGTGTGCGCGCGCGCGCGTGCGCGTGTTTTCCTGGGCTTGTGCTAGTATTTATTCTGCTTCCTCTCCTCGGTCATTCTTCCTTTTAAAGTAGGTAATTATTTAGTCATTTGAGTCATGTCTGACTTTTTGTGACCCCATTTTTTGTTGGTTTGGTTTGGTTTTTTGGCAAAGGTACTGGAGTGGTTTGTCATTTACTTCTCCAGCTCATATTTTGCAGATGAGAAAACTGAGGCAAACAGGATTAAGTGATTTGCTCAGTGAGTAAGTATCTAAGGCCGGATTTGAAGTCAGATTTCTTGACTCTCAGGTTCAGAGCCTGATCCACCTAGCTGCCTGAGATGGGGGTAGAGGTAGGTGGAAATTGGGAGGGTGTGAAATAAATCGGGCTGAGCTTTCCAGTGGGATTCCCTAGGACAGGGGGTCCCAAGCTCAGTTAGAAACTAGGAGAGGATGACAAGGGCTTTCTGTGGTCTTCTAAGTCATAGGTTCAATTCAATTCAGCCAACACTCATTAAGCATTCTAAGCCCTAGAGATGCAAAGTCAATAAAAGTAACAGCAACAACAAAAAGCCATTTCACTCAGGGAGCTAAAATTGGTGAAATACACACATACATGGGCAAGGAAAAGAAAATAAAGAAAATGGACCCAGTTCAAAAAGGGCGTTTTTATTAAGGGGTGGGGGAGACTAAGAACTTAGCAGATCAGACAAGGACTGCCAGGGGAGGCAGCATTTGAGTTTAGACTTCAAAAGTTGAATCCGGGGGCAGCTAGGTAATGCAGTGGATAAAGCACTGGCCCTGGAGTCAGGAGGAATTCAAATCTGACCTTAGACACATAACACTCACTAGCTGTGTGACCCTGGGCAAGTCACTTAACCCCAATTGCCTCACCAAAAAAAAATATTAATAATAAGTTTATCCAGAGAGGAGGATGGAGAGCATTCCAGGCATAGGGGAAAGCCTGGGCAAAGCCATCCAGGTGGAAGAGGGAATGATAAACTGAATATGTCACTGGGCTCTAGAGCAGTGGTCTCCCAAGTGTTTTATACTCCACAGGGGCTGAACCAGGAGGTCAGCCATTTAGAGAGGAGGGGACAGGATCTCAGAGGCTATTCTTCACTTTACAAATAAAGATAATGAGGCCTAGAAATGTAAGTGATTCACAGAGGTCGAAACAGAGGTTGAATTTGAACCCAGGTCTTCTTATTTCACAACCAGTTTCTAATACTCCACTCTGCCTCCTGCTGGAGAGAGGAAGAAACTGAGGACCAGGGAAATTAAATGACAGCTAAATCCACACAGGAAGTTAACCCAAGAGGCAGGATTTGAACTCAGGGCCGGTATTTTTTTCTGTTGTACCATAATGTCTCCACAGGGTGTAGGAAGATATATTAAAAATTTCTTATTTTATTCATTTTTATCTTTATTAGTATTTATACTTATTTGTATTAAACTTTATTAGTATTTAATAGTGAGATTGACATTGGTATTTGTCTGTATATCAGATGGTCATATGTCATGTATAGAACATAAGCAATCCTGAGGGATAAATAGGAGGTCCAGAATATGGACTCTTCTACTCCAAGTGCTAGCTCTCCATCAACTACATTAAAAGTTAAAAACAATGATTATCTAATCATATCTGCCTAGTCAGTCTAAATAATGGAAAATGATCAAGAGGACTTAAAATATTATCCTCATTCTTCTTCAGGCTCCACACCCCAACTCAAAACTTTTTCTACCATATCATGGCAGCCTTGTCATCCTGGAAGTTTAATATGTCTCTGCCTTTCTCAAACTAGAAGTTCACTCCATACCTGTGGCCTCTTCAGACATTGACTAGCTGTGTAACCCTGGGCAGGGCATTTAACTGTTATCTGCCTCAATTTTCTCAACTGTAAAATGGGTATAATAATCATTCCTACCTCCTAGCATTTGTCAAATGAGATAATGTTTGTAAAGTTCTGAGCAAAGTGCCTGGTACATAGTCAGCACTTAACAAATGTTTACTTTCTTCCTTACTCTTAGGATCGCCATTTTAAGGAAAGTGTTCAAGTCATTTTCTTTTTCTTCTCCAGGCTACATTCCTGATGGTCTGAACTTTCTCCACCATGCCCCTGCCTGCCACCCCCCAAAAAAAAAACAAACTTTGACTTGTTTTCACTCTTGTCTGCCTGTTAAAAAGTAAACTCTTGAGGACCAGGATTGTCTTTCTTTCTACTGGTATTCATATTCCCAGGACTGCCTAGTTCTTATTACTTTAACTTAAGCTGATTAAATTTGAATAAAGATGTTCATCTAGTATCATTAAGATGAACTTCACCCTAAGGGTATGTTGTGTCTCCAGATATTAGTTGATGATGACATCATTATAAAAAAATAAGCTTTTTATTGCTGAAAGTTACACAAGTATAGCACCTATAAAACTCTCATATCTGCACTGTTATAAAGCTTAAAAATGAATTTTCTAACCTTTGAAGAACATCCCAAAGCAAGATTTTCTGTTGGTTTTGAGCCCATTTGTTTAAAAAAATGTAATACCTTCTGATTAGTTTGCAAGAAAGATGATTAACAGCAGAGAAGATGGAAATTTACTAGCCAAATTTCAACAACAAACAAACAAAAAATCTTTTGCATAATTGGTACATGAGAATGAAAAATAAGTATCATGATCTCATTTCTACACTCAACTATGTGCTTCTTCCAACTGGACCGCTATATCTTTGTGACATGGCTTTTTAAGCTAAGGCAGCCATTAAAACCAAGTATGGAAATAATATGAACTTAGAACAAGATATTTGAATACTGAATTACAAAGTGGTAAACCAAAGTTTTAAGAAGGAATGAAAGATATTCAATCACATTATACTCACAAAATATTATTGTTAAGCCTATGAGGAATAGAAGCTAGGTGGGACAGTGGATAGAGCTCTGGCCCTGAAGTCAGGAAGACTCACTTCCCTGAGTTCAAATCTGGCCTGAAACACTTACTAGTTGTGTGACCCTGGACAAGTCATTTAACCCTGTTTGACTCGCTTTCCTCATCTGCAAAGTGAAATGGAGAAGGAAGTGGCAAATGACTCCAGTATTTTGGCTGAGAAAACTCCAACTACAGTCACAAAGAGTCCGGCATGACTGAAATGACTGAACAACAACAATTATGAGGAATAGGGACTGGACCTGTGAATTCTTTGGTATAAAGGAACTCCTATGTGAGGAAATTCCCTCTGTCAATGTTTGTCAGCATCTTTTTGGCAACTTAGAATCTTAGAGAGTTGCCTAATGCCCTTCGAGGTGAAGTGACTTACCAAGGGTCACACAGTAAGTAGGTTTAGAATCAAGATTTGAACATAGGCCTTTCTGAACTTGAGGCCAGATCTCTAGTCACTATGCTCTGTGTATTATTATTATTATTATTATTATCATCATTATTTTCATCATCATCATTGTTGTCAATGCTGCTTCTGTTTCTGTTGTCATCTTCTTCATCATTATCATTATTATTGGGAACAAAAAGTACTATTGTACCATTAACAAATAAAACCAACATTATTTTAAAATAGTATTTATTTCATCTTTATATTATTAACAATATCTGTATTATTATTTTATCTAAGCTCCTATGATGCTACTATAATAAGAATGCTCTGGCCTCACTCTCTCTGGGTCAGGTTTGCTACATTTCCTCACTAGATGCAAGGGTATCTTGAGGGGTTTGTAGGTGTCTCTCTACTGTCACTGGCTCAAACTCCCAAAGGCTATGTTCCCCTTATTTGTAAGGGCCCTAGAACTAGTGCCCCAGTTCCAATTAATATTGGATAATCTCAATATTGAGTAGCTCTTACAAAGGGATAGTTCCTTTGAAGATATTGCAATGATATTATCACTCAATTTCTACTTGCAAATCCCTGTACCCCGGGCTAGAGGGAATACAAAGTTTAGATAAGACTGATTGCTTGCCTTCATGGAATATCCAGTCTAGTGGAAAGATAAAACAAACAGAGAGAGCTATTGTGGAATGACAGAATTTCTGAGTTGGACATCCAGTGGCCATCTAGTCTAATACATACTTGAAAAAGTCTCCTCTCCCCCCCATAGAGTTCTCTGGTTAAAATGTCAACGTGTAAGATCCTAGCTAGCCCATCTCGCATCAAGAGATACCTCAGAAAAGATGTTAAAATTCCCAAAGGAAATAGTGAATGAGAAAAAAAAAAAGGAAAACCTCCTTCATTCAGGCCATATCTACCAAAGATTGTCTTCAGAATCTTGGTGGCACTCCCAGCAGGAAAGCTTGTCAAAGCCAACACAAGTTATAGTGAATGAGTCAAAAGGCAGCAGAATCTAGGAAGTAATGGTCTACTGAAGATGTAGTAGAGGATAGAGTCACTAGGTGACTTCACAGAAAAATAGAGATGGGGGTAGGGAAGGGGGGGGAAGGGCACAGTATGCATGTGCCTTAGGGCTCCCCTAGATGCCTAAAACCTGAAGTGCTATTGGAGCCGTATCAGGAGATCAAACCAGGTCTTGTGGATGTTTGCCCAGGGTGGGAGACTTTATATTAGCCCAAACCAGGGAAGTCTCTAGGAGGCTTGACACCAGTACTACCCTGCATACTATTGGTTACCAGATCTTATCATTTGTACCTTCCTAACACTTCTAAAATAGATCCCTTTCCTTCTATTCAGAAGGCCATTCCTTTAGTGCTGAATCTACTTACCTTTCACCTAGCCTATTGCAATAATCTCTTCAAGTTGTCTCTGTTGTTATTGTTTGTCCTTAGTTAACAAAGAGGACCAGTGACATCAGACGGGTGATGTCTTGACTTGTCAGTGAATTGTATTTAAGTGAAGCAGAGCTGTGTAAAGTCTCTAGCCTCACTCTCTCTTCCAGAGTCTTTCGAGTCCAATGGCAAGACATAGGTCCTGACACCTCAAGTCTGGAGGTGTGATCATGTTATCCCTTTCCTCCTTCAATAAATCCAATTTACTCCCTTCAGGCTCAAATATAAAATATTCTGGCTTTTAAGGCTCTTCATAACCTGGTCTCATCCTACTTTTTTAGTCTTCTTATACATTCATCCCTATACATTCTGTAATCCAGCTACACTGGTTTACTTGATGTCCCTTATACACAATAATCCACCATCCCTATGCCTTTTCTATGGCATCCATCCCCCACTCTTGGAATGGTCTTCCTCTCCTTTCTGTCTTTTAGTTTTCTTAGCTTCCTTCAAGATTCAGCTCAAGTACTAGCTTCTTTAGACAACCTTTCCTTGTTCTCCCCTCCCACCCACATGAACCATCCCCATCCTTACCTCCAACTGCCAGTGTCTTACTCTCTGAGTTTAACTTTCCTCTCCTCTGTATATGTCTTCCATATATCTAGTTTTCATGTTTGTCATCCCCATTAGTGTGTAAGCTACTTGAGGGCAGTGGCTGATTTGTCATTTTTATACCTTCAATACAGTGATTGAATAATATAAGTTTAATAAATGTTCATTAATTGGCTAACAAAAATGGGGTGGGGTAATGGAAACAACATCTCATGGACCCCACTATTATCCAAACTGGAAAAAGGAAGGTTGTGAAAAAAAAGTTTGGTATGGAAATAAATTCAAAAGAGAAGCAGAAAGAGGGTGGGGTGGAGTTTAAGGGAGAGGATAAAGTTGGGGAAGGGATAGTTATAAACAAAACAAACTTTAGCTTTGGAAGGAAGATCATAAAGATGAGAGAAAGAAGGAAGAGACAGAGAAGCAGGGGGAGACCACTTCAATTATAGAGTGGAAATCATCACTTTTCCCCCTTATTTTCTCCTTCTGCTTAAAAATGTAGGAGTGTGGACAAAGAGACAAAAAAAAACAATTAAAGAGGATGTGATGGAGGAAAAAAAAATGCGACAATCGTAAGCATGAATATAAATGGGAAAAGCTTACTCATTAAGCAAAGAAGGGTAAGACAGAATTAGAAACCCAAATCTAACAACATGTTGTATACAGAAAACAGACTTGACACAGAAAAAATCACACAGAGCTAGGTTGAGAAGTTAAATTGGAATTTGTTGTTCACCACAAAAAATCCTAGAAGTCAAGTGATGTAATTATAACCTTAGACTATTCATGATTAGAAGCAATAAGAAGTGAAGCTACATTATGTTTAAAGGTAGAAAAGGTAATAAAATAATATTATTATTTTATATATATATATATATATATATTATATACATATACATCAAACGGTATGTTAGTGCAGCATATTGGTGAAAACCATTCAAATTACAGGGAAAAGTAAACAAAAATTATAATAGTTGAGAACTTCAGTGTTTTTCTTTCAGATCTAGACAAATATAACCAAAAAAAAGATGAACAAAAAAGTAGTAAGCACCATCATATAACATACCCATCCAATCTAATAAACATTTATTAAGCACCTACTATGTTCTGGGCATTCTTCCAAGTATTGGGGATATAATTAATAAAAAGAAAGACAATCCTTTCCTCAAGGAGTTGACAGTCTGATGGGGGGAGATAACACACAAAAAAAGGCTGAAAAGGGGAAGACACAGTTGGTACCCAGCATGGAGGCATCTTGTTTTGTGGAGTTTGTGAAATTGAAAATTGATACCGCACTTCACTTTGTAGGTATTAGTGGTCAATACACTGTGTATTGTTTGACCCTCTCATTATATGAATTTGAGCCCCTTAGGCCTGTAACTTGCCTATTGTTAAATCTGAAAATTAATATTCTATGATTAATTATTGATTAGTAATTATATATAATCAGAATCATAAGTATATATAATATCTAATCAGAATCAACATTTGTGAATCAAACTTAGACTTTATTGTTCTATTAGTAAAATTTGTAAGAGTTTTACTTTGGTACGGGCTAATGTCAAATCACAAAGATTGAAATCTATGGGGTTTGCTGACCTTGGTGGGAGATGAGTCAATTTGGTCATAGGATGTTTACCTACAAAAAGATTTTCCAGAGGTTGTCAGTCACAGGATGTTGGTCCACCCGGAGGAACTGATATAAGCAGCACCAACCCAACAGGGGTGAAATACTATATAATCACTGCGTAAATACTATTAAAAAGTTATTCTGATTGTAAAATGCATCCTTAAGTATTGAGGGGTCTCAAATCCAATTCATTGGTATATAGTGGGCATCCTTATGAATTTATTATGTTAGGAACTTTATGCCTCAGTTCCTCTTTATCACAGATTTTTATCATGACAAGTTGAAAAAAAACAGGCAGGGCAGCAAATGCAGAGTGGAGTGAGCAACTTCAATAAAATGCTAGCAAATTTAGATTTGATAGATTTCTAATGATTACTATATAGGAAACAAACAATGTATACATTTCTCTGTTTTGCATGAAACATTACAAAAATTGACCATGTATTACAGCATGAAAAACTCATAAATAAATGAAGAAAAGCAGATATGTTTAATACATCTTTTACCGACTGCAGTACAATAAAAATTATAATCAATGAGGAGCTTTTAAAGAAAGGTTTTAAACTTAAAATAATTTAATAAAGATTAATAGTAAAATCCTAAAGAAAAGTGTAGATCAAAGAACAAGTTATAGGAAAGGTGGATGATAATTTCTTCAAAGAAAGGGACAATGGGACTAAAACTTTTGACATGTAGCCAAAGCAGTGATTAAGGGGAAACTACATTTTAAACACTTTCATCAACAAAGAGAGAAAGAAAAGATGGATGAATTGGCCATGTAAAAATAAAATAAGGAACAGAAAGCACAAAACACAAACATAGGATTTTTGTAAGAATTAATAAAATAGAAAAACTATTAGCTAATTTGTTAAAAAGAAAAATAAACCCAAATTAATATACTCAGAAATTGAAATAACAAATTTAAAAGTGAACAGGAAGAATTAAAGAAATTATTAGAAAACATTCAGTTTAATTTTACAGCAACAAAATAACTTAAATGAAATAGATGAATATTTACCAAATATGAAATACCAACATTAGCAAAAAGAAGAAATGCAAATTATAAATAGCCTGTTCTCATAAAACTCAATTTAAGCCATAAACTAAATTGACTCCCACAAAAAGAAGAAAAAAAATGTCAATGAAACATTTCACACTGAAGTGAGAAAAAAAGTTTTGAAGACAAGCAGAAAAGTTTTGTAAGTATTGCAACAAATTTAGCATGCTTCAAAAAACTATAAATACTAGCATTTCAAAGATCCATGTGTAATTCTATTTTTCTTTCTTCTATGTTTATTGAAATGTTCATTTTTTCTTTTTGTTAGGCAATGGGATTAAGTGACTTGCCCAGGGTCACACAGTTAGTAAGTGCCATGTGTCTGAGGCGGATGTGAACTCAGGTCCTCCTGAATCCAGGGTCAGTGCTCTATCCACTGCAACTCCTAGCTGCCCCCATTAATTTTTAATGAAAAAAATCCTCCTCAAATGAAGAAGAATCAGCTACTTTACAAACCAATCCATTTGGCTTCTGCATAGGTTTAAGTGTTAAGTTGCTCTTTACATCAAGAGTAATCTTGTTCCTTTGTAACTTCTATCCACTTCTTCAGATTCTACTACTTTAGACTATCAGTCTGTATGACCCTGGGCAAGTGACTTAAACTTCACTTCACCTCAGTTGCCTCAACTGTTAAATGGGGTTGCTAGCAGCACCTACAGTGCCTGTCATGTAGTGGATGCTGCATTAAATACTTATTTTTCCCCACTCCCCACTACAAATCTCTCTTTTCCATACCGCTTTTCCAATATGTGATGGCAGCTATATTGGTCCAGAGGCTATTGCCTAAACATCCCAAATCATTGAATAATAGATCTACAAGTCATCTTGCTCAACATCTTCAATTTATAGATGACTGAATTGAGGCCCAGAACGGGGGAAGTGACTTGTCCACAGTCATAGGCATTAAATGGCAGGGTTGGGATTCAAAATCAGATATTTGTGTCTCAGAAACCAGAACTCATTCCACTGCATCATAGATTTCTTTGCATCAGTCTTCATATACCATGATTTTATGTCTCTTTACCATCTTGGCTTCCAGGAGCAGCTGGTGGGCCAGAGAGGAGGTCCGGCCTAGATTCAGAAAGAAGCGAGTTAAACTCTAGTCTCAGATGCCAAAAGAGGCTCTATTCCCTTCATAACTCAAGGACATCAATGTTGACTTCCTCCTAGACCCTTGAGACAAACCCGAGGGAGCAGAAACTGACAAGCTTTTTTGTTTTGTTTTAGAAATGTGAATTAGTTTTTTTTTCATGCAGCTTGTAGTATAATTTTAATATTTTATTTTTTGCCCGATTGCAGGTCAAGACATTTTTAGCGTTCATTTTTACAAGATTTTGAGCTCGAAATTTTCCTCCCTCCCTCTCTCCCTCCCTTCCCCTCTCCTGAAAGTGGTACGCAATTTAATATAGGTTATACACATTCTATCATGTAAAACATATTTCCATATTAGTCACAGTTGTGAAAGAAGAAACAGAATAAAAGAAAAAGAATGAAAAAGAATGAAGTAAGTGAAAAAAAAAACATGCTTTGATCTGCATTCAGAGTCCATTAGTTCTTGATCTGGTTGTGGATAGCATCTTCCCTCATGAGTCCTCTGTATTCATCTTAGATCATTGTTTTGCTGAGAAGTGTTGAGTCATTCATAGTTGATCCTCACACAGTGTTGCTGATACTGTGTATGATAGTTGCCTGGTTCTGCTCATTTCATGTCACATCACTTTGTAAAGTCTTTCCAGGATTTTCTGAAATCTGTCCCTTTGGGCATAGTTCTAAATTGCTCTCCAGAATGGTTGGATCAGTTCACAACTCCACCAACATTGCATTAGTCTGACAAGCTTTTTTTAATGACTTGCAAATAATCAAAGAGCTTTCTCTCAGCTTTGTCAGCTGACCACACCCAGTTAAAGAATTTCTATGAAGGTCTGAGTTTCTCCAGAACATTTACTTTCCTTAATCATCTCTTCATTTCCCAACCAGCTGTACTCCTTTTGACTTCTCCATGATGTGTGCATGCAGGTGCCTTTACTCCTACCCACTTTCAGCTTCCCTTTGTATGCTGTCTTTTTCTGTTAGATTATAAGCTCCTTGAGGGCAAGCACTGCCTTTCACTTTCATATTTGTATTCCTAGTGAACTCCCACCTATCTTTCATTATTCCCTTTCACGAACATTCCATTCCAGCCAAACAGCCCATTTTTTCCCTAGAAACTTAGCATTCCATTTCCATCTCTATACCTTTGCACAATCTACTCCCATGCCAAGTACACACTTCCTTCACATTCCTCTCAGGTTCCCTCCTTTATTTCAAGACTTGGCTCTCGGGCCACTTTCTATAGAAAGCTTTCCCATTCATCCCTGCTTTTGGTGCCTTCTCCCTCCTCAAATTTACTTAGTATTCCCGTATATTGCATATGTCGAATTCTTCAAATAGAATGTAAGCTTCTTTTTTTCTTTGAGGCACCTTAACATCATCATTGTTATCTATTAATGACTTCCATTTACATAGCACTTGAAGGTTTAAGAAGTTTTTTTTAAAAATATACATATTTATTTTTAGTTTTCAACATTCACTTCCACAAGATTTTGAGTTCAAAATTTTCTCCCCATCTAATCCCTCTCCCCACCCCAAGACTGCATGCATTTTAAATATCCCTTCCCCTAATCTGCCTTCCCTTCTATCACCCCTTCTTTTATCCCCTTCCCTTTCTATTTTCCTGTAGGGCAGGATAGATTTCTACACCCATTGCCTGTATATCTTATTTCCCAGTTGCATGTGAAAACAATTTTTTGACATTTGTTTTTAAAACTTTGGGTTCCAAATTTTCTCCTTTCCTCCCTCCCCACCCACCCTCATTGAGAAGGCAAACAACTTGATACAGGTTATACATGTGTAGCCATGCAAAACACTTCCATAGTAGTTATGTTGTGGAAAACTAGCTATATTTCCCTTCATCCTATTCTACTCCCCATTTATTCTATTCTCTCTTTTGACGCTTGTTGCTCCTCAGAAGTGTTTGCTTCTGATTACCCCCTCCCCAAATCTGCCCTCCCTCTAACATCCCTGCCACCACTCTCTTATTTCCTTGCCCCCTATTTTCCTGTAGGGTAAGATAAATTTCCACACCCAATTGAGTGTGTATGTTATTCCCTCCTTAAGTCAAATCCGATTGAGAAAAAGATTTTCTCATTCCTTCTCACATTCCCCTCCCTCCACTGTAAAAACCTTTTCTTGTCTGTTTTATGTGAGATAATTTACCCCATTCTACTTCTCTCTTTATCCTTCTTCCAGTATAATCCTCTTTCACCCCTAAATTTTATTCTCCACATATCACCCCTTCATTTTCAACTCATCCTGTGCCCTCTAACTATCTCTTTATACATATTTTTCCCCTCCAACTACCCCAATACGGACAAAGGTCTCATGAGTTACAAATATCATATTTCCATGTAGGAATGTAAACAGTTCAACCTTAATAAGCCTCTTATGATTTATCTTTCTTGTTTATCTCTTCATGCTTCTCTTGAGTTTTTATTTGAAAGTCAGATTTTCTATTCAGCTCTGGTCTTACTTCAAGAATGCTTGAAAGTCCTGTATTTCACTGGATGTCCATTTTTTCTCCCCTGGAAGATTATACTCAGTTTAGCTGAGTAGGTGATTCTTGGCTGTAATCCTATCTCCTTTGACCTCTGGAAAATCATGTACCAAGCCCTGTCGTTCCTTAATGAAGAAGCTGCTAAATCCTGTGTGATCCTGATTATTTTTCCACAGTACTTGAATTGTGTCTTTCTGGGTGCTTTCAATGTTTTCTCCTTGATGTGGGAACACTGGAATTTGACTACAATATTCCTAGGAGGTTTCCTTTGGGGATCTCTTTCAGGAGGGGATTGGTGGATTCTTTCAACTTCTATTTTACTCTCCAGTTCTAGAATATCAGGGTAGTTTTCCTTGATAATTTCTTGAAAGATGATATCTGGGCTCTTTTTTTTTTTTTTTTTAACATGGCTTTCAGACAGTCCAATAATTTTTAAATTATCTCTCCTGGGTCTATTTTTCAGGTCAGTTGTTTTTTCCAATGAGATATATCACATTTTTCTTCTTTTTTTTCATTCTTTTGGTTTTGTTTTACAATATCTTAATTTCTCATATAGTCATTAACTTCCATTTGCTCCATTCTAATTTTTAAGGAAGTATATTCTTCAGTGAGCTTTTGGACTTCCTTTTGCATCTAGCCAATTCTGCTTTTGAAGACATTCTCCTCATTTTTTTTTTGCTTTTTTTTGGGGGGAGACCTCTTTTGCCATTTGGGTTAGGCTATTTTTTAAGGTGTTATTTTCTTCAGTATTTTTGGGGGTCTTCTTTAGCAAGCTGTTGACTTGGTTTTCTTCATTTTCTTGCATCACTCTCATTTTTCTTCCCAGTTTTTATGTCTTCTTCTGGTTGTATGTTTTGATCTTCTTTGTCACCAAAGAAAGATTCTATGGTCTGACTTTTTTTGTATGCAGTTTGCTCATGTTCCCAGCCAAGTACTTGAGTTTTAAACTGTTTGTTAAGGTAGGGGTCTGCTTCCAGTATGGAGATTGTACTGTTCCAAGATTCGGGGTTTTGTTGCTGCTTTCAGAGATATTTCTAGGGAACTGCAAATTTTCCATTCTTCTAAGGTGGTATCATCAAAGGAGAGGTGTTTACTCCTTTCCTGGCCTGGGCCAGTCTAAGAGTGACCAGAAGCACTATTTTCTGCAGTGGAACTATGAGGAGGATTCTTCTATACCACCAACACAAGATCCACCACACCAGCACTCCTCCTTGCCCCAGGACTGCCACCCAGAACTGTGACCCAGATCTAAACATGGGCAAAGCAAGAGAATCCTGCCTCAGTGCCAGCAAAGAGATCCCTGCAATCCCTCTCTGATCATCCACTGGAGTCCCTCTCCTTCTGTGGGCTGGGAGCTGCCTAGTGGGGAGTAGGGCTAGGACTAAGCTTCTCTCTCACCATGGTCAAAGACATTTCTTACTGACCTTCTAAGTTGTCTTTGGCATTTTTGGATTGAGAAGCCTGGAAACTGCCACAGCTGTCTGTGATTCAGTCCCCTGAGGCCTGCTCCATGTTCTTTGAGGCCTGGTCTTTGCCTGCATAGCACACACAGAACTGTGCTCCTCTCACAGCCTGGTGCAATAGACCTTTCTTAATCAACCATCCAGGTTGTCTTGGGTTGGAATTTTGTTTCACTCTGTCTTTTTGTGGGTTCTGCTACTCTAGAATTTGTTTAGAGACATTTTTTACAGGTATTTGGAGGGGTTTGGGGGAGAGCTCAAGCAAGTCACTGCTTTTACTCTGCCACCTTGGTTGTGCCCAGAATGTAAGCTTCTTGAGGGCAGGTTTCATATTTTTATGTCACATGTTTTCTTTCTTCTCCAACCTAGTACAGTAGCTACTGAGGAAAATAGTGATTGAAATTGAAATCAATTTCATTTGTTTCTCTCATTTATTTTTCGGGCCAGGACTATCATTTCATTAGTTTAGAGAATGAATGCCCTCTGTGGCTACTCTTTCCACCAATGCAAAGTAGTAACTAATCTGTAACTTATAATGGGAGGGGGTTGTGTGGAGTAGTGAGAAGTTAAGTGAACTGTTCAAGGTATGGCAAGTCTGTATAAATGGAAAATTTATATTGAAGTCTCCCTGACTCCAAAGGCAGTCCTCTGACCATGATGCAACAACACCTCTGTCTCATCCTTCCTCCATATTATGAATAAAATTCTCATCAAGTACAGGGCTGATTAGCTGCCACTAGCCACCTCCCCCCCTCCCAGCAATCAGCTCCTGCTTTTAAATCAAAATTATATTAAATCAAAATAAATGCATGCACGAGGCCTGAATTCAATATCCATTCAGCAAAATGTTTCCTAACAGAGAATAAAGATCATCTAAATTACAGAGATGCATCCATTTAGGCTTTCATTCTGATTCACCTGGATTTTCAATAGGCCCTGTCATCAACACTTTATCATCAAATAGACAGGTAGTATTGGTATTCTGTGTGTCAGTTTGCTTTTTAACTTGATAATAATCCTTTTCTTTCTGTGAGTAGCCTACAAAATAATCCTTCTGTCCTATGGGAGGCACACTCAGCCTTCTTTGGGCACACCCCTGGGCTAGAAGCTTAGATTCTTTTACCCTTCCATAGGTGCCATCAAGAAGCCATCTGTAGGAATAGACTTTTTTTCCCCCTCACAACTCAGAAGCAAGAGTTTGAAATTGCAAAAAGGAAGAGTGAGGGTCAAAATCAGAAGATGTTTCTTAACCATGAAAGGTCTGAAGGAATGCAAATACTGCTTGTGGATTTCCCCTTCTTGCAGGCCTTCAAGCTCAAGGTACAAAATGACCACTTTGGGGAATATTGTGGAGGCAGAGCCATAATTAGGAACTTTTTTTGGCACCTGGGGCAAGGATGACAAACCCCACCTTAGATAAATGATGTTTAAGGGAGGAAGGAGTGGAAGAGAAACTAGGACTTGGCAATAAGGCCTCTGCTGAAGAGGTCATTATATAGAAAACACGGAGAAATTTGTCCCCATCTACTATCCTTTTACTAGGAGGTATAGTGGATACAGGTTGGCACCATAATGCATAAAGTGCTGGGTCTTGAGTTAGGAAGATCCCTGCTTACCTCAGTTTCCTCATCTTTAAAATGAGCTGGAAAAAAATCACTACAGTATCTTTGCCAAGAAAACCCCAAATGGGGTCCAGACGTGACTGAAATTATTGAACAACAACGTAGTAGATAGAATTCTGAACTTAGAGTCAAAAAGAGCTGAATTCAAATACATTCTCAAATACTTACTAGCTATGTGACCCTAAGGGAAGTCTCTTAACCTCTCTGTCTCAGTTTCTTCATGTGTAAAATGGTACTGCACAGGGTTGTTGTGAAAATCCAATTAAATAATATACATAGAGGGCTTTGCAAACTTTAAAGTGTTTATAAGTGTTAGTGATTAAGATGAAATTATATTTGTAAAGTCTTTTACAAACCCTGAAGTGCTATGTAAATGCTAGCTATTGATATTATTATTATTATTATTATTATTATTATTATTATTATTATTAGTATTAACTAGATATGTGAGTTCATTGGGAAGAGGGAAGAAGAGAATAAGTATTTATACAGCATCTACTCTGTGAGGCAGCTAGATGGCTCAGTGGATAGAGCAATGTGCCTGGAGTCAGGAAGATCTGAGTTCAAATCTGGATTTAGATACTTATTAGCTGTGTGATCCTGGGCAATTCACTTAATTCTGTTTGCCTTACTTTCCTCATCTGTAAAATGAATTGGGAAGGAAATGGCAAACCACTCCACTATCTTTGCCAAGAAAACCCCATAATGACCACAATGGGATCACGAAGAGTCTCAAACAACCAAACAAATCATGCCAGTCACTTTTACAAATATCACCTCTTCTGATGTGCTTTTTTTATCCCCACCTTATAGTTGACAAAACTGAGGCAAACAGAGTCCTAGTGACATGCCAAGACTGCACAGCTAGTAAGTATCTGAGGCTGGATTGGAACTCAGGCCTTCTAGACTCTAGGCCCAGCAGTCCATCCATTGTATGGCCAAGCTTCTTCATTGTTACTAGGAATTTGTATTAAGGAAAGTCCTTCTACTAATTCGGGTTAAGCACCTTCTCTACAATCTGTAGGCTGATAAAGTTTCCTGCAGGCACTGAGAGGTTAAATAACTTGCCATAGTCACACAGCCAATATATGTCAGAACTCAGGTCTTGTCTAACTCTGAGGCTGACTATCCACTATGCCAGAGCTGAGTGTTGTCGTTGTTATTATTTGCTAATTATTTAGATTATTATTGACTAATGATTTAATTTCTCATTCTCCCTAATTAGATGCTAAACTGTTTTGTTTTGCTTTTTGTACTTGCTGTCAAAGCCCTCTATTTCTATACCTTGGGGCAAAGTCTGGGTTGCCTAGCCTATTTACCACTCTTTGTAGTGGGATTCTTAACTCATGTCCAAGTTAAAGTAACTGTCCTCTCTGGGAGCTTTTACACTAGAGAAACAAGGTATGGACTCATCCTGGATCCTTTCCTGTTCCCCTCCACCACCCCCTCCCCGCAAAAAAAGACCTCCAAACAAATGCCTTAGATCTCTGAACAATCTGTTACTTTATGGACATGTCTGTATCAATGAAGAATCCCTCTAGTATTTGGCCCATGGTTGCTTTCAGATATGAGATTCTGCAGCTGTTATTCCACAACTGGAACTTAGCTCTAGAGTGATGGCTATTTAGGCCCCTTGAGTACCTGCTTCCTTCCTCAGATGATGAATGGAATTGTCTTTTGTCCTTTCCCTCCCAAGTTATCAGCATAAGACGTTTGGGACATATCTTACCTCTCCATGTCTCTCCACATGCTACTGGGGCAAGCACCTGGACTCAATTGATAAAATCTGTCCACTCTCTTGACATTCCAAGGCTGCCTGTGGGAATATATAGGCAGTTTCCTATACAATCCTCTCCTTCAGTTCCACAATTAGGGAATATTCTCTCTTTTTTTTTTGTTTTGTTAATTTATTCACTAATTTCAGAATTGTTTTTTTTTTAATTTGAAGGAAAATAATTTTTTTTAATTATTAAGAGTATGATTGGGGCAGCTAGGTGGTGCAGTACATAGAGCTCTGGCCTTGGAGTCAGGATGATGTGAGTTCAAATCCAGCCTCAGACTCTTGATACTTTCTAGCTGTGTGACTCTGGGCAAGTCACTTGACCCCAATTGCCTCACACACAAAAAAAGAGTACAATACCTAGGTTTTCTCTTCTTTATTCCCTGAAAGTATAAATTAAAACTGGTTTTCTTTCTACTCTTTACACATGACACTCCATTTCCCATCTCTGTGATTCTGCACTGGCTCTCCCTGGGCCTGGAATATACTCCTTCTCTACTATCACAATATAGAATTTTTTGTTTGTTTTATGAAATATCTCAGGCACAATCTTCTGCAGGAAGCCTTTCCTGATTCTCCCCGACTTCTATTGCCCTACCTCACAAGCTACCTTGTATTTAAAATACTTTGTATATATGCATTTATTCACTTAATATTTAAGCTGTGTCATTATATATACATATGCATGTGTGAATATATACATGTATGTATATGTGTACATGTATATATGTGTATATATATATATATATATAGGTAGATATGAGAAAAATGATTATTTCTCTCTTGTATTTAATTACTAATTATTGAACCAGAACCAAGGTTTCCCCCCTTTTCTACTTCCTCATCCAAAAGTCAACCAGGATGGGAAATCTTACTCAAAGACTTACCCAGCCAGGAAAGCTAAGATCTAATCAAAGACAGTAAAGAAATTCTAAGTTTAGGCAAATGGGTGTTTGCTCAGGTAGGTCTGGGAAAATGTTGATTCTCCCTTGTGTCAAGCAGATGATATGGAAATTAAATAAGTCTCTTTGACCAAAATTTAAGTGATCCAAGTCATGTACCCCAAGGTCCTCATTGTAATAAAGCCTACCCTCTCATTGTAATATTCATTCTCTCATTGTTAACCAGTCAGAGTTGATTGCCACCCTCAGGAATACCTGCTCTCCCAAGGGCATATAAACTGTGAGCCCACAGCCATGAAGTGTCTTTGAGCTAAGAGATATGGCCAAAATGACCATCCTTTTATTAATAAACATGTTGACCCCTCATTAATAAAATGGTTAAATTACCCAGAAATTATGTCTCTTGAAATTTTTTTAAATGCCACATTTGTGTGCGTGTATGTTGTTTGTCCTTTGTTTTCAAGGAGTACCAATGACATCACAGGTGGTATCTTGACTGGTACATGAATTAGATTTGAGCAAGGCAGAGTTGTACAAAGTCATCAGCCTCACTCTCTCCTCCAGAGTCACTGAAGTCCACTGGCAAGACAAAGATCAGGACAACTGTTGAGAGCCCAATATGTAGAGAATTAACCTTGACATCTTTGATGTCTGACCAATCTCTGAGTGCTCCACAGAACTACTTTAGCCACTTCTATGACTATTGGAACTAATTGTTCTCATCTGCCCATTCCACCAAGGGAAGTCTTGAAATGCTTGGGGTAGACAACCCCCTACATAAACCAACAGGTTTGTGAGTCAGGAAGACTCATCCTGGCCCTGTTTGCTTTGGTTTCCTCATCTACAAAATAAGATAGAGAAGGAAATGGCAAACCACTCTGGTATCTCTGCTGAGAAAACTCCAGTGGGGTCATGGAGAGTTGGCCATGACTGAAAAACAACTAATCAGCAACAGAGTAGAGCCTTCAACTTAGCTAGTGATCAATAAAGGTTTATTGAATCAAAATAAATGCATATGAACTGAGAGGACCTTAGAGGTTATATAGTTCAGACTCTTCATCTTAAAGATGGGGGAAAAAACAACAACATAAATCTCTTTTCTAAGAGCAACCTAATATCCCATTAGTTTTCTTGTTCCATTTTCACACTGTTTATTATTGAGCTTGTCAACTATGAATACCCCTAGATAATCTTTTAGTTTTTTTCAAACAAACTATTCTATCTTGACATTTCTGTAAACAAATTGCTATCTTCTTCTTGATCTAATTTGTTAACTGAAAATGCCCTCTCCAAAGCCACCAATGATGTCTTAATTGCTGAATTTCCTGGCCTTTTCCCAATTCTCATTCTCCTTGGCCTCTCTATAGCATTTAACACTGTTGATCACCTTCCTTACTATTCTCTCTTCTTCAGCATTTTGCAACACTACTGTATCCTGGTTCTTTTCCTATGTAACTGACCACTCCCTCTCTATCTCTTTTACTACAGTTTCTGCCATGTGACACACAACCTGAGGCTCGGCCATGGGCCCATTTCTCTTTTCCATCAACACTGTTTCACTTGGTTATCTCATCAGCTCCCACAAATGCAGTGCTTATTTCTAGGTGGATGATTTCCACATCTATAAAGCCAGCCCTTATCTCTCTCCTGAGCTAAAGTTATACATCACCAACTGCCTATTAAACATTTCAAATTGGATGTCCCATAAACATCTCAAATGCAAAATATCCAAAATAAAATGTGTTAGCCTTCCTCCGAACCCTCCCCTTCTCTGAACTTCCCTATTGCCTTTGAGGACACTACCACCCTTCCATTACTTCAGGTTCCCAATTTAAGTTCTTGATTCTCACTCACACCACATATCTAATCAGTTGTCAAATGTTGTCATTTGAGAGGAATGATTATTGATAAACAATAATTTGGGGATATCTAGAGCTTCTGATTTTAAAAGTTCAGTCTCTTGAAGGACTTTGATGATAATGAGATTGGAGTAACTTTCTTGTTCAGACCCTTCTCAGGTAGGGTAGCTATTGTTCTCTGCTCAGGCTTGGATAAGACATAAATTCTTTGAATAGATTGCTTAAGGCTGGGGTTAACTTAAGAAGTAAATGACTTAATCAGAGTTCAGGTTCAGCCTCTCATTATAATATTCATTATCTCATTAATTGTTAACCTATCAGAGTTGATTCCCACCCTGAGGAACACCTGGTCTTTGAAGGCTACATAAAATAGGGTATATAAATTGAGAGCCTGCCACCATGATGATCTTTGGTCTAAGATAGAAACAACCAAATGACCATCTTTTCATTAAAATGCTGGCATTATTAATAAAATTATTAAATTACCCAGAAATTATGTCTCACAAACCTTTGTAAATGTCATACATTCTAACCTTTACAGTATCTCTCAAATATGTCCCTTTTTCTCTATTCACACAGCCTCCACCCCAGTTGAGTCTTATATCACCTCTTACCTGGACTATTAACAATACTTTTGTGTTCATTCTCCTGCTTCAAGCATCTCCCCACTCCAATTCATCCTCCCCTCAGATGCCAAAGTGATTCTCATAAAGCCTAGCTCTGACCCCATCCTCTCTCTCCCCCAAAAGCTCCAGGGGTTCATTGTTACCTCCAGGATCAAATATAAAATCTGTCTCTTGCTATTTATAGATCTTCACAACCTATCCCCTTCCTACTTTTCCACTCTTCTTATACTTTACTCCCATCCATTTACTACATAATCCATCTGCACTAGGCTTCTTCCTAATTCTCAAGTACAATACTTGCTTTCCAGTCTCCATGGCTTTGGACTGGCTGCCTCCATGCTAGAAAGGTCTCCCTCATTCCTGCATCCTAGTTTTACTGGCTTCCTTCAAGATTCAGCTCAAATTTCACCTTCAGCAGGAGACCTTTACTGCCTCTTCTCTCTCCACCCCACTACAGTTACTAGTACTATCTTGACAGCTTCCTTCTGTCTACTTTGTAAAGGGATCTCCACTGAAATGTGACTAGCAGGTGAGCATCCAGACACTTCTTAAAGACCTCCAAGGGGGAGAGCACACTGATTCCTGAGGAAGTCATTTCACTTCTGGGCAACTCTAGTTAGTATTGTTTTGTTTTGTTTTGTTTTGTTTTGTTTTTAAGCTGACATCAAGACCAAATCTACCTCTTTATAATTTCTATCCATTCTTCTTTAGTTTCATCCTCTATGGACTTCTTTGCTAGGTAACAGAGGTGGCTAGCAGGGCAGTGGGCAGAGCACTGAGCCTGGAACCAGGAAGAATTTGAATTCAAATCCAATCTCAGACATTTACTAACTGAGTGACTTTGGGCTAGTCATTTAACTTCTTTCTGCCTCAGTTTTCTCAACTAAAATGGGGATAATAATAGCACCTATCTTACAGGGTTGTTGTGAGGATCAATAAGATATTTGTAAAGTCCCTCATACATAGTAGACACTATGAAAATGTATATTCCTCTCCCTTCCCCTAATGTAATTCACTCCCTAAAAGCAGCTAGAGAAAGTCTTGAAGGAAACAAAGGCAGTCCTTGGGAAGGGACAGATGGAAAGGGGCTCCTTTATGTTTTCAGTAGTTCTCTCCCTGCAGGGTATTTCAGAGAAATTAATAAAGTATTTATATAAATGATTTCCTGAAAAATTCTGTTTTGCCAGGCAAAGCAATTAAGAGTGTTTCTTTGCCTCCTTGCTGAGTTTATAGACTTCAGGGCAGATCAGTTCCAAATTCTTTTTAAAACATCACATGCTTTCTCCCACAGAAGACAGCTTACTCTCTGATCTGTGTTAAAGGATTTCCCCTTTCATTTGCTCTGGCAAAGCAGGGCAAAACAAAAAAAAGCTTTAGAGGGTTCTAATAGCACTTAGAATCCTTTAGCAGCAAAGAAACAAACATTTGTTGTGACTAAGAGTGCTGAATCTGGAGTCAGGAACACCTGAGTTCAAATCCAGCCTTACACATTCACTAGCTGAGTAACCTTGGGCAAGTAAATTAACCCCTGTTTGCCTCAGTTACCTCATCATAAAATGGATATCCTAATAACATCTACCCCCAGGGTTATTGTAAGGATCAAATGAGGTAAGAATTGTAAAGAGCTTAGCACAGTGCCTGGCACGTAGTAAGAGCTTTATAAAAGTTAACTACCATCGGAGCATGGCACCTGTTTATCAAGAACAATCACAATAGAAAGTTGTCAGGTGGCATATACTTCTTTCCCTCATCCCTCTACTCAAAATTGCTTCCCAGGTGAGCTCCACCCTGCACAAGACCCACCCTCCTCCCTGAATTGCCCTCATATCCCCAGCAGCAGCCCAGTGAACCCAGGTTTTCTAGTATCCCCTGTCCACTAAATGAGGTTCCCTGCCACTTGCCACAGAGGCTTCTAAATACAGTTTTAATCACATAATTTGGTTCTACATCCCCTAAATTTCCCTCTATATTCTCTGCCTCACCTAATCTATCCCTTATAGCAAAGATCCTTTATGACAATATTTGGGGGGGAAGAGAAAGAAATTAATAGCAGCAAAAGTGGTTAATACATCCAAAAAAATCAGACAGTTTATGCAATGGTCTGTACCCATACCCCTGTTTCTTCAGGGGCATATGCAGGGTAGATGTCTTCTCAGATCTCTTCTTTGGTGTTGAGCTAATCACTTATAATAGATGCAGCTGTGGACACTTGCTTATGGTGCAAGATTTCCTAGTTATACCTCTGCTGGACAGAATGTGGAAATCAGGACCAGGAGCAGCGGTTAGAAGTTGTAAGGAGTCAGAGATATTTCCTGGGATTCTGTAACTGGCTTAGACTAAAGAGTGGGAATAGAATAGAACATCTGTGAAAAGTCCATGCAAGTCAACTCCATATGGAATCCATCACCGCCTACAACGCACAGTGATTCAGAACACTGCTAATCCCTTCCCTGCTGACCTTAATGATCTTTGCAGCAGCAGGAATAAGATCAAAGGACCCGGAAAGCTTTTAATCCTTCTAAGAGCAAGTTCAAGCTAATCTTACATTTTGGTCTATTAATTCTTCTCAAATCTGCTTTTAACTTTAATATTTGTTATCCTGTTCTTTGGCCTAATTCTCTCTCTCTCCTCTCTCTCTCTCTGTCTCTCTCTCCCTCTCTCTCTCTCTCTCTCTGTCTCTCTGTCTCTCTCTCCCTCTCTCTCTCTGTCCTCTCTCTCCCTCTCTCTCTCTGTCTCTCTCTCCCTCTCCCTCTCTGTTGATGGCCCCAGAAATAGATTCAGAGACTTCTCTATAGGGGTGTGGATGCTTGTTTCTTGACCTGAAGAGTCAGACATGACTGAACAAGAAGTCATTCATAGTTGTAGTAGTAGTCATAGCAGTATTAGTAATAGTAGTAGTCATTATTATTGTTGTAGTAGTAGTAACAGTAGCAGTAGCAGTTGTCTTCATAGTAGTCGTAGCTGCAGTTGTAGTCATATTTGTAGTAATAATAGCTATAGTAGTAGTAGTAGTAGTAGTAGTAGTAGTAGTAGTGTAGTGGTGGTGGTGGTGTGGTAGTGGTGGTGGTGGTGGTGTGGTGGTGGTGGTGGTGGTGGTGGTTTTTATCCTGGTAGTAGTTGTAGCAGTTGTGCTGGTAGTAATAGTAGTATGAGTAGCAACCACAGCAGGAAGAGTAATGTAATAGAGTAATTGGCCAATAAGGGCCTGATTCTCACAGGACATACTATATGCTCTACCTGGTATCAGCACAAATGGAAGCTTGGTGAGTCTGCTTTTAGAAATGCATAATGGAAGGACCGTCTCACTCCTTGATCTCTGGAGCATGAACTCCTTGAGGTCAAGGACTATCTTTTGCCTCTTTTTGTATTTTTTTAAAAAAATTAACTTCAGTGATTAGCACAGTGCCTGGCATGTAGTTAGTGCTTAATAAATATTGATTAATTGATTAATTGATTGAAAGCATGTGCAGGTATCCTGGTCATTTCCTTTCTGCAAGTTGTATAGTGACAGAAATTATTTTTAATTGGCTTCTGATCTGGAACTGAAAATAAATATAAAAGAAACAAATAGACAAAATTTCTCTCTCTCTGATGTTGTTTGAAGGAGGAGGAAGAAATACTGTAAACATTATGATATTGAGACAGAGAATATCATTGGCATCAAAGGGTACTGCCTTATATCCCCACTTTGGTCACCATGTGGCCATGAATACATAGTGGCTATGTTTCTTCTGTCCCTAATGGGTTTTATTTTTTTTAGGCTACTGAGTAACAGAAACATAAAGGAATAGATGATGACATTACAAGCTGCAAAAGGTCAGAAGACCCATGGAAGGTCCAGCAACGAGTCCATAACAGATGTTTCCAGTAGATTCAGCAGCTGAGCCCAATAAGAAGCCAATCCTGAGCTGTAACCTGCTTAACCCAACCCAGACCTGAATTAACCTAATAGCTGAGATATCATGTATTGCTAGCAACTGGGCAACTCATCCATCGGCCATGTTACAACCAGAAGTGACCTTAGTGGTAGTGGGAGTCTTTGTAGCAACTATTAATTTTGAGCCTAATCTCCCCAGAGATGGAGTGCTTGTATAGAAGGGAAAGTGTGCTACAGTTCTAGGGGAGAGAAGATGTCTTTTTACATCTATCCTTGCTACATTTTCTCAACAAATATTCCTTTGTAAAAGCTAATGGATATCAACTATCAATGATATAAAAGAGATCATTGGTAAAAAATGATATTAAGACAGTAATCACTGAGGTGATATTGAGGTGATTGTAACAGATTGACAGATATCAGGGGTAATATGCTGGGTGCAGTCCCAAAAGTCAACTAGAGAAGTTCTCATGCTCACCTTTCTAGATCTCTGAGAGGGGAGAGTAGCATTGCACTGTGGATCCAACCTCTTAATTACTGCATGAATTAGAAGGGGGAGTGCAGAGACTCTATGTTCTAAGAAAAGGGGAAAAAAAGAATTAGAGAATGAAACTGTGACATCATTTATATAAGGAACTCTTGGGTGAGGAAATTTCCTCCTACTGAAGCACGTCAACACCTCCTCTGAAAATTAGGACCTTAGAGAGTTGCCCAGAGTTGGCTTCATGGTTGTTGTCTATTCTTGAAGAGAACCAAAATGACATTGCTATGTTAGAGTCGTTACAGTGTGTCCTACGATGGCTAATCAGACCAATATGGGCTCAGAATGCTCTACCACAGGTCAGGCACAAATAGCTCATGTGAATATTTGTGGTGGATTCTCTGCATTTGCACATCTCACATTTCTTTTAAGCTACTTCAATTCTGCTTTGCTTATAAAGCACAGCACTTTCTCTGATGAAGGCACACCATGCTGAGGGGTCCTGTGCCAGTGTCTTCCAGGTCATGCAATCAATTAAAAAGTTCTTAAGAGAGGCCTTGAGAATGTCCCTATATTGCTTTTTCTGACCACCATGTGAGCACTTGCCCTGTGTGTGTTCTCCACAAAATAATCTTTTAAGCAAGCATACATTTGGCATTTAAACAACAGTGCCAGCCCATCAGAGTTGCACTCTCTGAAGCAGAGTTTGAATGTTTGGCAGTTTAGTTAGAGAAAGAACCTCAGTGTCTGGTACCCTATCTTGCCAGGTGATCTTCAGAATCTTCCTAAGACAATTCAAATGGAAGCAATTCAGTTTCCTGGCATAGTGCTGGTATACTGTCCAGGTTTCACGTACAACTATGAGGTATACAACAACTATGAGGTCAGCACAATGGCTCTATACACCTTCAGTTTAGTAGTCAGTCTAATACCTCTTCTCTCCCATACTTTCCCTCAGAGCATCCCAAATGCCAAGCTAGCTCTGGCAATGCATGTGTCAATCTCATTATCAATATGTAAATCCCTGGAAAGTATACTGTCAAGATTAGTGAACTTATCCACAGCATTCAAAATGTCTCCATTTGCTGTAATTGATGTTTCCACATATGGATGGTGTGGTGGTGGTGGCTGATGGAGTAACTGTGTTTTGTTTTGGGTTTTTTTGGTGTTGTTAGGACAAAATTAGCACAAGCAGCAGAGAATCAATCCATACTTTGCTACATCTCAGCTTCAGAGGCTGCATTGAATGCACAATCATCTATGGACAAAAAATCATGCACCAACACTCCTTCCACTTTAGTCTTGGCTTGCAGCCTTTTCAAGTTGAAAAATTTACCATTAGTGTGGTAGCTGACCTTGATGCCATGTTTGTCCTTACTGAAGGCATTTGACAGTATGGCTGAAAACATCATGCTGAAAAGCATGGGAGCAAATACACAGCTGTGTTTCACTCCATTGGTGACTGGAAAAGTGCCAGAACATTTTCCATTATCCAGAACCCAAGCAGACATGCGGTCATGAAACTGATATACAATGCTGATGAAGTTCTTCAGGTAACCAAATTTTGATGCAATTTTCCATAAGACCTCATGACTGCCAGTGTCAAAGGCATTGGTCTAGAATTGTCATTACAGATCTCTGTTCTGCTCTTGGCATTTCTCTTGGAGTCAGGCAGCAAACACCATGTTAACTGTGTCTCAGCCCTTTCTGAAGGGCTCTTCACTGGCTCTCAGGTAGATGACCATCTTCCAGGTGAAGGATAAGCCTATTAAGGAGGACTCTGATAAGAATCTTGCCAGCAATGACTAAGAGAGAGACCCCCCCCCCGTGATTGTCACTGGACAATCAATTTCCTTTACCTTTATAGAGGTGGACAATGCAGGCATCCTTGAAATCCTAGGGGATAACCTCTTCTTGCCATAAACCTGGAAAATTTCACTCAGAAAAGTATAAGAAAACTGGAGAGCTAAAAGGGGCCAGGTTTTGATGAATTTCAAATGTCATAAAGAGGATTTTATATTTCACCCTGGAGGTGAAAGGGACACTGGTGTTTATTGAATAGGGGTATGATGTGGTTAAATCTGCACCTTAGAAACATCAGTTTGAAAGTTAAGTGGAGGATAGACTAATGTGGGGAGAGACTTGTGGCAGGGAAATCAACCAAATATGTGTAATGGACCACACCTCCCTTCCCCATGTAAATCTCAGCTGAAATAGAATCAGCACTAGATGCTTTGGCACAGGAAAGGAGACTAAAACTTCTTCTTCAGTTGGAAATTTGGCTAGAGAGGAATTGACTTCAACCTGTGGTAAATGGTCAATGGCTTCAGCATTAATTGATGATGGTCTGTTGAGAACACTATGGAAGTGTTCAGCCCATCTCTCTGGGATCATGTCTTTATCACTAATCAATGTGGCTCCACCAGCTTGAGTAGTTGAGATGCATCATATGTCTCTAGTCCCTGAATAATCTTCAGGGTTTCATAAAAGTGCTTTGGGTTGTTACTAAGAGCATAAAGCTGAATTTTATCTGCCTTCTTACTGATTAAGAATCCTGCATCTCTCTAAGCTATGCTTGTACTTTACTTCCCACTGGATCACACTGAGCCTCATGGTGATCTGGCTGTTCCAGATGTGTGTGAGTGTGTTTGTGTGTGTGTGAATGCATGTGTTTGCATGTTTGTGTTTGTGTGTACGGGGTGAGGCAAGGTTACAAGAAGGGATGTGCTGGAGCCAGCTCCACCAAGGATTGTTAAATGTTCACTGTGAGCAATTGCATGCTGGAAATCACAAATCAGGCCTTACTATTGTTTCATTTATTGCCTAAAGTTAAAAGAAAAATGTCAATATATATTAAGCATTAAACCATATCTGAACTTTTCAGAGAGATGCTTGTTAAATACTTCCCACAATACCTCTGGTTACAGGAGTTTATGGGAGGTAACAGCAAGGTGAAAGGTCTAGCATAGGTTCCCAAAGTAGGTGATACTGCCCCCACAGGGGTACTGGAATGATGGAGGGGTAGTAGCCTCAGGTTCAATTGGGGGGCATTGAATAAAAATAAGGGGGGCAGTAGAAACATAAAGAAAGAAGAGAAGAAAATTTTGAAAAACCATTCATACATGTTTCATGTGTTGTGTAACAGAGTTAAAATTGTAATGATTACATTATTTTCCAAATAAACACAGAAAATGCGAGTTATAGTGGTTATAATAAGTTATAATCAGTTATAATATAACCAATTAGTGATCAAGTCTGCTGACAGGTCTTAAAAAGCAAATGTTGGCAGGCGAGCATGTCACACATTGCCAGGAAGTCCATCATGCGTAGGCAGGAATGTGTGATGTAATGACTTGTTTCAATACAGTACTATACAGTTACATGATACAATATTGCACCATCAAAATTTCAAAGCAGGATAAAACCAAATTTACAATAAACTATTAATTTAAGATGTGTCAGAGGTTTTTTAAGTATATATATTTTTTGAAATATCACAAATTTAAAAAAAAAAGGTTAAAGGATTAAATAAAACATATTTCTGGGAAGAATTGAATAATTGGGTTTTGTTTGTTTGCTTTTTTAAAGGGGGTAGTAGGCCAAATAAGTTTGGGAACCTCTGGTCTAGACCTACTATTTCAGCAATGTAGGGGGCTTCCTGGTGAGAAACTTCCTGCTGCCAAAGGAGGTCTGAAATTGTTCTGCACGTGAAGGTCTGACAGAGTTGCTGAGACGAAAAGAGAGGCGAGTCACATAAATGTACCCAAGTTACCTTGACTCTATCCCTTCTTCCATGTTACTACATTTAACATTTTTTTTACTGCTCAGTCTGGTCCGATTCAGTGCAATTCCATTAACTTAACAAACACTTATGAAGTGCCTACTATGGGTCAGCCACTGAGCTAGGACACTGAGGATACAATGACAGAAATGAAACAATGTGATCTTAGATAAGGTCTAAGATACATTGACAAAGATACATTGAAATGACTCTGGAGTCAGAGAAGTGAGTTCATAGGCCAGTTCTGTTATTTACTATCTATGTGGTCTTGAGCAAGTTAAGTGACCTTATCCTCCCTGAGCTTTAGTTTCCTTTTACCTAAAAGGAGGACGGTGGATTAGAGGACCTCTGAAGAGAGTATTATGATGATCCTATGAAGAAGCTCTAAGAGTCCTCAGTGATTTTAGCATCAATCAGAGCAGCCGTGTAGGCATAAGAGTTTACAACTTCAAAAGTCCACATAGTAACATTAGCAAAAGTGTCGTAGTACATCAATTAACAAGCAATTATTAAACACTTAACTTTGTTCCAGGCACTCTGCTAAGGAATGGAGTTCCTGCCCTCAAGGAGCTCATATTCTAATGGGGAAGATAATATGCAAATTACAACATGCAAATATTATTGTGTGTGTGTGTGCTTACGTACTCAAATATATAGAAAGTATTATATACATAAATAGAGACAAACTTATATAAATGTTCATATGTATATATTAGATAGTATATACATACAAGGTTACTAGCAATACATTTAAATAGTACATAATAACTATATTAATCATTATTTGTCACCAGTATAATAACTGTAATAAACACATTACTAAATATAATAAAATTACATGTATATATTATTTTACATATGACATAAAATTTGTTATACATGTATATCTTTATGTGTGCGTATTTATGTGTATATGCATATTTATGTATACATATGTGTATAAGCACATGTACACACATAAATAGGAAGATAATTTCAGAGGGCAGGCAGTAGGGGGTAGGAGAGGGGCTGGAAAAGTCTCGTTGCAGGGGGAAGAATTTGAATTGACATCAGAGAAGCCGGGAGACTAAGATGAGGAAGGAGAGCATTCCAAGTATGAGGGAAAGCCAATGAAAATACAGAGTCAGGTAACAGAGTGTCATGAAAAAATACTAAAATGTGGTAACATAAGTAAGAGAGAAGGAGCATGAAATAGCAAGTTGGTCATTGTAGCTGGACTTCTGAGTACAAGGATGGGAAGAAGAAAAGTGGAAGAAAACTGCAGAGCTAAAAGGGACTAGGTTTTGATGAATTTTAAGTATCTTAAAGAGGATTTTATATTTCACCTTGGAGGTGAAAGGGAACCACTGGTGTTCATTGAATATGGATGTGATGTGGTTAGATCTGCACCTTAGGAACATCAGTTTGAAAGTTAAGTGGAGGATAGACTAATGTGGGGAGAGATTTGTGGCAGGGACATCAACCAGCAGACTATTGCAGTAGTCTAGGCTCAAAATGATGATGGCCTAAATTAGGATGGTGACTCCATGAGTGAAGAGACAAGGATATCCATGAAAGATTTTGTGAAGGTAGAAAGAATAAGACTCAGCAACAAATATCATCTCTGGAGTAAAGTGTCAAGGATGACCATGAGGATTATAAGCTCAGGTCACTGGTAGAATAGTGGCATCTTAGACAGTGATAAGAAAATTGAAATGGGAGAAGGTTTTTGGGGAAAAGATAATAAGTTCTAGTTTGAACATGTGATGTTTAAGATGACTGTTGGAGATCCAATTTGAGATGTTCAAAGTGTTGTGCAAAACTAGAACTCAGGAGAGACTAGGACTGGATTTATAGATCTGAGAATCCATGGGAGCTGATGAGAATACCAAGTAAAATAGTATAGAAGGAGAAGAAAAGGCCCAGGACAGAACCTTGAGGGACACCAATGTTTTAGAGTTTACAATCTGGGTGAAGATATGGCAAAGGAGACTGAGATAGATCGCTCAGATAGAAAGGAAGAAACTGTAGTGTGAAGGAAACCTGGAGAAGAGAGAGTATCTAGAACAATGCAGGACTGACAATGTCAGAGGGAGGAGATGGGTCAAGAAGGATGAGGATCAAACATAAAAAGCAGCTGCAGTCGAAAGAAGAGGTTGGAAGTCAAACCGCTGATAGTTCAAAAGTGCATAGGAGGAGAAAAAGAAGAGACACTAAGCATATACAGCTTTCTTTAAAAGTTTAGTCCCAAGTTGGTGGCAGGGTAAAGTGGGATATGGGACAATGGCTAGAAGGGATGAATGTTTGTTTTTGGGGATGGCAGAATTATAGACATGTTTTTAGGTTGCATTGAATGTGTGAAGCATGTCCGTGGAATATACATGGCATGAGTACATAGGGGAAGCCCGTGAGATTGGAGAGACGTGGAATTGATAATGTTGGAAATAGGCTAGAGAAAGGATGTAATCAAGTGTCATATTGAGAGTTTGCTTTGGAAAGGAGAAGGGCCACCTCTTCATATAAGACAGGGGTGAAAGAGGAGATAGTAAGGAAAGACATCTGAGTCATGTGACATGAAAAGAAGGGACAGAGAGGTAGTTCTTAGTCAAATGCTCAACTGTGATGTGTGTGTGTGTGTGTGTGTGTGTGTATCTGTGTATAGTATGAGGAAATGTCCTCAGTTTTGAAAGCAGTATCCTTCCTCTGACACTTACTACCTGTATCACCTTGGTTAGGTTACTGTTCACCTTTCTAAGCTTCAATTTCCTCATCTAGAAAATGAGATTGTATTAGATGCCTTCTGAAGGTTCTTCCTGTGCTAGATCTATGAGCCTATGACTTTTCTCTGCCATTCCCCAGCTCCAGGTCACCCAATGTTTGGCATGAATAATGGTATTTGAGTACCTACCTGTAATCCCTCTAAGTGGCTTTCGGGAAGTTGAAATGCACATAAAGATAGAAAATGATTATTTTTAAAGAAGCTTGAAAATGCTTTTGACATTATCTTTCACCTTTGGGGCTGTGCAAATGATGTGCTCTCAGATATGAACAAAAAGAATGAGGAAAAAAGGAGATGTGTGCTCAAGCCAGCATTTTCTGTGAGCCTACGAAGTGCTTTGCTAGAGCAACAGAACTCAGAAGGTAAGAGGATATTGAGGGGGAAAAGGAAATTTCTTTCTCAAATAAGGGTCATTCAGTGAGCCATAATCTCATTAAGCCCAGGGAAGCTGAGTTTGAAGAGCATGTGTCTTCTTTTCTAAGGAAGAAAAATGATTAGGAAATGAGTGGGAGGAAGAAATTAATGGTAATAAGGACAGTTTACTCACATTACTGTCTGCTGACCTCAAAGGAAGAACCTGGCAAACAGTCATCTCACGCTGAGCTAGACTGAACTGGTGCTTCTCCAAATAGCTGAGCTCATGGAAAGGATCACAGGATATAGAACTGAAAAGACACTTAAGTACTGATATGAACAATTAGGTATTAAAAATTTTAAAGACTGCAAAGTATATATGATCACATGAAAGAATGCATCAAATCACGAGTAATAGCTATACAAACGAGCAGAAATATCGACAAAGATTATAATAAATAACATTAGTTAATGGGAGAGAATATGGGAAAAAAAAAACAGGTTCATGAATTCATTGTTAGTGAAGCTGTGGATTGGTCCAGCTGCCTTGGAAAGAAAGAGATGGAATGATGCTTTGTAAGAAAAAAAAAAAAGAAGTGTCTAAAACATCAGTACACTTTGACCATTGCTAGGCACATACACCAAGAAAATCAGTGATGAAAAGAAAGGTCCTGAAAACACCAAAATATTTAAAACAGTACTTTATGCATTGGCAAAGACCTTCAAATGAAGTCAGTTTCCATTGATTTCAAAATGGACAAGTTAGGTCTATTGCAAAAACATAAAGGCAGGTCACTATAGGAAGGCATGAATATGATGTGGTATGATGTAAGATGATGATAAACTATAGGGATATAGATGTGAACTGATTAGGAGTGACGTATGGAGAACTAGGAGGACAGTGGACATGCCCACAACAATGTAGATGGGGGCAACTGCAAAACAATTGGAACTGAATGTGAAAATATTGGACTTGACATAGAGATATTGTCTAGTTTTGCTGAACAATCTCTCTCTCTCTCTCTCTCTCTCTCCCTCTCTCTCTCTCTCTCTCTCTCTCTCTCTCTCTCTCTCTCCCTCTCTCTCTCTCTCTCTCTCTCTCTCTCTCTCTCTCTCTCTCTCTCTCTTTCATACTCTATCTCTGTTTCTATCTCCCCTCTCATTATAGGCAATGCTCACCTAGGTGAGGCAGGAATATATTGGAAAATGTTGAGTGATAAAAAAACCAAAGATACTAACTTTTTTAACCCACTCATTTTGCAGATGAGGAAACCAAGGCCAACAGAGGAGAGATGAGTTGCCCAAGGTCAATAAATAGAGTAAACAATAAGCCAAATGGCAGAGTTAAGATTCTAACCCACATCCTCCAACTCCAGATACAACACTCATTCCACTGCACCCCACTGACTCCCTGCAAAGCAACACTAACCAATGAGAATCTTTTTATTTTCCTATAAATTCATCATATTCACATTATTTCAGTTACTTCTGCCTCTGGAAAGTGACCCTGTCTAATAATGTAGCCATCATTGAGGTCTTCGTAGAAGAGTCCAAGGATCCCCTAGAACCTCAATTGGCACCTTTCATGATATAAGCTCTTTCCCTCTTAAAATTTCAAGTCTAAGTCTGGGACCGAAACATTGGGCCAGTCTGACTGAACTTCATCTCCAGAGTCTAGCATTGCATGTGCCGTTAGATCAGTGCTCAGATTTGACACTGAGGGAATATTGGATCCTTGATCCAGAGCTGCTCTGGACTCAGAGGTCTTCTAGTTCAATGCCCTCATTTTTGTACAGGAGAAAAGTGAGGTTCCCAAAATTTAAGTTACTTCCCAATGTCACAAAGGGAGTAAGTGCATTTCTTTGACTGTTATTTGAACTCCTTGAGCCCTGCAGCCCTGGACCCTGTAGAATTCAAACTTTTTAAGAGAAAGAATTATGTTTCCCCTTGCCTTTGTAACCCCAGCAATCTGTATAACATCTGGCATGTAGAAATTACTTATCAAATGATTGTTGAAATCATTTTTGTAAAATGAAGGAACTTCTTGAAAAGAGGATAGTCATCCATTATTTTATCAGTTTGTAACTGGGATTTTTCTTCTTAAATATATGCCTAGGGATTACTTATTGTCATAAAGTAATTTTATTCTTGCCACCATTTGCATGAGGCAGCAAGTCACATCTCTAGCTGGCAGAATTTAGCTGAGATATGTAACTTAATCCCTGGTGCTATCTTGTTAATTCCTACTCTGTCTGTTTTCAAAATTCCAGTTTAAGATATCAGTTAAATCCTCTAGTATTTACTTTATCTGATGTAGGTCTTCCCCTTCTGCTATCAGTTCTTTCTCATGTAACTCTCTACCTTCCCCTTTTGCCCTCAGCAAAGATTAACATTTTATGAAAGCAGCTCTTTTTTGTGGTGGCTAAGAATTGGAAATTGAGAAAATGGCCATCAGCTGGGGAATTGCTAAACAAGCCGTGGTGTATGAATGTGATGGAATATTATTGTGCTATAAGAAATGACAAGCACAATGATTTCAGAAAAAAAAAAACCTGGAAAGACTTACATAAACTGATGCATAGTGAAGTGAGCAGAATCAGAAGAATGTTGTACACAGTAACAGCAATATTGAATGATGAAGAATTGTAAATGATGTAGCTATTCTCAGCAATACAATGATCCAAGACAATCCCAAAGGACTAATGATGAAGCATACTAACTGCTTCCAAAAACAGAACTGGTATTATCTGAATACATACTGAAGTATGCTGTTTTTCATTTTCTTCCTTCCTTCCTTCTATTCTTTTTTTTTTAATTTGTCTTCTTGTACAAAATGACTAACATGGAAATGTTTTACATGAATGCACATGTATAAGCTATATCAGATTGCTTACTACTTCAGGGAGGGAGAAGGGAGGGAGGAAAAGAGGGAAAGATAGAATTTGGAACTCAATTTTTTTTTAAAAAAATGTTTAAAATCTGTTTTAATGTGTAATTGGGGAAAAATAAAATATTATATTAAAAAGTGCAATTCTAAGCATTAAAAAATTCCAATTATGTCCATCTTGACTTCTCCTGTCTTTGGAAATGCTAGCAATGGCCCATTGGGTTTTGTGCATCATGGGACTATGCTCTGAATATATAATAAACTGGTTATTAAAACATCTTTATGTGTTGATAAGTCCAATTGGTAGTAGAACCTATCAATGAATCCCTGAATATTTTTGCATCACTTTATATGTTGTTTCTGGAGCCTCAGCCCATGTGAGTTAAGTAAAGAACAATGGTAATAGAAGTTGTTTTCATTGTAGTCATCATCATCATCATACATTTCTATCGAGCTTTAAGGTTCGCAAAGTGTTTTACATATATGATTTCATGTGATTCTCAAAACCTTTAAGTTAAAGGCTATTCTTATCCCCATTTCACAGATGGTCAACCTGAAACTCAGAGAGGTAAAGAAACTGCCCAGGATCACACAGCTAGCATTGTTGGAGAAAGGATTCCAATGCAAGTCTTCCTGGATTTAAGTTTAGCATTGTCTCCATTGCAACAAACTACAGATCCACAAGAAGCCATTGGGATAAGGCAAGGAAGAGAAGAGCTCCGAAAAGCAGAAAAGATTCTAAATTGTCTCTTAACAAAATGCAAATAAATGAGAACATTGTCCTGGTAGTGGTAAATGGGTGCTGGCTTCTTGTCTCTCTGACCGCAACTCTGGCTGCACCAGCCAGAGCTCTGAGCCAGGGTCACATGCAGGAGAATTCCACTGTGGCAGCTAAGGATATGCCCAGACAAATTGAAAGTTCATTCCCAGGAGAGTATCAAAGGCCTCTTTCTCTTCTTCCTCATCAGTGACCACCCTTGTGCCAAGCCTAAGCACCTCATACCTGGGCTGTTGTAATACCCTGCTGGTTGGTCACCGTGCCTTGAGTCCATTCTGCACTCAGTAGTCAAAAGGATTTTCCTAATCCATAAATCCAAACACATCACCCTTCTAATAAACTCCAATGGTTCCCCATTATCTTTAGGATTAAATAGAAAATATTTGGATTTTAACAATCCCTTTGCAACCTGGTCCCTTCCTACCTTTCCAATCTTCATATAGATCCTGGCCATCTGACCTTTCCTTGCCTGCTTCAAGATTCAACTTAAATCCCACCTTCTATGGGAGTCCTTTCTTGCTTTCCATCTCCTCCCTTTTAGTGCCTTCCCCTGAGAGCAATGATTATTTCTCTCTTGAATTAATAACTAATTAATGAATCAGGATCAAGGTTTTTCTCCCCTTTTCTACTTACTCATCCAGAAATCAACCAGTGTTAGAAATCTTTCTCAAAGACTTACTCAGCCACAGTAAAAGAAATTCTAAGCTTGGGTGAATGGATGGATTCCTGCTCATTGCGTTTACCTAGACCGGTCTGGGAAAATGTGGATTCTCTATTTTGTCAGACAGGTAATATGGAATCTTTGACCAAGATTTGGGTGCTGAGTGTCACACACTTCAAAAACCTCATTGGAATATAACCCACCTCTCATTATAATATTCATTTTTTTCATTAATTGTTAACCAATCAGAGTAGATTGCCACTCTCAGGAATATCCACTCTTCCAAGGGCATATAAACTGTGAGCCCACTGCCATGAAGGGTCTTTGGCATTTGAGAGTGCCACTGACCCTCTTTTATTAATAAAATGTTAGCATTATGAATCAAAAGATTAATTACCCAGAAACTATGTCTCTCAAACTTGTTAAATGTCACAACCCTCTAAGATTACCTCCCCTCTACTCTGTATATATTATGGCTGTTGTTTAATTGTTTTGGTCATGTCTGACTCTTCATGACCCCATTTGGGGTTTTCTTTGCAAAGATATTGGAGTGGTTTGCCATTTCCTTCTCCATCTCATTTTACAAATAAGGAAACTGAGGCAAACAGAGTTAAGTGACAGCATCACACAGCTAGTAAATGTCTAGAGACCAGATTTAAACTCAGGAAGGTGAGAGTTCTTTACTTCAAGCCCAGTACTCTGCTTACTATAGCACTACCTAGCTTTGTATGTATCTATTTGTATATATTTACATAACACTTTTCCTATTTTTCTCCCTTCCCCCCTTAGAATGTAAACTCCTTGAGGGCAGGGAACCCATTTTTTTTGTTGTTTTGTTTTGCTTTACCTTTCTTTATATATCTAGCCATTAAGACATAGTCTAGCACATATTAAGTCCTTAATAAATACTTATTGTTTGATGAGTCTTTGACTACTTCTGGTGACTCTGGGGGTGAGCTCAAATGCCTGCCAAGCCATGGCCTGGATCTATTTTCAGGAAGAAATCCTTATCAGCATCTAACATCATCTCTTTCTCAGCATGGCCACAGCTGATGTCTATCTTAATGCAGTTGAGATTTTTGTCTTTCTGAGCATGTGGGGACAGGAATTCTGGTCCCTGAAACACAAGCACAGAAAGTAATTTAGAGACTAGCATCAATTACCTTGAACATCATCCCCTCTAATGATCTCCCTGACAAATTCCATTCCTCCATTCCTTCTCTGTGGGGTGTGAGGAGACAAGTTGAGGAGAGATTAGTTTTCTTCTGAAATCTAACATGTCCTCAAGCTGCAAAATGGCAGAGTTAGTTTTAGACCTACCTCCCCTTTGGTTCTTAGAGCTGTTTTCTTCAAATTTCTAACTTCAGTCTGACCCTTCTGGGAGCTAAGACATGGAAATGGATGCTCCAAACTGCACCATACAAATGGGCTTATGAGGAATCCTTCCATTATCTTATTCTTTTCTTTTTTTTAAGGGACTTTTTTTTAAGGGTCTTGATGTTCCGTTTGTAGAAAACAAGGTACCATTTGGCCAAGAGTTTTTTTCTTCTCTTAGAAAATATATCAGCCAGTTGGTTTAAGAAGCACTCAGAATGTCACCTCCATGCCTTATAGAAATATCTCCCTACATGATTTAAAAAATTGTGGTACATGAATGTAAAGGCAAGTTATTCTCCTGTAAGCAATAATTGATATGAAGAATCTAGAGAAGTTTGAGGAGATTTATAATGAACTTATAGGGAGTGAAAGAAGAGTGAGCTGGGAGAAGTCAATTTCAATACAATTGGATAAATAGCTATTTTTTAGAGCCTATTGTACACAGAAGACAGCAATATGTCTTTGTGTGTGAGTTGGGAAGCTATACAGATTATTAATGGCAAAAGTCCTCCCCCTCACGGAACTTCGAGTCTAATAAGATCATACATTGAACAACAAAACCACAATACCAAAACAAACAAACAAACAAAAAACAACTCAATTAAGTTCCCAAGATCATCTAAGGCAGATACCACTCAAGTCATACCCAGTACGAAGAGCAGTTAGATGACAGGACCCTAGATCTAGAGCTGAAAAGTATTTTAGAAGCCATCTAGTCCCACCCTTGGCTTTAGAGATGGGGAAACCAAACCTCTGAGAGCTTAAATGACTATTCCATGGTCACATAGCTATTAAGTGTTGAGAGTGGGCCTTGAGCCAAGGTCTTGCTGACTCCAAGTCTGGCATTCTACCCACTAGACCATATTGCATTGATATCCCTAACTTTGCTAGCTATGCTAATGGACTCAGTAGATAGAAGTTGACTGGAGCATGAAAGTGTTAGGATGGTTTTATTTTTGTCTTCATTATATCCAGAGTCTAGCACAATTGCTGGCACATAGTAGGGGCTTAATAAATAGGTTTGGGTGGATTGATCAATCGATTCCATACTAAACAAATATTGGTTGGATGATCAATATGGACAAAGCTGTTTTGGTGCTCTCATTCCTTTCTCAGACCCTAAGCTAGTATTGGTGTTCTCTTTTAGGTTTTGCTACTTTGGATACATCTCTAAGTGAGCCTGCTTCAGCCGAGTGGCCTTAGTGGATGTGACATGCTCAGGTAGATAAAGGGAATCACAGAATGGTATGTGGGGCAAAAGCGTGTTGGAGAGAGGTGGGCACAAACTGGATTCCAATGAGAGTCTGATCTGAAGACCTCAGATGCTCACTCTACCCCTGGGCTACTTCTCCCATTGGAAGTATTCTCTGGCCTGAAGTCTTGGCTTCTAGCAGGGTGATTCCTCCCAGAATCTCCAACACAAGGAGGAGACCCATGTCAAAGACAAGTCCGTTCCTCTCCCATCTGAACTGCAAACTCATCTATAAGGCTTTCTCTACTATACCCTCACAATGGGTAACTTCTTCCTCCCTGATCTTTCCCCTTTGTTTTCTGTTCCTTTTGTGTTGTCTTCTAAACTCCCTTTCATATCTTGTCTTCTCTCAGAATCTAAGTTTCTTAGGGAAGAGACTCTATGCTTCTATTTGTATTCCTCGTACTGTAGCACAGTGCCTGGCACATAGTAGGGCTTGTTGATTGGTTGACTGACTAACTGAAGTTTGATGGTGTTTTTTTCCCCCTAAAAATCCTAAAGCAGCCTTTTTCCTTATAATTTCATATCCTATTCAGAAGGCAAATGCATTGTACTGATCACATAATAGAAGTAAAACTCCATGACTCTAAAGAAAACTCTCAGTTCTCCAGGGGAGCACAGTGCCATCCCTTAATTAATCAATCAATCAACATTTATTAAGCTTCTACTATGTGCTAGGCACTGTGCTAAGTGCTGGAGATGGAAAAAGAGTCAAAAGACAGTGCCTGGCTTCAGGGAGCTCATATACATTGTTAGGCTGACTGAATCAGGAGAGATCTGGGTTTACTTCATAACTGTATGACCTTGGGCAAGTGGTGTAACAACTCCAAGTTTCATTTTCCACATCTGCAAAATGAAGGGGTTGGACTAATGACTTTTTCTTTTTTTTCTTTTAATGTTTTATTTTATTGGGGGAAGGGGAGGTTGGTGGCATAGTTGTTAGAACATTGGTCCTAGAATCATGGAGGCCTGAGCTTAAATCCATCTTCAGACTCTTAGGAGCAGTGTGACCCTGGGCAAGTTACTTAACCCTGTCTGCCTCAGTTTCCTCATTTGTAAAATGAGCTGAAGAAGGATATGGCAAACAACTCCAGTATCTTTGCCAAGAAAACCCCAAATGAGGTCACGAAGTGTCAGATACTACTGAAATGAGTGAACAACAACATTTTCTTTTTTCTCAATTACACATAAAAATAATTGTAACCTCTATTTTTTACAATTTTGAGTGTCTAATTTGAGTTCCACCTCTCCCCTCCCACATCCTTGAGAAGGCAAGTAATTTGATAAAAATTATACATTTTCAGTCATGCAAAAGATATTTCCATATTGGACTAATGATTTCTAAAGATCCTCCCAAGGGACAGCTAGGTGGCACAGTGGATAGAGCACCGGCCCTGAAGTCAGGAATACCTGAGTTCAAATCCAGCCTCAGATCAAACACTTGACACACTTACTAGCTGTGTGACCCTGGGCAAGTCACTTAACCTCAATTGCCTAAAAAAAAAAAAAAGATCCTCCCAGGTTCAAAGATATGAATTTGTGTAAATTGCTGGACCTCCTCAGGCCTCCCTTTCTGCCACTGTAAAATGAAGGGATTAGGCCAGCTGGCCTCTATAGTACCTTCTTTTGCTGTATCTATGATCACAGATGATTCTGATTTCATCTTTCTGAGCCATAGTATCTCACTCCCCAAAATGAGGGCAATGATGTCTGAAGTACCTAATTCTCTAGGCTGTTGTGAGGACCAAAGAAGATAATGCATGCCAGGTACTTTGCAAAATCTTAAAGGTGGTTTATAAATATCACTTATTATTATTGCCTCTAGATAAAATATGGAAGTACTCTCTGTTCCTTGGCTTCAAAAGGACATAAAAGTCCATGTTTACACAGTGTAAATACGCAAAACTCTCAATCTTTCTGTGTTGTGGTTTCCCTGTGTGCTGAGTACAGAAAATGCATTTCTCATTGAACCATTGAATGGTTCAAAACTCCCCCACCCTCAATTTTGTAGTAAACTGAGGCCCAAAGAAGGAAAAAATAGCTCAAGTTCACAGAATTAGTTAATGTCAGAATTGAGACTTCTACCATTCAATCAACAAGCACTTATTAAAAACCTGCTGTTTTCCAAGCTCTATGCTAAGTGCTGGGGAGCTAAATATGGAAGTAAGTTAATCTCTGTATTCAGAGAATGTACATTTTACTAGATGGATACATTGAGAATAGGTTTCCAAGAAGGAGAGCTTTCGTCCAGGCAGTCATAGTGACCATGAAACAATATATTGACTGGCCTTTCAAGTAGAAAGTGTTATTAATTTGATTACTGCTCCCAAATCCAGGATTAGTTTTGGAAGGATGGAGAGGGTATACCTAGCGGTAGGGCCTATGATAATGCTGATTAGGTTCTGGTGTCCTGTTAATGGCTGAATGGAATGTGAAACATAGTCTAGGGCCAATTACAAGTAGTGGAAAAGGTGAATTTTCACTTATTCACTCTCCAATTAGGAGAGCTCAGACCTCACAGAGAGCTAAAGGTGAATGAATTAACTCCTCTAGGATAGGGGAAAGGCAGCTAGTTGGTAACATAGTGCACAGAGCACCAGGCCCAGAGTCAGGAAGACTTATTTTCTTCAGTTCAAATCTACCCTCAGATATTTACAAGCTGTACAACCCTGGACAAGTCACTTAACCCTGTTTGCCTCAGTTTCCTCATCAGTAAAATGAACTGGAGAAGGAAATGGCAAACTACTCCAGTATCTTTGCCAAGAAAACCTCAAATGGGTGATGAAGAGTTGGACACAACAAAAAACATTGAACAAACAAAAAACCAAAAGGATAAAAGAAGCCAAGTCTTCCTGCTTGAGCTGCCTATTTTTTTTTCTGAGTTTGTAGATCTCCTTTTTCTTTGTTTTGAATCCCAAATGCTGGTCAGTCAGTCACTAGACATTTGTTTAGTGCTTAATGTGGGGTGCTAAGTATTGGAATGTCAAGACTGTTTTGTACATTTTTTCCCATTTCTTACCCAATTTGCAGGACTCCTAGTCTGATGTGTCATCTCCCATCACATGCCTTTGCATTCGTTGTCCTCTGTGCCTGGAATGTTCTCCCTTCTCATCTATGTTTCTTGGAATCCTCTGTTTTAGTTCAAGCATTATCTTCTACTTAAGGCTTTTCCAGGTCCCTCCAACTGCTAGTGTCTTCCCCAAAACGCATACACACACATGCACATACATACATGCATGCATGTATGTATGTATATGTGTGCATATGTATGTATATGTTATGTACAAGTCATTTTGAATATGTTGCCTAGTTGTGTACTTATGAAAAAACCTCTGGACTCACTCTCCTAATGCAAAGCTGTCTGCATCTCCTTCTTGGAGTTCTAGAGACATCCCCTGAGTTGATGAGGGCATCTTTCTCTAAAGTTTTTGGCATAAATCCACATTCTGTGATGTTCTCCACTATTTTAATCACTAGTGATTACTCCCTTGGTGTCATTTAACCAGTTAATATTGATTAGTTTCACAAAATGAATATTAACTGTAGAGATATAGCAAGAACAAAAGTTATAAAGCATTTACTCCCAACACCTGCAATTACATCTGCCCCTATACTGTGTCAGTTACTAGAGATGGTGAGCTTATACACAGAGTGGTTTCTGCATAGCATTTGCCTCACCAAGTTCACTTCTAAATTTGGAATCATTGATAGATGAATCACTGTTCCTCCCTAACATCTATCTTTGATGCATGCTGGAGGGAAAAACAAAAAACAAAAATAAGTCTGTCAGAATTTGGTACCTCAGTTTTTGCCTTCTGGCAAATCCCAGCCTGGACTCCAGCTCCCAGACTTCTGGTGACTCATTGTCTTGAACTTTTAAAGCTCACAAAATTATAGCCTCTCCAGTAGTGGTCATCTGAAAGTAGCAACAGAGATAGAAGCAGCAGCAAGGTCATACCCTCTTGAACCACAAGGTGGTGATCTAGGTGGGAAGATGAAGTACCAAGCCTCTCCCAACTCACTGTCTTACAGCATACCTTGCTTCTTCACTCCAACAGAGTTAGGCGAGACAGAGAAAGAGATAGATCCTTGCTTTGGCCAATTAGTGCCTTTTCAATGCCCTAGTTTGGGCTCAGAAACCAATCAACAATCCATCTCTTTAATATAGAGTTAGCAGACTGAAAATAGTTACACAAAGTATATGCATGTACCAAATCAGGGAGCTGGATCCTTCCATCACACACACGTTACATAAACAAGCTCCCCAACATTTCCACGTGAGCTACTATGCTACACATGCTCTGAGGGTGGAGTTCTTCTGGCCAGGTGCTCTTTTACATCTATAGATGTACATATTGGTAACTGACAACATGGGGACTGGATCTTTACTCCTATCCACAGGACTGGTCAAATCTCTCCAAAATAAATGTTATGCATGAGAAGTAAAGCAATTGTAGCTATCTCCACAGTCTAAGACCCTAATAATCCAAAAAAGGTAGTAACTCAATGAACTAACAGGAGAGAAGATTAATATCTACTCCTTAACATAATCATTCAGCAGCCCCTACCACAGCAGTCTGAGTGCTCATTCAGGGCAACTCAATCCAACCCACAGCTTGTGCTTTGGGAACTACTCAGCAATTCCATTATTACTACTGCTACTATATTCCCTGGCAGCTAGCCCCTCCCCAGCCTTGCTTTCACTTTACCATTTTAAGGCATCAAGTAATAGAGCTTAGGTCTACTCTCCACTCAAACTCCCAATCTGTGCTGAGGAGGCAGAGGAACAGGAAAGCATGATCTGTTTTGGGATAGAGGCATTCTTGATGCAGTGTAACAGTGCTCTACCACAAAACTAAGAAACTGAAAGAACTGGGGCAAAGCATGTGCATGGGGCTGTATTAGGACTGTAGGAAAGGGGAGTGGCCTTCAGCTGAGGCCTCTCCCCACAGAAGTCACTTGGGACAGAGACTGAGGCAGTGAAAAGAGAATTCCCCAAGTATAGAAGGAAGCTAAGATAAGTTTGAGGTCCTGCCCTCCCCAAGTTTGGGTAAACTGCCATCAAGGGGAAAGGAGTCAGAAAATGAGTGATAAAACAGGAAAAAAGGCTGAGCTTATCAAAGAACTCAGGAGGAAGAAAATTCAGTTTAAACACCTTTGAACACAAGCAGACAAACCAATATTGCTGTTAACAACAGATAATTTAAACAAATTCAGAAATCTAGTGGTTTGTTGGAGCCAGTGCAAACCAGCTCTGCAAAGAGCTGTTTGTGAAATTTTCAGTATGAGCATTTAGACCTTGGAAATTGGCAAAAAGTACAAACCAGTGCTTGTTTTTATTGATTTGTTGATTGTCTTCAGGGGTGGGGAACCTGGGGCTTCAAAGCCCTTCTAGGTCCTTGGATGCAACCTTTTGACTGAGTCCACAGGACGATTTCTTTTATTAAGGGGAAAGTTTTAATTAAGTCAAAGGACTGAACTTGAGGACCGAGAGGGCCACATGTGCCATCTAGGCCACAGGTTCTCCACCACTGGTCTAGACTTAAGAAAGTGGTAGAGAAACTGCTAATAATACATATTAATTTTTAGAGTGTGTCATGTAAAATTGTTTTCCCCTGGAGATCTAGTTGTTAAATATTTACCAGCATACCCCTGCAAACACCTCTAAATAAATATAGCAAGAAAAAGGAAAAATGAATCAGCAGCACCTGATGAGGCAGAGGACCTAGTGTATTCCCAAGAAAGCATAGAACTACAGGAGGAATTTCCCCAAAAGGTTCAAGGAGAAATAAGAATTGTGAAAGGAGAATTTATGACTTGCATGGAAGAAATAATCAGTAAAATGGGGGGGGGTGTCCATGGTGGCAAATCACAGCAAAGAAATAAAAGACAGAACAATTGATTGGAAGCAGAAATACACAGAAGAGAGGGGGAATCAGGAAGAAGAGAAGCCAAAAAAAAAGCATTGTTAAAAAGAAAACATGATCTGAATATGCAAAAAACACATTACTCTTGAAAACAAATTGTGCAGAGACAGCTTAAAGATTACAGGTTTCCCAGAAGAATAGACCCAAATCAAAATCAAAGACCCAAAACCTAATATTCAAGAAATAATACCAGCAAAGTGCCCAGAACTTCTGAATATAAAAAGTAAAGTACCAACTAAAAGAATTCACAGATTGGGGCAGAGAGTGGCTAGGTAGGAAAGAAGACTTTATGTTGAAAACTCCAAGATCATATTGGTCAAATTGATCAGTTCCAATGATAGATAACAAATTCTGCAAAGTACAAAGAGAAAGAGCTTTGAATAAAAGGAAAAGACATTCAAATAACACAAGAGTATTTTGTACTCAGAAGAAACTGCTGACGAGATTGGAATAATGTCTTCCATAGAGCAAAGGAGCCCAATATGCAACCTAAGGTGATATGCTCTTCAAACCTAAGCCTAATCATCAATGAAAAAAGATGAACAATCAAAAATGAAAGAATTTAAATATGTTTACAAAGAAAACTGGCTGTGAATAGATTATTTGCTTAGCAATCCCCACCCCCAACCCACCCTAGACAAGAGGAATACAAGAAAGGTAAACAAATACAGCCTAACTAATGAAGGCACAAGGGAAGAAATAAATTATCCCAGAAAAAAAAATGGGGGCGGGGAGGACAATTAGAGAAAGACACTTTTAAAAACAACAACATAACAACGGAAGGGTCAAGAAAAGCTTTCTTTTAAAAAGTACACAAGGAGATGATGGAGACAGAAGAAATTAAATGGAAGAATGGCTGTTGGAGGAACAGGCTTGAAACACAATGGACCAAAACTCACAACACATGGCTCACTGGTGAATCAATATATGGATTTATATAGGGTCCTCTATCTTGTTGGTTACTAGTATATTCGTACCTAAGTGTATCAGGCTTCCTGCTCAATATGTTTGTGTATGTGTGCATGTATGCATGTATGGATGGATATATTATATATACACATATGTATGTATATATATATATCTATGGAAACAAATATATGTATAAATGCATACATATACAAATTCACATGCATATACACATGCAGAACACTAAACTCCTCCCCAAACCTTCTTGTGTAAGGGACTCATAACCTTACTGATAACACTATTTTATATCACCTGTTCTGCTTGACTTTATATAATATCACACCCCTGATTCAGAGCATGCATGGAAGTACCTCTTCTTCCTCTTTCTTTTTTTAAGTTTTTAAAAATTTTTTTAATTTTTCATTTATGGAATAAAAACAATCATTTCCCTAACATAGTATAATAAAAAAAGATGAAACTACAAATCTATTATGTACAATTTGCTCTTTCTTTTAGATATATAATAAAGTTATCATGTAATTTTTTCCACTTTTTTTCTTCCCTCCCCTCCTGCCCTAGAGATGGCTACCACATACAGAAATGTGTGTGTGTGTGCGCATGTGTGTATACACATATATATATACACATATACATGTCTGTGCATATATATGTATAAAATATACATATGTGTATGCATATATATGTGTGTGTACAATCATTCTATACATACTTCTATTTATTAGTTCTTTTTTTGGATGCAGATAGTGTGTTCTTTCATATGTCTTTTGAAGTTAATTTGGGTTTTTATAAGAGTCAAAATGACTTATTCATTCCAAGGTATTTTTAAAACAATATTGCTATTACATCCTCTTGGTTCTGCTCATTTCACTTTTCATTATTTCATATAAATCTTTCCATGCTTTTTTTCTAAGATCATTGAGCTCATCATTTCTCATAGCACAGTAGTATTCCATCACAATCATTCGCCACAATTTGTTCAGCCATTCCCCAGTTGACGGGCATGACCAAAATTTCTACGTTTTGACACTACAAAGAGTTGCTATAAAAAATTTTAGAATACATAGTTCTCTTTTTTTTTTATTTTTTCCTAATCATCTTTAGAAATAGACCTAAAAGTGATATTGCTGGGGCAAAGGGCATAAGCAGTTTAATAACTCTTTGGGCATAATTCCAGATTGCTCTCCAAAATGATTGGATCAATTCACAATTCTAGCAATGATGAATTATTGTCTCAGTTTCTCCATATCCCTTGCAACATTTGTCACTTTCTCCTCCAATCATTTCAGCCAATTGCATGTTGTTTTTGCCCATTAGATTGTAAGCTCCTTGAGGGCAGGGGTTGTCTCTTTTTCTTACTTGTATCTCTAGCCCTTAACGGCACAATGCCTGCCTCGTAGTAGGTACTTAATAAATGTTTAGTGAACTACATATGCAAATGCATACGCACATACATATACATGTTGTCTCCCAGACTATTTCTCTTCTTTCTCTCCCTAACCTAAAACAGGGCTTGATACATAGGTACTTAATCAAGGCTTTTTGATTTGCAGTTGATTGATTGGTGAAGAGTGGTGGCAAATCAGTTATGAAGTCTCTTGAATAGTTTAACCAAAAGTTAAATGTAGCTGTGATCTTCCCAGAAAGAGAACCAAGGTAAGATGTCAGAAGTCACTAAGAAATTTAGTTAGACAACTCTTTGCAGGGACTAGGGAATTATTTAACAGATTTTTCTAAACTGGATTCAGATATGATCTGAAACAGAAGCAACGTTGACAGTCACAAAAGATAGTCAAATGGCAGAGCCAGGATTTGAACCCATATCCTCTGAGTTGAGAATCAAGTCTCTTTCTTTATCTGAAAGGACCATTTGGTCCCATGGCCCAATAGCAAGATGGTACCTTGACCTTTCCCATTCCCAAAGCCAATTTCCATTTGAATGCTTCTTTTTGGTGATATAAAATGGATCAATGGTGGTCTTTGGATTGAAGTGTTTGTATACATTGTGGAGGGCAGTTGTATTCATTTGTGTTTCTAGGTTTGCTGCCTTCCCTTTGAGCTTGTTGTGGCTTTGGTATGGGGGAAGTGTGGAAAACTAATCTATTGATGGGAAAAAAAGAAAAAAAACTTTACAAATTAGCTTCTCTCCAGCAGACTTACAGAGAAAGCCATGCCAGGAATACCACTCTGCTCATTAAGAAGAAGAATAAGAAGCAGACCCCCACCATTAGGGCTTAGCCCTCAATCCCCCCAATTAAAAATCCTCTGAAGTGGAGGGATTAGTATAGATGAGCAAGGAAGCCTTCTGCTGTTAAAAGATGCGAGCAGCCTGGCACTTAGGCCGCAGGGTGAGCTGAATCCAATTACAGGTACCATACAAATCATACACAGGCTTTTTGATCTTCAGTTTCTCTCTCCCCCCTCCCCTCCCCATACCCTCTGTTGCCTGTCATCTTCATTTCAGAAGTTCCTCTATACTCAAGACCATAGTGACACTCACTGGTAGCCTGCCAAGTTGAAAAGATAAGGGAATCACCAAATCCTTGAGCCATAACTCTGGTGCTGCCCCCATCCTTGCCACCTCTCTCCACTGCTATGTTGTTTCCTGGAGGCTCAGATGTGGAGACAATGAAGTATCTTGAGCCAAAGGTCTCCAAGGTGTGACACATTAGAACTGTTATTTTGTTCTCATCTCTTTAAGGGTGAGATTCTCTGTCACTGTCTCTGTCCCTTTCTGCGTGTGTCTATCTGTCTCTCTCTGTCCATCTTGTCTCTCTGTCTCTGTCCTTTTCTCTGTCTCAGTTTTTCTCTCTTTGTCTCTATATCTCTATCTCTGTCTCACTCTATGTCTGTCTCTCTCTGCCTATCTATGTCTGTCTGCTTGTATCTCTCTCTCTCTCTCTCTCTCTCTCTCTCTCTCTCTCTCTCTCTCTCCTCTCTCCACCTCTGTCTCTCTGTCTGTCTGTGTCTCTATTTCTCTCTCTCTCTCTCTCAAAACAAGCATTTATTAAGCACTTACTATGTGTTATGGTATGCTCAGTACTTTGTATAAAAAGAGTAAGTTTGAGAGACTCGGGGCTTTGAGGTAGAATCAGGGATCAGGGAATTTTAGAGAAGGTGAAGGCTCTGGGCTGAAGACAAAGATCTCTTGCCCTGGTTTCTCTTAACATGAAAACTATTTCAGTTTCACTGGGTCATTTTTCTGTCTCCGTCCCTGAGAAATTATAGGATATTTGCTTTGCATCTACCTCAAGGAAATCAAAGACAGAAAGAGAGATCTTAAATATACCAAAATATTCATAGTGACTTTTTGGGGGGGTAGCAACAAATTAGAAACAAAATGAAAGCCAATTGATTAGAGAATAATTGTGGCATAAATAAATTAATTGTGGCATATAAATCTAAAAGAATATTATCATGGAGTAGGAAACGATAAATATGAAGAATTCAGAAAAAGATGGGAAAATTTGAATGAATTAATACAGAACAAAGTGAACAGAACAATAAATCAGAAATCAATCAGTAAGCATTTATTATGCTTGGGTAGGTAGCTGGCTCAGTGGATCCTACACTGAAAGTCAGGAAGTACTGGTTTGAAATTCAGCCTTGAACATGTCAAATCTGGTCTCAGACACTCACTGGCTATGTGACTCTGGGAAAGTCATTTAACCCTGTTTGCCTCAGTTTTCTTATCTATAAAATTAGCTGGAGAAGAAAATGATAAACCACTCCAGTATCTCTGCCAAGAAAACTGCCAAAGGGATTATCTGACAAAGAGTCAGATATGACTAAACCAACTGAACAATAAATTTATTATGCTCCTATCACAGACAAAAAGACCACAAAAAATAATAAAATGTACAATGATTACAACAATACAGAGGGCAGGAACAATAAAAGAAAACTGGAGATTGCATAATTATAATGACCAAGCTTGGCCTCAAAGAAGAGACAAGAAAATATACCTTTCTCCTTTTGTTGCAGAGGTGTGGGGTTGAGGAAGGGAATATGGATATAGAATGTTGCTTATATTGTCAGATGTGGTCAATGTGTGGTTTGGATGTTCTGTTCTGTTCTGTTTCGTTTTGTGGTAGATTGGTTTATTTCAAGTATAGCATGTTAAACCCAAATCACTCTGGCTCTCACTGAGTGGCCAACAGTAAGTCCCAGACCATGCCCCACCTGGTCATTGTTTGTGCCCTGATGGCTCAGAGTGAGGACAAAAAGCAACTGTTTCTGTTTTAACCAGAAACTCTGAGGGTCTTCCCCTCCAAGAATGATTTTTTTTGACTTGGTAAAAGAGGACCATTTTTGCCTCATTTCTTACCTAGATTAATCACTGAATGGGCATTGCCTCAGACAAACGGGGTCCTGGAAAGACCTTAGCTTAAAAAGGCCAAAGTTTCCCACTGCATCCGGGGCCATCTTCAGTCTTCATGATCTATGTCTTGCCACTGGAAACAGATGGTTCTGGAGGAGAGAGAGAAGCTGGTGACTTTGCACAGCCCTCCCTCATTTAAATCCAATTCACTTGCACATGAAGACATCACTTTCCTGAGGTCATTGGTCCTTTTCTAGAACAAAGGACAAACAAAAACAACAAGAACAACAGTCTCTTAAGTCATGGGTAAGAAACGGTTAAGTATTTTAGAATCCCATAAATGCAGTATTAGATAGGACCTCAGTGTCCATCTAGTCCAATTTTCTAATTCAAAAGGAGCTGGGTGAACAGCACAATACAATAGTGGAATATGGAAATCTTCAGAAATAGACAGGAAGAAGGGGCATAGCCATTATCCAAGGCAGAGAGAGCCTGTCCAAACTGAACTTTATGGGTATCTAAGAAGCCCATAGCCTCCAGGATTTTTTTTAAAATTTATTATTTTTTTTTACTGTCACATTTCCCTTATCCTCGTTTCCCCTCCTGTTGGCAGTCTTCTTTTTCCCAAGATAGCCCAGTTTCTATGTCCCTCAGATCCAGTGATGAGATTCTTTCCCTAAGCAGCCAACCAAATACCTTGCCAAACTCATGGAGGAGGAGACAGCTCACTTAAAAACCAACAAATTGATGAAAATGATGGTGGTTATCCAGCTGGGTAGAGCTACAAGGCTAAATACAGAGTATCCTCTCCAATTTCCAATTCAATTAAGTTCAGCAACTCAAAAAACATTTATTACATAACTGCTATAGAAATAACATTATGCTAAGCAAAAAAAAAATAAAAAGGATAAAAAGATGAAGCAATTCCTGTCCTCAAGGACCTTGCATTCATCTGGGGATGAAAGACATGTAAAACACACGCAAAAAAGTATACTAAACAGAGTCTGAAGGAGACAGCACTCAACTGGGGGATGAGAGAAAACTTATTGTAGAAGGTGAACTGAACTAAGTATTCTGAGAGACAGAGGTGAGGAAGGACTCCGTGTTCCATTTTTTGAGCACAGCTTGTATTTGGGCATGAAGAGGAAAGAAAAGATGTCAAATTCAGGGAATGGAAAGAGCATTAAAATTGGAGGAAGAGAATCTATGCTGTTTACCTCCTATGTGGCCCTTGTGTAGTTCACCTAATCTTTCTGTTCCTCTGTTTCCCTATATCTAGAAGGAGGGGATTGGGCTAAATGACTTCAAAGGTCCATTAATAGAATAGTAGATTTAGAGTTAGAAGGGACCTTACACACTACTCATTTTATAAATAACTACAATAAGGTCCTAAAAGGGTATATGACTCACCGAAGGTCACACTAGCAAATCAGTAATAGAACTAGAATTTGGAAACCAGTCTTTTGACTTCAAGTTCACAGTCCTATCTTGATATTAAATACAGAGGCTTATGTAAAATTTATATATTTAAATATGTATATTAAATGTATTAATCTAAAATACCATGACTCTAATAGACCCATTTAAGTACACAGTATAGAAAGAAGACTAGTGTGATCTGTACATGGAAAGGTATATTGTGGACCTATGATTGAGAAACCACTCACTTTTCCTCGTGTTCAGCATCTCCCGGGACTTAAAGTCAAAAGTACGTGAGTCCAGAAAAATGTTTCCAATGATCTCAAGCAAGACAGTGCAGAAATGTCATTGGCCCCAAGTTTCAAAGTAAAGGATAGGAGCTTTTACCTGTAGGGGCATGGTAGAAGCAGGGAGGGTCCCTCTCCATGCTTTGGCCTGCCTCCGTGCTGGGCATGGAATCATTCTACTCCTCCCCTAACAGCAAAAGCCCACAAGTATGAACAACACAGCAATAATCACTAAGGGGAAAAGGAATTTCTGTCTAGTCAAGACCATGAACAAGCAGTAAGGGAGAAGAGATGGGAGTGGGATGAAGATTTCTGTAGCCACTGGGCCAACAAGTGAGAAGCCTACCTCCCAGCCAGCACAGATCTCCGTGAAGGTCTGAATCTACCCTCCGCCCTGCATTTGGCAGAGGCTGGCAGGTTTGTATTCACTGTAATCTTTCTGTTTCTCTCACTCTTTGAAAAGAACCAGCAAGAATGAGGATCTTCCCCCCTACAGAGGAGATAGAGGGGGAAATTAATGGTTGCCATTGCTAAGAGACAGATGCTTATCGCTTCAATTTTATAACTCATTTAATCCGGTTGAACTGCTTACTACCCTGATGGTGCTTTCTTTGAGGCTTGATCGACCCCACATGTTGGGAAGGGAAAGAAGGCACGTCACCAAGTGTCTTGGGGTTCAGAGTTGAAGTCAGAGATGAAAAGAATCATTGTCTTAGAGAAAAAAGGATCTGATTGCAAGGGTTCTACAATAACAGGAGAGGTGCTGAATTGATTAGGCCTATTCTTGGTCCTGACTTTTCACAGAAGAACATAGATAGGGGCTACCCTACATCTCCTACTACAGGTACTTTGAAATCAAACTATGGAGGTTTTAAATGCTACCTGCCAGGAAATTAATATGAACTTCTTCTACTTTGATGGGCATCCTCTCAAATTAAAAACAAAAAAGGAGGGGGATATCAGCTGGCTTAGGGTGCCATCTTTCCCAAACTGTTAGCTGCACAGTGCCTAGCACACGGTAGAAACTTAATAAATGCTTGTTCCCTTCCCTCTTATGTTGCTTGGACAATCAGCCACTAAATGGGGCAGTTTCTGGCATGAAACAGGGCAAAAATGGTGGCATGAGATGCCATTATGGGGAATGGCATTTGTAATCTTTGCCAGCCTTCTCCCCGGGACACAAAACAAAATAAGGATTCTCAGAGGTAAAAGGGAGAAGACAATCCATTCCAACTGTGGAGGCTGGCTTATGCAAATGCATGTAGGCAGGAAAAGAAATGGGACATGGAGCACGTAAAAGGGAGGACATATGAAATCAGGCTGTTTCCAAGAGAAGACAAACTTTGAAGGCAGATCTGTTCCCCTTCAAGGCAATGAACCAGGGATTGAAATGTTCAGTCTCTCTCTGTGCGAAGAGAAGAGTGGCTTTTATTTTTAATTTTCACAGCAGATGCTGCTGTCCCTCCAGGCATTACTTCAGCAGCTACACAATGGAGACTTCAGGATGTTGGTTTGCTCTTTTACATAACCACATTTTTTTTTTCTCAGCATAGAGCATTAAATTGTGTTTACAGAACTGGAGCTTAGAAAGCAGAGCCAGATCGAGAGAAAGGGGTGCTAAGAGATTAAGAGAAGAAGGCCTTTACAGGCCCACTGGAACAGGACTGAGGAAATCCTCAAGATCCAATCAGGTGAAATAATATCTACAAATATTTATTGAGTAATTAGAATTCATAGGGCATCATGTTTGTGTGGTAAAGTAGAAAGAGCACAGGTCTTGGAAGTCAGAGGCCCTGGGTTCATAGGAATCAAGGTTTTTGTCTTATTATTCTGCATCATGGGCTCTTCATTCAAGTCAAACCAAACTGCTTCCCATTCCTTATAAGCAAGGTTCAATTTCCTGCTTATTTTTGTTTTTCTACTGGCTGTCTCTCATGGCTAGAATATACTTCCTCTTCATCATAACCTCATAGGATCCCTTAGCTTCCTTCAAATCCCAGCTCAGGTCATATCTTCTATAAATGCCCTTTCTGGGCTTCCCCCCACCCCCATCTCCCTGTTGAAATGTTGCTGTATTACTAGGTATATGTCATATGTTTTATACACATGATGGATCTTCCTAGTATTTAAAAAAATCAATTAACAGTTAATAAGTGCCAGGCACTATATGACTCCCTCATTATAATAGAAGCTCATTTTGAATAGGGATTATTACATTCTCTGGGGACAGTAAGACCAAAATAGAATAGTCACTGCCTATAAGTGGTTTCCCTTGTTTCAGAGTACAATGTTAACAAGTAAATTCCTTAAAATCAGAGACTTTTTCATGTTGTATACCTAGTACCTAGAGCAGTGTTTGGCACATAGAAGATAATTAGTAAATCCTTAGTGAATTGAATTGAAGGGATCTTAGAAACCATCCAGCCAAACCCCCCTCATTTTACAGATGAGGAAATTGAGGCCAAGAGAGGCTAAAAAACTTGTCCAAGGTCACACAGGTCATAAGTATCAGAAGTGAAATTGAAATAATTTATCCAAGGTCACACAGGGAAGAAAGAACACCATTTTGGCTCTAAGCCTGAACCTGCTAAGGTCGAATTTTATCATTATTAATAACTTGAATTACCAAGAAACCAATTTTGAATCAAGATAGCAGAGAGTTTCTTAAGAACTGTAGGTATCTAGCAGTAGGATAAGCTGCCTTATGAAGCATTTGGCCTAGAATTGGGAAGACCTGAGTTTAAATCTGACATTTACTAGCTGGTTGACCCCAAGTAAGTCACTTAACTTCTGTCTAACTTTGTCTCCTCATCTATGGGAATAGTAATAGCACCTTCTCTCCCTGACTGTTGTGACAATCAAATGAGATAATTATAAACCACTTAGCATAGTGTCTGGAACTATCTATCTATCACTATATCTGTATAGCATTATATAAATTTTACCTATCACTGTTATTATAAGCGACTCAGTCAACTCCATTGGTATCCTATTGCCCCTAGGATCAATTATAAGTTCTTCTGTTTGGTTTTAAAACTCTATACAAGCTGGCCCCAGCCATCCAGTCAAATTGGCATTCTCTCTATTTTTCATACATGGCCCTTCAATTCCTACCTCTGTCTCCTTTGCACCTGCTGACCCTCATGTCTGAAATAGGTTCCCTTCTCATCCTTCTCTCATAGAATCCCTCTCTCCCAAATACATCTCAGGCACCATCATCTGCATGGTCTTTCTTGATTTCTCATTCACATGTGTATATGTATATATTAAGTATATGTGTGTGCATAGTATATATGTAACATACATACATAAGAGAACAAGATATAGATAGAGAGAAATATAGATATAGATATATAGAATGTCCATTCCAGAATCCTAATCCATGAAGAATACTTTAAAGGGAGTGTGGGGGGAGAAGAACAGAATTTAGATAGATAGATAGATAGATAGATAGATAGATAGATAGATAGATAGATAGATGATGGATATAGAGATAGATACATTTCCCTCTTTATGTGTGTGTGTACTCACACACAAGTACATATATGTGTATCTTGTTCTCCCTTTAGAAAATGAGAGGTTGTTTCATTCTTTATACATGTAACCCCAGGTTGAACACAGTTCCTGGGGCTTAGTAGGTGCTTAATGAATGCTCTTTGATTGAATCCATTTTAAGAGGTAACAACCCTGATTTAGTAAATGCAAATATTTGTCAGATGAATAACTAGGGCTCAGACAATTTAAATGACTTGATATGTCCACACTGCTAAGAAGTATCAGAGGCAAAACTCAAATGCAGGCCATTCTTGACCTCAGGACCAGTGTCTTAACCACTAAACCATCATTTTACAGGTAAGGAAACTGAGGTGCAGAGAGGTTAAATGACTTCCCTAGAGTCACATAGATGTCAGCTATGGGATTTGAATTCAGGTCTTACTGACTCCAAATACAAGACCCTATCTACTATGCCAAACTGCCTCTCATTACCTATGTTTGATTTTGATATTTGCTAAAATTATGTAGATTGTCCTGAGCCTTGTTTGTGGTGCAGTTTTGTTCAACACATGGATTCATTGGGTGATAAGATGTAGAGTAGAGTCAGAGCTACCTGGTTTCACTCTTTCACTTTATACACAAGAGAATCAAGGCCCAGAAAAGTGAAGGTCACTTAGGTAATGAGTAGCAGTAAGTGAGTAGCAAACTAGTTTCAGACCTAAGAAAGCCCAGGTTCTAGTTCTGTCTTTGACATGAACTTTCTAAGCTATCCTGGAAAGCTCACTTAACTTCTTAGTTGTCTAATCTAAGCAACTCTAAGCTTCTAAATTGCAGAATAGGTGTTGAACTGCATTGGCAGAGGGAATTTTCTCCTTTGGGAGTTCCTTATATCAATGACGTAGCCAGCCCAGTCCCTTTGCCTTTCTGTGCCCATGTTTCATTCTCCCTCCCCCCGCAGGATATAACCTCCTTTGTCTCTGCACTCCAGGATCCTGCTACCACAGGGCCTTGTGCAGATTGTGAACTGTGCTTAATAAGTGTTTATTGTGGACCTGAGATACTGCAGCCAAGGGCCTGAAATGCACTGAGAAGGAAGAAAGGAGGGGAAAGCCCCAAAGCTGTGGTGGCTGGAAGTTTCTCAGAGCCTTAACTGACATTTAAGGGGGTTGGATCGGATGGTTTCTGAGGTCCCTGCCAGCTCTGAGAGTCTGTGTTTCTATGCTTCTAGTCCCCTCTTCTGGGATAGACAATTGACAATTGATTTAGTGGATGCTCATGTAAAGCAAATTTGCATTTTAAAATCCTCCTTTAATTCTCCATCTAAAAGAAACATTCCCTCCTAATGCAGCCTGTATATAGAATAATATCTTCTCCTTAATAAAAGGAGACTACAAAGTCTGTAATTAAATTTGCCAGGCTCCTTTTGAAAATGATAATCTCTTTCTAAAAACAAAAGGCTGCCTAGAGCCCTTGCCCCAGCTTAGGCTGAGAAATAAACACTTTCCCATCTGCTAAGACAGTAACACTAATCTTTCCAGTTGTGGGCACTAGACTGATTGAAACACAATAGCACATTTGGCTGGCTTCTTGCATATTTTCAACACTTGTCCCTTCTCACCAGCAAACAACCAGAAAGATTCCACTGGTCCAAGGAGACAGTCTATAGGAAATTCAATGATTTCTTCCCTCTCCCTCTCTCCCTCCTCTCTCTCTCTCTCTCTCTCTCTCTCTCTCTCTCTCTCTCTCGCTCTCTCTCTCTCTCTCTCTCTCTCTCTCTCTCTCTCTCTCTCTCTTTCTTTCTCTTTCTTCCTTCCTTTCTTTCTTTTTCTTTTCCTTTCTTCTTTCCCAATTTTATCCTAACCACCCAGGGGCCATCTCCAGTCATCCTGATTTATATCTTGACGCTGAACCCAGATGGCTCTGGAGGAGAGAGTGAGGCTGGTGACTTTGCATAGCCCCTCCCTCACTTAAATCCAATTCAATTCCAAGTCATGTCATTACCTTCCTAAGGTGATAGTTGTCTTTGAGAACGAAGGACAAACAACAATAATCATCCACAGACATCTTGGGTACAGCTTATTCATGTGGATGGTGTGGCTAAAGACCAAGGTAAGATTGATACCCAAAGCAGCAAAGAACTGTTATCAGATGCCTTTATTGAAATCCTGTGCATTGTTCTATACTTAACCTTTGTTCTCCTCAGTTTATATCTGTATAATGGGGAGAATGATAGAACCAATGTATCAGGTCAAAAGAGATGACATATATACAATGCTTTGCAAACTTTATATTTTTTTTATTTTTGATATAAATTTATTTGTTTTTAGTTTTCAACATTCACTTCCAAAGGTTTTTGAGCTCCAAATTTTTGCCCCATCTCACCCCTTCCCCCCCCAAGATGGCATACATTCTGAATACCCCTTCCCCTAGTCTGACTTTTCTTCTATCTCTCCCCCCCTTCTCTTATCCCTTCCCCCTTCTATTTTCCTGTAGAGCAGGATAGACTTCTGTACCCCATTTCTTGTATTTATTTCCCAGTTGCATGTGAAAACATTTTTTTAAAACATGTGTTTTTAAACCTTTGAGTTCCAAATTTTCTCCCTTCCTCCCTCCCCACCCACCCTCATTGAAAAGGCAAGCAACTCAATATAGGCTGTACATGTGCAGTTATGCAAAACACTTCCATAGTAGACGTGTTGTGAAAAACTAACTCTGTTTCCCTTAATCCTATCCTGCCCTCCCATTTATTCTATTCTTTCTTTTGACCCTGTTCTTCCTCAGAAGTATTTACTTCTGATTACCCTCTTTCCCAATCTGCCTTCCTCTCTATCATCCCCCTGCTCTCTTGTCCCCTTCTCCCCCTATTTTCCTGTAGGGTAAGACAGATTTCCATACCCAATTGAATGTGTATGTTATTCTCTCCTTAAGCCAAATCCTATGAGAATAAGATTCCCTCATTCCTTCTCACCTTCCCCTGTTTCCTGTCCACTGTGAGAGACTTTTCTGTTTTTTTGTGAGATAATTTACCCCATTCTACCTCTCCCTTTCTTCTTCTCTGAGTATCATCCTTTCTCATCCCTTAATTTTATTCTCCAGATATGACCCCTTAATCTTCAACTCACCCTGTGCCCTCTATCTATCTATCTATCTATCTATCTATCTATCTATCTATCTATCTATCTACATACATACATTTTTTTCCCCCTCCAACTACCCTAATACTGACAAAGGTCTCATGAGTTATAAATATCATCTTTCCATGCAGGAATGTAAACAGTTCAATCTTAATAAGTCTCTTATGATTTCTCTTTCCTGTTTACCTCTTCATGTTCCACTGGGTCCTATTATTTGAAAGTCAAATTTTCTATTCAGCTGTGGTCTTTTCATCAGGAATGCTTGAAAGTCCTCTATTTCACTGAATGACCATTTTTTCCCCTGAAGGATTATACTCAGTTTTGCTGGGTAGGTGATTCTTGGTTCTAATCCTATCTCCTTTGCCCTCCACAATATTATATTCCATGCCCTGTGGTCCTTTAATGTAGAAGCTGCTAAATCTTGTGTTATCCTGATTGTGTTTCCACAGTACTTGAATTGTTTCCTTCTGGCAGCTTGTAATATTTTCTCCTTGACCTGGGAACTCTGGAATTTGGCTACAATATTCCTAGGAGTTTTCCTTTGGGGATCTCTTTCAGGAGGAGATCTGTGGATTCTTTCAATTTCTATTTTGCCCTCTGGTTCTAATATCAGGGCAGTTTTCCTTGATAATTTCTTGAAAGATGATGTCTAGGCTCTTTTTTTGATCATGGCTTTCAGATAGTCCAATAATTTTTAAATTCTCTCTCCTGGATCTATTTTCCAGGTCAGTTGTTTTTCCAATGAGATATTTCACATTGTTTTCTAATTTTTCATTCTTTTGGATTTGTTTACAGTGTCTTGATTTTTCTCATAAAGTCACTAGCTTCCAATTGCTCTATTCTAATTTTTAAGGAAGTATTTTCTTCAGTAATCTTTTGGACTTCCTTTTCCATTTGGCCAATTTTTCTTTTTAGGGCATTTTCTCCTCATTGGCTTTTTGGACCTTTTTGCCATTTGGGTTAGGCTGTTTTTAAGGTGTTATTTTCTTCAGTATTTTTTTGGGTCTCCTTTAGCAAGCTGTTGACTTGTTTTTCATGATTTTCTTGCATCACTCTCATTTCTCTTCCCAGTTTTTCCTCTACTTCCCTTACTTGCTTCTCAAAATCCCTTTTGAGCTCTTCCAAGGCCTGGGACTGATTCATATTTTTCTTGGAGGCTTTGGATGTAGGAGCTTTGACTTTGTTGTCTTCTTCTGGTTGTATATTTTGATCTTCTTTGTCACCAAAGTAAGATAATATAGTCTGACTCTTTTTGCACTGCTTGCTCATGATCCCAGCCAATTACTTGAGTTTTAAACTCTTTGTTAAGGTAAGAGTCTGCTTCCAATGTGGAGAGTGTACTGTCCCAAGCTTCAGGGGTTTGTATAGCTGTTTTCAGAGATACTTGTAGGGACTTGTAAATTTTCAGTTCTTGCAAGGTGGTATGATAAAGGGCGAGGTGTTTACTCCTTTCCTGGCCTGTGACTACAAGTACTCCTTTCTGTCCTGAAACTGTGAAGAGGATTTACTCTTCACAGCCACTACAAGCTCCACTGCGCCAGTGCTCCTCCTCACCCCAGGACCACCACCCAGAACTGCGACCCAGATCCAAGCACAGGCAAAGCAAGAGATTCCTGCCTCAGCACTGGCAAAGAGATCCCTGCAATCCCTCTCTGATCAGCCACTGGATTCCCCCTCAGTCTGTGGGCTGGAAGCTCGGGAAGCAGCTGCCCCCCCCCACCCCCGCCAGGGCCATGCTCTTGGGGAATGGAGCTGAAACCCCGCCTTCCTCTCTGAGCGCCGACAGAAACAGACTTTTCCCACTGACCTTCTAAGTTGTCTTTGGCATTCGTGGAAACCTCCACAGCTGCCTGAGATTCAGTCCTTTGAGGCCTGCTCCAGGTTCACTGTGGCCTGCACTCCCATGCCGCGCTGCACTGTGCTTCCAGCCCAGCGCGATATACCTTTCTGATCAATCATCCAGGTTGCCTTGGGCTGGAAATTTGTTTCACTTTGTCCTTTTGTGGGTTCTGCTGCTTCAGAATTTGTTTAGAGCCATTTTTTATGAGTATTTGGAGGGGTTTGGGGGAGAGCTCAAGCAAGTCACTGCTTTCACTCCACCATCTTGGCTCCACCCCTCTAGTGTTCTCCTTTGCAAACTTTAAAGTGCTATATAAATGCTATCAAATTATTATTGTTGTTGCTAATAATAATAATAATAATAGTATTTATTAGTTTAAAGAAGTACCTATACCTTGGTTTCATGATCATATTAAATGAGCCTGGGACTTTCCTACAAAATTCAGGCACTTCACAACTTGAGTCAGCAAGAAATCATTTAGACTATAATGTTTGAAATTTCAAGAGACATGATTTCTGGGTAATTAGTCATTTTATTAATGATACTAGCATTTTATTATGGTGGTAGGCCTATGGCGTATAAGCCCTTGGAAAAGTGGGTGTTCCTGGAAAGACTTACATGAACTGATGCTGAGCGAATTGAGCAGAACTAGGAGAACATTGTACACAGTAACAGCCACATTGTTTGATGACTAGCTTTGATAGACTTAGCTCCTTTCAGCAGTGCAAGGATCTAAGACAACTCCAAAAGAGTTACAATGGAAAATGTTATCCACATCCAGAGAAAGAACTATGGAGTCAGAATGCAGATTGAAGTATACTGTTTTCTCTTTCTTTTTTACTTTCTCATGGTTTTTCCCTTTTGTTTTCATTCTTCTTTCATGTGACTGATGTGGAAATATGTTTAATATGATTGTACGAGTATAATTGATATCAGATTGCATGCCATCTTGGGGAGGAGGGAGGGGAAGGAGGGAGAAAAAAATTTGGAACTCAAAATCTTGTAAAAGTGAATGTCAAAAATTGTCTTTGCATGTAATTGAAAACATAAAATAGTATTAAGTGGGGGGGTAGAAAAGTGGGTGTTGCAAAGGGTGGTAATCAACTCTGATTGATTAACAATTAATGAGAGAATGAATATTACAATGAGAAGTAGGCTCACACCAATGACAGGCTGAGAGAGTGAGAGAGTGATATCATGCCACTTTTGGACAAAGAGACTACCTCTACACCCAAACCACCCCCAGCCTTGGACAATCTAGAGAAAGGATCTACCTCTACCCAAACTTGCTTGAGTGGAACACAATAGACAGTGATTCACCTTAGATTGAATTCCTTGTAAGGCTAAATGGTGTCTGACCAAGATTGAGGGGAAAGTTAGTTCAGGCTTCAGAGAATGAGCTTGTAAATAAGGACTTTAGAAAAGGGAAAATCTGGATGTCCCAAAATCATGGGCTATTAGCAATCATTTCTTTCAAGTCCCTACTGTGTTCAAGGTTCTGACGCATACTAGCTATGAACACATATTGACTCAGCAAGTCACTTAATGTCTCATTGTTCTAGGACTTTTTCAGAGAATATGTATTTCCAAACTACATTGGCAAAGGTAGCTTCCTCATCTGGAGTTTCCCTAGATCATTAAAATCATAAATCCAGACCTCTTTTCCTGTCCTATATTCAAGACACTACCTATGTTGCTGGGGATATGAAGATAAAGATGAAATGGTCACTGTCTTCACAGAGCTTAAATTCTATGGAGGCAACACAGATTATACATAGCCAAGTAAATAATTCGAGGGTAAAAGGATGCTAAGAACAGGGAAGATCAATGAAGGTTCGCCCCAGAGGGGGCATCTGAGCTGAGCCTTGGTAAACAACACAGATTCTGAGGAGGGGGGTGAGTTCTGCCTTATTATACCTTGGTACCTTTCATGAAACCTATGGGCTAGCTAAACTAGCCTTCTGGTTGTCCCTCTGACATTCCATCCCAAACTTTAGGCCTTTGGACAGGCCAAGAGAATTTCCCTTGCCTGGAAGTCATTCTCTCCTCATTTCTACAGTTTACAATCCCTAAGTTCCTGCTAAATTCAGCTGTACCTTCTACTTGAGGCTATTCCTAATCCCCCAGGCTTCTGGTACCTCACCTTCCCCCCTTCTCCCTCCAAAAATATAACACACACACACACACACACACACAGACACAGACACACACACACACTAAACACACATACATACACACACCCCAGTTCCTACTCTTTTATTTTTATGAGAGGGAGTATGGCTTAATGTCCTTGGAGCTAGGAGAAATTGGGTTCTAATTCTGCTAGTGACATATACTAACTGAGTGAGTCTGGGAAAGTCACTTACTGTCTTGGGGCTCTAGGAAACTCTTGAAGAAAATACATTGCAGAGAAAGTGCTGACTTTCATTGATAGAGAGGTCCACTTTTCCTGGAGCTTTTCCTGAACCAATGAAATACAGGTTCAATCTTTAAACTACATATGTTTTATATACTAATTTATATCTATATTATCCTCCTGATAGAATTATTAAGGCCAGCCATGGCTTCATCCCTCTCCAAGCTGAATTTCTGGAGAATTCTCTACAATGCAATGCTCCAGAAACCTCTTCAACCTAGAAACTCACTCAAACTTTGTATTTGATACATTGGAAGTACCCTGTGCCTCTGAACCATGCCTTTGGATGTAGGAATCTAGCAGCTCTTTATTATACAGGGTGGTTTAGGCTAGACATTAGTGGCCCCAGCCAGGCTACTGGAAAAATATCTGCCCTCAGCAAAATCCAACTGGCATAGGCCTTGAAGCCTGTGGTGAGAGCCCAGAATAGGAGCTATCCTCTTATTAAGTGTTTGTAGAAGTGCTGAGGGCCCATTTGGGTAGAGCAAAATGAGCCAAATAGTAATGTTTCCAGTGTTTTGGTGACTGTGGATATGAGCTAGAGAGATTTGGTAAGAGAGTCTTCCAAACTATATCCAGTTTTCACACGATAGGGGATGACACACATGATAGTCCAAGCAAGTCCCCCTTTGTAAATTAATGACATTTTAGCTGTGCTCTTCCATGCCCATCAGAAACAAGATGTCAGCTCCTTGAAGGAACCAGAAGGCTGAATGAGCCCCAGTGGTGTTGCTGCTGGACTCCTGCCTTTGGGCTTGGCTTCTATTCAACCCAGCCCCAAGGGTCTGGCAGGAAGCTAGCTGCCATCACAGCATTCTCTCAATGTTTGATGTCCACCCGATCATCCGTGTAACTTTGTTGTGAAGTAACCCTGGTCTGGACAGCTGTCATTAGGGTGTGCAGTAAATTAGATAATGACGATGAGCAAGTCAGTGAATTGTGTGGGTATCTGAAGCATTTTCATAAAAGAGAAAAAGAGAAAATTCTTCATCCTATAAAGTAAAAAAAAAATGAAGTAAGATCACTAGAAGTAGAAGAAACCCAGGACAACTGTATATATGCATACACACACACACACACACACACACACACACACACACACACAAATATATACACATATGTACACATACATATATACATATGTGTACACATATATGCATACACACATGCATATATAATATATAATTCATATACATATAAATACATATTTGGTATGAATAAGGAATATGCATTTATATGAGACATGTGGTATTATTACCCCAATTTTATAGATGAAGAAACTGAACCAGTAAGGCTAAATTACTTTCCTTGGGAGACACAGCTAGTAAGTGTCTGAAACTGGATTAGAACTAAGATATTCTTGATTGCAGGAGCTCTGGCATTCTATCCAGTGTCCCACCTAGAAGCATAATAATAACATATTTGTTTGATTGAATAGAACGCCAGCTCTTAAGTGAGACTAAAAGCAATACTCAGAAAGCATTCCTCTGTATGAAGCTCTTTGGGAAGGTATTCAGAACACAGAGATGAAAGAGAAGGTTGGTCTATACTGACATTGTGGAGTCAGTGTCCTAGGAAACTCCCTCCTAGCTTAGTTCCTGGTTTCCTCTGCACTTCAAAACCATGTCCTGTCTAATACTAATTCATCCCAGAACTTCCCTCAGGTCCTGTGGCCTCCTTGCCCTACAATAGCATATTATGCACATTGTCCACTCTCCAGGGAATATCCTCCCTTGAGACTAACATGCACCTCCCCCACCCCCTTCTTCCATTGGTGAATTCCTACTGGAGCCTCCATTTTTGTGGAGTGGCCCAGATGAGCTTGCTTTCATTCCTTTCAGTCTGGTTCCTGATTTTCTCTAAACTTCAAGTCCATCCCCCACCCTCCCACCCCCGTGCACATCCTTTTCAACTTTTTCTAGTGGACAGTTTTCTTTCATTAGAATGTAAATTCCTTTTGAGTAGAGATTGTCCACTTAACACAGTGCCTGACACAAAGTATGTGCATGATAAATTCTTCCTCCCTCCCTCCCTTTCTCCTTGCCTTCCCTTTCTTCCTCCCTCCCTTCCTTTCTCCTTCCCTTCCCTTCCATTCCTTCCTCCTTCCCTCCCTCCCTTTCTTCCTTCCTTCCTTCCCTAGTACCTCAAAGCCCATTGCATAAAACTTTCCTCATCAAGAGAGAATGATTATTCAAAACTTTAGCATCTGTGTGAGGGACAGAGTTAATGAAAACTTTGTGGGGAAAAAAAGATATTTTGGTCTTCTGGCTTCCATCTTTGAGAGAAGACATAGCATAGTGTGAGATTCTCTTCAGGTCCCTTCCAGTAATAGAGGTGAAAATGATATTATACTCTGACCTGGTAAGAACAACTCAAGAGGATTGGGTTTTACTTTAGGTGACCTTTTATTAGGAAGAATATTTCTATGTTGGGGAATGTTTAGAGGAGGCCAACAGAGATGTTGAAGAGTCTAAGGGCTCATTCCACGTGAAAATTAGTAGAAGGAACTGGGATATTTAGCTTAGAAAAGAGACAGCTTGAGCATGAGGGATAGGCAGAACGATGGCAGAGTATTCTTCAAGGGTGTGAAGGCCTTGTAAATAAGGAAAACGGATTGGATTTAGTCTACTTTTCCCCAGAGGGCAAAACTAGGAGTAATGCGTTGAAGTTGTAAAGAAGTGATTTTCTATGAAAAGAAAGAAGGAAAGAAAGTAAATAAGGAAGGAAATACAGAGAGACACCAAGAACTATGCAAAAGTTGAATCTGCTGCCTTGGGTGGGAATGAGCTCCCTATCATTGTAGGTGTTTAAGTAAACACCAGATGAATGCTTCTTCACTATGTTGTAGAGGGGATTCTTTTGCTAATACGGTTTGCATGACCTGACCTCTGCCATCTCTTCCAACTCTGAGATTCTATGACACTAAGAAAAACAGGAGGAAAAATCCATTCCTGTGGCCTTCCACCCTGGCAGCATTACTTCTTCATGTCAACACTCATTCTTCTATGAGGAAGGGATGGGCAAGTTTCTCTCAGAGCTAGGACAGAGAAGGTGGCATCCATCATAGAATCTACAGCACTAACATCAAATAGAGCTTCCTACAGCATTTAGCACAGTACCTTCATTAAAATAAACACTTAGTAAATGTTTATTAATTGATTAAATGATTGGTAGTATTTGCATATCAAGGAATAGGGGATAGGTAGGTAGCAAGATTTTTTAAATCAACAAATATTTGGACATGTTGAAACTTTGTGACTTTTCTTCTATTTGCTGTTTTATCTGTCTTAACTAGAAGAAAGAAAAAAAAGAGAAAGTAGAGAGAGAAGAAGAGGAGGAGGAGAAAGAGAGGGAGAGGGGAAGGAAGAAAGGAATAAAGGAAGGAAGGAAGGAGGGAAGGGAACCTTTAGAAGGTTGTATCCTTACATCAGGAAGAAGTGCTAAGGGGATGGGGTGGAGGGGATACAGGAAATTGTATTCTCCCCCCCCCTCCCCAAAGAAGGTAAAGAATGAGAGTAGCAATGTAAATCTATCTTACCCTACAGGAAAATAGTGAGGAAGGGGATAAGAGAGCAGGGGAATGATAGAGGAGAGGGCAGATTGGGGAAAGGGATAATGAGAAGCAAACACTTCTAAGTAGGGATAGGGTCAAAGAAGAGAATAGAGTATATGGAAAGTAGGATAGAATGAAGGGAAATATAGTTTAGTTTTCTACAACATGACTACTATGGAAGTGTTTTTGCATGACTACACATATATAGCCTTTATCAAGTTGCTTGCCTTCTTAATGCAGGTGGGTGGGGAGGGAGGAAGGGAGAAAATTTGGAACCCAAAATTTTAAAAACAAATGTTAAAAATTGTTTTCACATGCAGCTGGAAAATAAGATATACAGGCAATGGGGTGTAGAAATCTATCCTGCCCTACAGGAAAATAGAAAGGGGAGGGGAGAAGAAAAGGTGGGATGATAGAAGAGAGGGCAGATTAGAAGAAGGGTGTTCAGAATTAACTCCATCTTGGGGTGGGGGGAGGGACAAAATGGGGAGAAAATTTGGAACTCAAAATCTTGTGGAAGTGAATGTCGAAAACTAAAAATTAATTAATTAATCATAATAAAAAAAGAATGAGAGTAGCATTCATCTAAAGTAGCTAGTGTGGCAGCTGAGTATGAATCAAGTGAGCCTAATCCTTGGGAACTGGGAAAGAGACATATCAACAGAAAGTGTCCTTGGGATTAACAACAACCAGCAAGGGGCCATATTCCTCACAAAAATAAAATAAAAAGAAGAGGGAGCAGTAATTAAGAAAGAAAAAAATAAAGAAGACAACAGCAGAAGGAAGTATGCTACCCCAGAAATTTTTTTGTTTCTTTTTGATGAGTCATTTTTCAGTCATGTCCAACTCTCCATGACCCCATTTGAGGTTTTCTTGGCATTTCTCCTCCAGCTCATTTTACAGGTGAGGAAACTGAGGCAAACAGGGTTAAGTGACTTGCCTAGAGTCACACAGTTTGTAAATGCCTCAGGCCAGATTTTAACTTAGAAAGATGAATCTTCCTGACTTCAGCCCCAGCACTCTATTCACTGGGCCACCTGGCTTCCCAGGCCCTTAGTAAGCCTTGAAAAATGCTTATTGACTGGCTGAATTGAACTGAAAGTCAGGCATTGGCCCTGGGGTAGGACAGCCTTGCATTCACAGTTAGGGCAAGGACACAAAGCTGGAGCAGAGAACCACAGGGTGTTCTTGATGCCATCATTCCCAAAGGTTCAAAATATTTAACTTGCTTAACAAAGTTACTCGGAGGATCATGACAAAAGTCCAGTGTCCTGCCGATAGCACTGGTGTTCTCAGGGGAGGGGGTAGGGATAGCAGGGAACAGACTCCCTTCCCCAGAGGGCCTAGAATGGGCTTTCCCCTTCTTCTATCAGGAAGCTTCTGACACAGGAAAAGATCACGTGAGCTACCTTAGTTGCTATCGAATACAGATCCTTCATTTTTAAAGATGACAAAACTTAAACGTAGATATTAAGATGTTGTGTACTCCTAGCAAACAGTGGACAAGAGGATAGAGATAGACCAGAGATAGGACAGGATTAGATAGATAGATAGATAGATAGAGAGATAGATAGATAGATAGATAGATAGATAGATAGATAGATAGATGGTAGATAATTTATTAAGCTCTTATTAAGGGGCCACATCCTGAGCTAAACACAGAGAATAAATACAAGCAAAAAGAAAGACAGTGCCTGTCCTCAAGGAGTTTACTTTCTCATGGAGGAAGATATCAATTAAAAGAAAGGGAGAATTAGGGAAGGTAGGTGTGCCTGAACAACATGAATATATGGATCTGGAGAGTCAAGGGCTGGTGCATGTTTGAAGGGCACATGGTACCTGTTGTGAGTGCATTCTCAAGTGGAATTTAAGAAATAAACTCACCAATCCAAGGAAGAACTCCATGGAGTGGAGACATGGCCCAAGAGAAGACAGCTACTGGGGAAGGTGAAGAGAGGTGGTCTGAGCTATCATGTGTGGTTTGGTCCAGATTTGAAGAGAGCATAGATAGGATAGGAAAGCTTTCTCTGCACTCCTCACAATGGTCCAAAACAAGGCAGTCATCTGCTTCTTCATACTAATTACCATCTGTCAATAAATGATGGGCATCTAAAAAAATTAAAACACTTCAGTTCAAGGGCACATGTCAAAAGTGCGGTAATTAACATTCAGAAAGATTCATCCAGACTGGAGGTTTGGAAACATCTTTTCAAGTGAACTCTTAATCATATTAGGCATTTCAGAAGCTGAGCGGAAAGGAAGGATACAAGCGGGTATTGATGGACAGTGACACATTTAAAAGTGGTGTGCTTCCTGAATGAGTAATGTCCCTTAAGAACAGGGTTAGGGCAAGGGATGTGCCTGGTGTTCTAGAATGGGGAAGCTGCTCTGTGTGTTTGTGTGTGTGTGTGTGTGTGTGTGTGTGTGTGAGTGTGTACTTAAACACTTGATCATGTGTGTTTGAACAAATGTTCTCACCTATCTGACTTTTTTTTAAAGGAAATCTTTTACAGAAGAATTTTAAATATCTGATTTTGAGTCTGAGCAAGCAAGTGGTGTGTGGGAAGAACATAAAAACTACTCTTGTTCAATATTTCCTTAATACTTATTTAATATATATGTGTGTATATATATATATATATGTATATACATACATATATATACATACACACACATGTGTATGCATATATACACGTGTATGTGTGTGTATGTATGTGTATGTGTGTGTGTGTGTAGTAAAGCTAGCATCAGGCTTCAAGAAAATTGGAAAAGGAAAGGCCAGCCTCAGGTTACAACTATCTTCCAGGTCCCCACATCTCTCTATATGACACCCTGTGTTCTCCCAGAGGGAATCCTACTATAGGAACACATAAATCACAAAACTCCATTCAATATTGCCACTTACTAATCATATGACCTGGGCCAAATCATTTAGGCCTCAGTTTCCTCATCTATAAAATAAAAGGTTTGGTCTAAGTGACCTCTTAAGCCTCTTTCACTTCTAAGTCTATGATCCTATGAACAAAAATTTATTTAACTACCTATTGTAGACCAGATATTGTGCTGGATAGTAGGGATTGACCAACAAAAATGGAACCATCCCGGCCCTTAATGAGCTTATGTTCTATGAGGGAAATGCATGTCAAAGCAAATAAATCCAAAATACATATAAAGTAATGTAAGTAATTTTAGGAGGGAGAAAACAGTGACAACTTGGAGAATAGGGAAAGGTAAGGCCTTGGGCAGGAAATAACACCTGAGTGTGCTTTGCAGAAGATAGGGATTCCATAGGGCAGAGGTAAGAGCACATTCTAGATAGCAGGGAATGTATAAAATCATAATTCCTTTCAAGATACATTTATTAAGCACCAATGGTATACAAAACACTATTTTAGAATCTCAGAGCTGGAAAGAACCTCAAAGGTCATTTAGTGCAACCTGGGAAACCATTCCCTTTCCCCCACCCCCAGTACTCCTGATAGATGGTTATCTCTCCGCTGTTCAGACCCTTCTAAAGATAGGAAGCTCATTGCTCCTCAAGACGAACTGCTGCATTATCGGATGGGTGTTCTCATGAAATCTACCTTCCTATAATTTTCCTTCTTTGGCAGAATGATCCCCCTTCTCAGGTGAAGTACAGCTTCTTCCTGTGTAGATTGCATCCTTCTAATGATTGGCAGCTGTAATGGTTAGGGAATGTTTCCTTCTATCAAGCCTAAATTTGCCTCTTTGTCACTTGAACCCATTGTTTCTAGATCTGCCTTCTGTGGCCGAGTAAAACAAATCTCATCCTTTAATTACTCTGAAACACTGACCATGCCCATTCTAAGCTCCTGTCAGTCTTCTCCCCTCCAAATGAAGCACCTCTAGTTCCTTCAACAGGATTGTATTGAACTGCATTAATGAGAGTGGGAGGGAAGTGAATTGGTCATCCACACTGCTTCTCACACAGCATTTTATGGGAGTCCTCTAACATCCTTGTCAGCCACGCATCATTTCAGCTGTTTCCAAATGGACTCCACTCACAGAGTGGTATTTTTAACTTCTTGTTTTCTTCATGAAGGCTTTATTAATTGTGCTGATGCCTTTTCCATCGATTTTCTCATTTAGTAACACAAAGCGAATCAACAATTCCTTTTCTGGGCTGCCTGCCTGGCCACGCTCCCCCTGAAGGTAGGAATCTCAAGTGGTCACAAAGTCTCATTAAGTTATTATTCGAGCTTCTTCCCAATCAATAGCTGACATTTCAGTAGTGTTTATTATGGACTGACTGACATTCACTGAGAGAGAAAGCCTTCTTTGATAAGTATGAGCCCTAAACAGAGTCTTGACATTCAAACATAGTTGTTTTTTTTTATTGAACTTCCCACTCCTCACTCACTTGTCCACTCACTCACTACTAGCTTCCTTTCCATCTTACTCACTCATTTATTTACTCACTCATTCCTTTATTCTTTTATTCCCTGACCTGAATATTAATTTATTCAATCACTCATTTATTCATTCATGCTACAATATTAAAAGCCTATTATGTGTAAGAGAGAAGCTAGCAAACTAACCTCACATCTCGGAAGACCTGAGTTCAAATTCTGTCTCTGATAACATACTTGCTATGTAACCCTGGGCAAGTCATTTAACCCCTTAATGCTCTAAGCAACTCTCTAAGTGGCAAAGAAGGTGCCAATTTACATTGGCAGAGGGAATTTACTAATCAGGAAGTTCCTTTTATTAATCAACTCACATGCCCAGTCCTAGGTGATGCAGTGTATAAAACAGTAGAGCTCAGAATCAGGAAGATTTACACTTAATAAATATTTGTTTCCTCCCTTCTTATTCCCATACATACAAGACAGTGTTACATAGTGGATAACCTCAGAATCAGGAAGGTCTAGGGTTCAAACTCTACCTTTGAGGTATATGGCTTGTGTGACCCTGGGCAAGTCCCTTTTTCTTTCAATGCTTCAAGGGACTCTATAAGATTTTAAGTCTCTAAGACCAGAAGATGTCAATATGTATTGGCAGAGAAAATTCCTTCATTGGGAGTTCACTTTACTAATGAAAATCATAGGTTAGGTCCAAAATAAATTTTATCTTATTTATATTATGCAAACGTGTGCACGTGTGTGCGTGTGTGTGTGTGTGTGTGTGTGTGTGTGTGTGTTTTGTGAAAGCCACTAAGCTAAGTGGTAAGGATACAAAGCTCACACTTCAAATCTGGACTGAGATACTTACTAGTTGTGTGACCCTGGGTAAGTAATTTAACCTCTGTTTGCCTCAGGCTCTCAACTGTAAAATGGAGATAAGTATAGCACCTACCTCCCAGGGTTATTATGAGGATAAATGAGATACTATTTGTAAAGGGCATATCACACTGCTTGATATATAGTAAGCACTTAATTAAATGAAGTTGGTACGCTGAGTGCTGTCATAGATTTCTTACCTTTCCATCAATAGCCCATAATCATGAAATCTAGGAGGTGGTGGAGACACCAGAAGCCATCTAATCCATCTTCAAACAAGAAAAACGATCTCTTTCATGACACGCACACATACAGAGCTTAACGACCTCAAATGAGGTCTTCCTAGGGCTCATTCCACTAGAATATAAGTTCCTCAAGGTCAGGGACTATATAGTTTTTTGGCTTTGTTTCCATGGTACTTAGACCAGTGCCCAGCGTGCAGTGGTTACCTAATAAATGACAACTGATTGATTGCGGCAACCCATTTGACTTTTGGAGGTTTCTTTGGGTTACTTTACATCTTGCCCAAATCTGACACTGCAACCGCCACCCCATTGTTCCTGCTCGAGTGATTGGTTGGGTGGATGAGTGGAGGGATGAATGGATGAAAAAGTAGTAAAGAATCACTCTTTTTTTCCAAGCACTAAACTTGGCCCTAGAGATGCAAACAGAAAAGTAGGATGGTCCCTGCTTTTAAGCAACTCACATTTTAATGGAGGAGAAAAGCAATGTAGGAGTTTTCAGCTGCAAGTCAGATAGAAAAAGATCAGTCCCTTTGGGGTCAGACAGAATAAATCTAGAAGGAAGGAAGGAAGGAAGGAAGGAAGGAGGAAGGAAGGAAGGAAGGAAGGAAGGAAGGAAGGAAGGAAGGAAGGAAAGAAGAACTTATTAAGCATCATATTAAGCAACATACTGTGCCAAGCATTTTACAACTATATCCTTTGATCATCCCAACAACACTGGAAGGTAGATACTATATTTATCCCTATTTTTCAGATGAGGAAACTGAGGCAAAGAGCAGGTGACTTGTTCAGGATCACACAACTGTGTCTGAGGCTAAATATGAACTCAGGTCTTCCTGACCCCAGGCCCAGCTCCACCAGACTCCACCATCTAGCTGTCTCTAGTGTAATTTCTCTATCACAGAACAGTCTTGTGAATGCTAAAAGACAGCCAGCATTCTCCTACACAAATTCTTCTTTTCTCACAACCAGGATTATAAACTCCTACAGGTCAGGGCAGAGGGAGGAATTAGTAGTAACATATAAAGTTACTAAGAGGCAAAGTCAGATTCAATGGCAGGAAAATATTAAAAAAAAAAGTCAAGCAACTTAAAAGTAGAATGATCTGTCATGAGAGAGGGAGGGTCCCTGTTTACCAGAAGTCTTTAAGCAGAGGCTACATGATGATTTGTCCAGTGTTTGTATCAGGCATGCTTTGTGTTAGACTTGATATGTGCTCATCCAGAACTAACACTCTGTGACTCTGTGATCCTTTGATAGAACACTGGCCTGGAGTCAGGAAGACACATCTTCCTGAGTTCAAATCTAGCCTCAGACACTCAGTAGCTATATGACCCTATTTGCCTTCATTTCCTCATCTGTAAAATGAGCTGGAGAAGGAAGCAGCAACCATTCCAATATCTCTGCCAAGAAAACCCCAAGTGGGGTCACAAAGAGTAAGACATAACTAAATGACTGAACAACCACAAAATTGTCCCTCATACAGGTCTTGGCACATAGAGAGTAGAGAGATGATAGATAGATAGAAAGATACATACATATATATATATATATATATATATATATATATATATATATATATATATATGTGTGTGTGTGTGTGTGTGTGTGTGTGTGTGTGTGTGTGTGTGTGTGTATGTGTGTGCATATACATACATACATGATAGATGACAGATGCTCAGAGATGTTACCAGGGGTGGGGGAACCTGGAGCCTTAAGGCCATATATGGCCCTCTAGGTTCTCAAGCATGCCCCTTTGACCTCTTGAGGACCTAGAGAGCCACATGTGGCCTTGAGACCACAGATTCCCCACCCCTGAGACAGATGATAGGTAGATAGACAGATAGATAGATAGATAGATAGATAGATAGATAGATAGACAGACAGACAGATAGATAGAGGCAGCTGTGTTTCCCAGTGGATAGGCACTGGGCTTGCAATCAGGAAGACTCATCTTCCTGAGTTCAAATCTGTCCTCAGACACTTACTAGCTGTGTGACCCTGGGCAAGTCACTTAATCCTGTTTGCCTGGAGAAGGAAAGGAAAATCATTCCAGTTTCTTTGCCAAGATAACCCCAAATGGGGTCACAAACAGTTATACAATACTGAAATGGCCAAACAAGAAAATAGATACATGATAGAAATGAGAGACAAACATAAATAGATGATGATAGACAGATGATTGATAGATGATAGATAGACACATACATTGATACAGCATTTATTAAGTGCTTACTATGTGACAGGTACTATATTAAATCCTGGTGATATAAGCAAGACCATCTTTTCCCTATAGGAGCATATGTTCTAATGGTGGACAACACATAAAGTGTTATGGAAAATAAAGGTGAAAGAAAGGGCCGTCTCCACTTATCCTGATGTATATGTTGCCACTGGACCCAGATGGCTCTGGAGGAGAAAGTGACACTTGTGACTTTGCACAGCCTTCCCTCACTTAAATCCAGTTCATTTACAAGTCATGATTTCACCTTCCTGATGCCATGGTCCTCTTTGAGAATGAAGTACAAACAACAAAGGTAAAAGAGAAGAGAAGGGTCCACACTTCAGGGACGTGGAAGGAGACTGCTAGAAGTAGCCACTGTCATAGAGGCTTTCTTCCAGCAAGACAAGGCTAAGGGCTCACCTAGCAAAGCCAGGGGAAGTAAGGTGAAAAGTCTAAGCTTTGGTGTGGTAAAAGTCTTCAGAGAGTTGGACCCTGGAAAGGAGACTTCAGGGAGTCACCTAACAGGTATTCCTGTAGATGATGACTTGAGTATAATCCAATGTCTAGGAGGAATGGGTGGAAATTTCCAAGAGGCAGATATAGGATTAAGGGAAATCTAAAAACAAACAAAAACAAAAATAAATTTCCTATTAATGAGAGTTATGCAAAAGGAGAAGAAACTAAGTTGTCAGGGAGTGGGTTCCCAGTTAGGTGACCACTTCTACAGGGAGTCATGGAGAAGATTCCTTTTCAGTTCCAAATTAGATTAGGTGTTGTCTGGGGTCCCTTCTAGCTCAGAGATTTCATGACTCAGTGTCCAATGTTATTTGGCATGGCAGCTATCCTGAGCTCCTATTTCTGGTCTAGGCTGAAAGATGCTAGAACAGGAAAAGGGGTCGGAAGAAAGTGTACACTGACTCAAGTTTCAGATGTGTCATTTGTGCTTACTAAAGAGAACTGCACAGGCAAACTGACTGTTTAATGGATCGGACAAGCACTCATTAGCATCCAGCAGATCTATTTGAGCAGATAATTATCTCCATATTGTGCTTTCATCATGGAGATTGTTTATGTTAAACTGTCAAGCAGCCATTTTCACGTTGCATCCCTGGATGTTTGAGCTCCTTTTATGGTTAGAAAAACAAAATAAATATCTCACCCTGCCCACCACCCACAGTGCACACCAACACCCCCCTCCCCCACTTTGGCCAGATCTATTTAACCTCCTCCTGAGAAGTCCTTCAGGAGACTTTGAAGTTGTGCACAGATATTGGGTCACTTTCATTCCAGACAATTTAAAGAGCTGAATATATACAGGCTCCTTTTCGAAGTCAACTTTCTCTCCTCTCTTCATCCTCCTCCTCCTCCTCCTCCTCCTCCTCCTCCTCTTCTTCTTCTTCTTCTTCTTCTTCTTCTTCTTCTTCTTCTTCTTCTTCTTCTTCTTCTTCTTCTCCTTCTCTCTGTCTCTGTATGTCTGTCTCTCTGTCTCTCTATATCTGTCTTTGTCTCTGTCTCTGTCTGTTTCTGTCTCTATCTCTCTCCTCTCTATCTGTCTCTCTGTCTCTACCTGTTTCTGTTTCTCTGTCTTTTTGTCTCTGTCTCTCCCCTCTGTCTTTGTCTTTCTCGGTCTCTCTGGGTAGAAATCACTAAGCAGCATTGCTAACTGGCTCTTTAATTTAAAGTAGTGTGGGACAGCAGCAAAACCACTAGATCTGGAGTCAGAAAACATGTGCATTTGAATGTGACCTCTAACTGGAGCCATAACGGAATGTTTTGGTTCTAGGGTAAGCACAATAACCCAGCCAGACAAGCACTTGAAAGGGTATGTACAAGGAAAGATTTGAGGAACTAGATGACCCCTGAGTCCCCTTCCATCTGTAAATCTATGAAACTATCAGCCATCCAATCAATCAATAAATATTTATTAAGAACCTGCTATGTCCCAAACATTGTGCTAAACATTGGAGTCAAAAATAAATAACTGTTTCCTGTAAGGAGATTACATTGGTCAGATATGAAAGACCTCAGCCATTTGGACTCAGGCTTGAGGGAGAGACAGAGAGAGACAGAGGGGGAAGGGAGTGGAGGAGAAGAGAGGGGAGGGGAGGAGAGGTAAAAGGAAATGAAGAGGAAAAGAGAGAGAAAGGGAGGAGAAAGGAATTGAACACTCTCCAGTTGTTGCTACAGGGGTCTGGAGCAAGAAAAGGTTAAGTTGGACCTCACTGGATCACAACAGAGGAAATGCCAATCTATTTCCAGTTTTAATCATTGACTCTTGCCATCTAACTAGGTGCTAAAGTCAATTGTTTCTCCTGTTGTTGTTGTGGTTGTTTGTTTGCCATTTGTTTTCAAAGACAGCCATGACATCAGGAAGGTGATGCCATGACATTCGAGTGAACTGGATTTAAGTGAGGGAGGGCTGTGCAAAGTCGTCCTCTTCACTATCTCTTCTAGAGACATCTGGGTCCAGTGGCAGGATATAGATCAGGATGACTAGATATGGCCCCTGATGCAGTGGGAGACCTTGGCCTTTTAAGTTAAGGTCTCTCCCAGGTCTCAGTTTGTACCTGAAGGAAGAGGTATGATATCCTATGTGCACAGAAGCAAAGGAGGGAGGGAGAGGAGGGAGGAAGCATGGGAGGAAGGGAAGGGAAGGGAAGGGAAGGAAAGGAAGGAAGGAAGGAAGGAAGAAGAAAGGAAAGGAGGGAAGGAGGGAAGGGAAGGAAAGGAAGGAAGGAAGAAGAAAGGAAAGAAGGAGGGAAGGGAAGGGAAGGAAAGAAAGGGAGAAGGAAGGAAGGAAGGAAGGAAGGAAGGAAGGAAGGAAGGAAGGAAGGAAGGAAGGAAGGAAGAAAGGAAGGAAGGAAGAAAGGAAGGAAGGGAGGGAGGGAGGGAGGAAGGGAGGAAGGGAGGGAGGGAGGAGGAAGGAAGGGAGGAGGGAGAGGGAGGAGGAGGGAGGGAGGAGGAAGGAAGGAAGGAAGGAAGGAAGGGAGGGAGGGAGGGAGGGAGGGAGGGAGGAAGGAAGGAAGGAAGGGGCTCCATATTCCACCTGGAACTAGTCAGTTGAGTCCACAGTGGGGCAGCTCAGACTATGCACTGGTTGTAGTTTATTCCTTATTCTTGAAGAGAACCATGACATCAGGAAGGTGATGCCATGACTTTCAAGTGGATTGAATTTAAGTGAGGAAAGTCACCACCCTCATTCTCTCCTTCAGATCCATCTCGATCCAGTAGCCAGATATAGATCAGGATAACTAGAGATGGCCCTGGATGCAGTAGGAAACTTTGGCCTTTTTTAAGCTAAGGTCTTTCCCAAGTCTCAGTTTGTCTGAGGCAATGCACATTCAGTGATTAAGTCTAGGTGAAAATGAGGCAAAAGATAGCCTCATTAAGTGGAACCATACTCCACTTAACAAGGCTAATTTATTCAATGAAAACATGAAAGAAAATCTACCCTAAGGGGGATGTTTATTTCTATTGTAAGTACATCGCAATTTATGAGGTATGCCCCTAAGGGGTGAGAAAAATTATTATTAAAAAAACAATTAATATCAGGAGAATCCAGGTTTGTTTGTTTGTTTTCTTTTCTATTTCCTCATTTAGTTACTAGATCCAGGTAGCCTCAGAAGGACAGGGCTGATGATAAGATTGGGTTCCACCTTGGGCAGAACCCCACCCAACTAGGAAAGCATAGTTCTGATTAAAGGGTGAAGACTATCTTATCTAGGAGAATTCCAGCCATTGTTCAACTACTTAAGTGGACTGAGCGGATCTCCCAGTAACAGAAGACAAATGTCAGCCCCATCTAAATTCTGTTGCCATAGGAGCAAGCACCACTTACCTAACCCTAGTTTTCACTGTACTCATAACTGACATTGACTAGCTATGGGTGCATGGGCAAATCAGTCAACCTTTTTTGGGTTAAGTTACTTCATTGGTAAAATAAGGATAAATATAATAAATCCATAAATATAATAAATTCATCCATAAAAAAATAATAGATACAATACTCAGAACATACATATTTGTGAAGATAGGATAAGATAATGTCCTGCCACTGAAAGTATATGGTGAAGTGAAGAGAGCACTGGGTTTGTGGTCAGGAAAACCTGAGTTCAAATACAGCCTCAGGCGCTTGTTAGCTGTGGAACCCTGGGTAAATAACTTAATCTCTGTCTACCTCAGTTTCCTCATCTGTAAAATGGGGATAATAGTAGCACCTACATCACAAGATTGTTCTAAGTGTCGGATGAGACAATATTTGTAAAAACACTTAGCGCAGGGCCAGACATTATATTAATGTTAGGGTTTTTTTTTTAAATTCTGGTTTCTATTACTATTACCACTACTGTATTCATCTTTTTCATCTCTCCCTAGAGAATTTGTTTGTCTACATGGGTGTGGCTTGCATAGCTGATATAGTTCTTCCACAATCACAGTTTTAGAAAAAGAGTCTACACTTTTACAGAAGGGCCAAATCTGACCTGTTGCAAACTATTTTTTTTTGAATTTTTAAATAAAGTTATATTTGAAAATGTAAATGCCAATCCTGGCTCACAAGCTGTACAAAAAACATGTTGCTTGGATTTGGCCCTCCAGCCACAGTGGGTAAATCCCTGATATAGAGTAAAGAAATTGGGGAGTAATTTCTATCAATAACTTGGGTTTGTTAAGGCCTTTGGTTTATTTTGAGGCCAAGGTGATCAGCTATTTATAAAAATAAATTTGCTAGGGAAACTTCTCTACCTTGTTAAGGTGAGATATTCCAGGCCTGAGGCCACCAGATCTCAAGAGCCACTGGCTGGTAGGCTGTCAGTCTTCATCCTTAGTGGCCATCCCCCAGTCTGATCTCTTAGCCTCAGACTGATTATAAAGATTTAGTGTCTGCTGTGGGTAGCCAGCCCAATGGCTGAGGGGGAGCAGAGATGTCCAGTTAGTGGAAATCCTGCTTCTAAATTACTAAATTACATAAATCTCTTCTCAGTATTTGAAAGATGAGTGAAAGGAGACAAATTTTAGTTATCCTGACTAACTCTTTTCAGATGTAAGTGCTCTTTTGAGGAAACATATTCTAAGAGTGAGATATGGTATCAGTCCATTCCAGAAAAATCTGCACCCTATTGGATTCCCCTATGCTAGGGCAGCATCATTTCAGTCATATTGATTCATTAAACATCTATTAAGCACTGAGTAATTGCGCCAGAAGTGGTCTAGGTGCTAGGGGTATAAGCACACAATTCCCAGACCTCAGTAAGCTTCCCTTCTACTGTGGGAGGTGAGGGTGGACACTTGCACACTTCAAAATTAATATAAAAAGTAAAAAGGGATTAACCATTATCTCAACACTCTCAGCTGTACTCTGGACAACCTTTCCCATGCCTCGGCTCTTCATCCTGATGCTTCAGTCTGGCTCTGGAATTCACACATTGGATGTATGTACCCTCTATCATTGCTAGCCATGCTCCATTCCTCCCCAGGCTGAATTCCATACAACACCCCCTGCCACTCAGCACCTTTGTCTCCCTCCTCCCCTGTTTAGCTTCCTTTTATATAAGCTTTTTGAAGATAGGTACTTGTATATGTATTCAGAGGGCCTGGCACATATTAAGTGCTTAGTAAATGTTCTTCCCTTCCTTTCTGTCCTTCCTTCCCTTCCTTTTTTCCTTCTTCCGTTTCTCCTTTCCTCCCTTCTTTTCTTCCTCCAATAAAATGCTTCACAAATTTACCTCTCTTCCAACTTCACAATAATCTTTCACAAAAAAAAAAAAGCAAAACAAACAAGAAGTATTCCCAAGGGCAGCTAGGTGGCCACACTCTGGGCCTGGAGTCAAGATGAATCTTCATGAGTTCAAATCCAGCCTTGGACATTTACTAGCTATGTGACTCTGGGCAAGTCACTTCACCTTGTTAACCTCACTTTCTTCTTCTTCCTCTACTGAGCTGGAGAAGGAAAATGCAAATCACTCCAGTATCTTTGCCAAGAAAATCCTAAATGGGGTCAAGAAGAGTCAGACATGATTGAAATGACTCAAAAACAACAAAATCCCCATTTTAGAAATAAGGAAATTAAAACTGAAAGCTGGTAGATTATTTACCCAGGGTCATATAGCTAATAGATGTCTGAGAGAGGATTGGAACCCAGGTCTTCCTGATTCCAAGTCCCAAACTCTATCCATGGAGCCCTGGGATTACCTGTAGTTCCAACTCACTGGTCCTCTGTAGGGAAAGGCTAGATTGACCCTTGCTGGGAATGTTGCACATGGGGTCTTGAACTGGTGCCAGGTGAATTAGAAAATAAGCCCCATTACACTGTTTAAATATCAGTTTGGAAAATCAGCTCAGGCTGAGAGAAAGAGTGTCTTTGTTTGACAGAAGGGCTGACCTTCACTGTCAGAGAAGGGCTTAATAAACCCCAGAAATTAACCTGTTAACAGGTCAACACTGCATTCCCTCTTGAACTATAACAATGGTCTTCTAGATGGGGAAGTGACACTAAATGACATTGGGCATAGAACTTGAAGATGGAATCTTCCCTCTCAAGATCACATAGAAATATTCATTGCCTGCTATGGAGGTCTGTCCCCTCCTAGATGCAGTATTGGCACTATGCTACTCCTCAATGTGGCTTTCCCACTGGCTGACAAGAGTGATTTTGTTTGCACTGAATGACTGCCGAGGTTGCTGATCTCAGCCACTGACAGGTGTCACAGAGAATTTTTCCAGCCATCTCCTTTCACCTCTTGGCACCGGGCAGCAACTTCTTCCCTTGCTCCACTTATGCTTCCTGCAACCAGCCCTTCAGAACCTCATCCTTTTTGCTCCTTCATTAAATTTAGATCTCCCTTCACTCCTACTGTTCTCCCAGATGAAGGCTCATGAGTCCTTTGAGGCTCAGATGGCAAGCTTGTCACCCATGGGGGCAGGTGATACCTTGACACTCTCAGTTCCATTATTAACATCACTTTCCCTTCCCTTAACTCAAATCCCAGCCTTCAAAGACACTGATTACTGATAGGAATATTACATGTGCTGATGACAGTCAGCTGATTTCTTTTATAGTATTTGGGACATGGTACATTTTCACCTTAATGCAAAATAGTAATAAACATTGGGCAGATTAGTTAGATGAACATAGGTAAGTCTTTCTGAACCTCAGTTTCCCCTTTCTATAAAGGCACGATGGATCTCTAAGATGATCGGTGCAGAAAACTTCCAGTATAAGGACTCCTTCCACCAAGACAAATTACAACCCTTCTGTAAAATAGTAGATAAATCCTAGGGAGTTGCCTGAGGCTCCAAAGGGTTAAGTTATATGCCTTTAGTCACACAGCTAGTATCATGGAGGCATTCAGACCCAGTTCTTTGTATCTCAAGCTCAGTATTCTATCCCCTATACAATACTACCATTATAATTTCTAAAATGCATATATCTGTAAGGCTGAAATGAGACAATGTATGCAAAGTACTTTCTCTGAAAACTGTATGTATACATCAGATAACGTTCTATGATACCAGATAATGCTTATCAAATAATATTTTTTTGTGTGGAAATATGTGATTTCACTGGTGCAAATTAAAGTACTGCCCCTTTCTTAAATAGACAATTTGTTTGCTGGAAAGCACAGAAAAGAGACATTTTGTGTGAAACAAAGAGAAAACCAATAGGTAATGCTATGAGAATTTCAGAGAAAAGTTGTCCCTCCAGTGAAAGTGCTTGAGGACAGATACAGAATATTCTTAAAGGTCCAAAGTAAAGACTTGCTCCTCAGAGGCAAAAATATTGATTTTAAATGGCTGTGGGTCATTATTTCCCAGCAGCTAGTCTACACATGGCTGTGTTTAGGACTTGGAAGTTTATTGCTAGGAAACTGAATCAAAGAATGTCTTGGGAACTGAAGGACTATGGTATAGGTACTACTTGTCTCACAGCTGACAGAAACATTTTTTTTAACGTAAATTAGATTTTTGTCATTGCTAGGGGAGGACCTAATTTGAGGTACAGAAAAAAGAGCAGGTGTAGCCAATAGCGCACTAATGTTCAGACTGCTTAAGAGTCTGGTCAATATGATGGATGTTCCAATAAACCTTGTTTTTGACTGAAAAAAAGTAGAAGAAATAAGAGCAGAAGATTAGGAGTCAGGGACAGGAAAAAAAAACAGAGTGTAGAAGAGAAAGAAAAGAGGCTAACAGGAGAAGATGTTTAGAAAAGTCCAAACATCAGAAGATAGAACACGTTATATAGACTACAGAAACCTATGGAGCTGAGAAGCTGGCAGAGGCTGAGAAAAGCTGACTATAAATATAAAGGCTCTACTGTTCATGCAAGGAACTGTTCTGATTGGAAGAAAGCTCAGTTGTTTGAAGGAGCTGACTGGAGGGAAGGTGAATCCTCTGCTTGGGAGCAGGAGTAAACTGAGGGAAAGATTGGCTTGCTTTATCATTGCTTGACAGCCTGCCAAAGACTTGCCTCTGTGGCCCCATTTTCTGCAAGAACTCTTTCTACAATCCTCCTTAATCATAGTTCCTTCCCTCTGAGATTATGGCAGCTAGATGGCATAGTGGATAGAGCACTGGGCTTGGAGTCAGGAAGACCTGAGTTCAAATCTGTCCTCAGACTCTTACTGCCTGTATGACCCTGGGCAACTCACTTAACCTCTGTTTGCCCCAGTTTCTGCATCTGTTAAGTGATGATATAATAGCCCTATCTCTCAAGGTTGTTATAGGGATCAAATGAGATAATAATTGTGGAACATTTACCATAGTGTCTGGCACCCATAGAAATGGTAGCTTTTATCATCATTATTATCCCCTCTCTATCTTATTTCTATAGGTTTGTTTACATTTTTTGGGGGGAGGATTGCCCATTAAACTGTGAGCTCCTTGAGAGGAGCAGGGCTTGATATTTTTTTCCCCTTTCTATTTATCCCCAACACTTAAAACAGTAGGTGCTTAATAAATGCTAGTCGACTTCACTTGTTGCCTTTTACTGCCCTCTATTGCTCAAGAGGGGAAAACCTCTCAAAGCTTAAAGGAAAATCCTTTCAAAACCTATAGAGAACAAGATGTGAATAGCTTTTCAGGTTCCAGGATTAAAGAAAACTGCTCCTCAATGAAAAAAAAAAAACCAAACATTGCAACACCGTAGCAAAAAGAGGAGACCTGGTAAGTTCTTCAAATTCTAGGCTTAAGATAATTGTTACCTAGAAGAGTTTCAGATTGCTTCAGCCAGCCAAGAATGGTAGAGGAAAAGAAGAGTGGCTTTATGCAACGAGAGGAGAGATACTCGGTAGAAGAGTGATCTAAGCCTTTAGGTGACACATGCTACAGATGGCTCGTCAAAGAGACTATAAACACCCAGGCTCCACTTACCTTGTTGGAGGCTTTTTTTTTAAATTTTATTATTATTGTTCATGTGCCTCCCTGACACATTTCTTCAATTTTGTGTGCCCGCTCTTCTGTGCCCATCCTCCCAGCGTATGTGCATTTGTGTGTTTCTGGATGGACTGTTGTGTTTTGATGGTTCCTGATTTTGCTCTCTATTCATAAAATGTGATGCTATGATTATGTTTGCTTTTGCCTTCTTAATTAGGAAACATTCCATATTTTCAGAGTTAATGGAAGGGGTGTGCTGCTAAATGTTCAACGACCAGCTCTCTGAAAATGTACCACACGCAACTACGTTTGATCTGCATCAATAACATTTTCACATGACCTTCTTAAGTCTAGACAATCAACAAAACAACAAATCGGGGCCAGATTTGGAGCGTTTGTTGATTTCTGAGAGCCGGTAGGAACTGGCTCCAGAATAGCGCCTCGCACACACAAACACACAACGTTATTGTGACAAATTTGAGTAAATGGGAAACAGCAGTAGAGAGGGATGGTGCTCAGTAGCTCTGGTGGTGAGTGCGGACATGCATCTCCCTTCGCCCCTTAGGAAACTGAAAGTAAGTGGAATTGGCGAGGTGGACCTATAGGAAACCACTATGAACTGTCAGCATGAGTTCAAATTGAGAAAGGATGGGGTCGAATATATTCCTCAAAAGGGGGACAACTACCCTCCCCCCTTCCTTCCTTCCTTCCTTCTCTTCCTTCTTTTCTTCTTCCCTCCCTCCTCCCTTCTTACCATTCCTTCTCCCTTTCCTTCCTTCTAATCTCCCTCCCTCCCTCCATTTCTTCTTCTCTTCCTTTCTCCCTCCTTCCCTCCTCCTTCTTGCTTTTTCTCATTAGAAAGAACACTGGGTTCCAAGCATTTTAAATCAGTGTGATCATTGGTAAGTCATAACCACTCTGGCCCTTAGTTTCTTCATATACAGAAGTAAGGAGCTGGATTAGATGGCTCTGAAGTCCCTTCCAGCTCTAAATCTGTAATTTAATAGCATGTTTTATTTCATGGAAGACTTTATAATTTACAAAGCACTTTCACTCACACCATGAGATCCTTCCAATAGCCCTGTGAGATACTCAGGGCTGTTATCATTGTGCCCACTTAAGAGATAAGGAAAATGAGGCTCAGAGGGGTTTAACTTATCCAAGACCACACAATTGCTAAACAGAAGAGCTGGGATTGGAGCCCAGGTGTCCTGAATCCCAGGTCAGTATTAATTAAATAGTTCCACAAACCTACTCATTCCCACTGGGAGAGAACCAATCTTTAAAAACACAATCAGGAGTCATTTTGTATTCATTCCTGTACTCTAGGTGATTTAAAACCATTTCCATAGGGAACTAATTTGGATAACTCAAAAGTATTGCCTCTAGAGTCAGATGATCAAGGTTCAAATCTCAGCTATGTCACTTATTATCTGGATGAACTTGATGAGTTTCCTTAATTTCCCTGGGCCTTGATTTCCTCCTCCATAAAATTATGAATGTTTTCAGAGGTCCCTTAAGCTTTAGATCTGTGACCCAGATGTTCTCCCATTCCTTAGAGCAACCATCCCCAAGTGGCACTATCCCATTGTATTTAATAGTATATCCATACTAATCAGAATTCATAAAGGTGTTATTAAAAAAGATGAATGGTTTAAATCTAGAAAAGGAAGAGATGATCACAAATGATCAATACCCCCGGAAGAGGGGCAGATTCTGCTCTCCATCCTACCTTGTCAATTCAAGAGGGTTTGTTTAAAACAAAGGCAATTCTAGAATAAATTATCTAAGTGAGCCTAAAAGCGCATCCCATTTAGCAACTGAAATTATAAGAATAACTGACATTTACATAGGACTTTAAATTTCGAATGGTGCATTCTATCCACCATCTCATTTGAGCCTCATTACAACCCCATGAGCTAGTCACTACTGGTATGATTTAACCCCATTTTACAGATAAGGAAATTGAGTTATATAGAGGTTAAATAACTTCATGATCATGCAGTTTATAAGTTAACAGCAACTGGGCTTGAATCATCTTCTTTCTGTTACGCTATTTCAGTTATTGCCATAAGGCATAAGTATGTCAGCAAGGAGTACCCTGGTGGATGATGAGGTCATATCTTACATGTTTCAGTCACCACTTCACATGTCTCTGCTACTATGGAATGGTTACTATTACTTAAACCCAGTAGACCCTAGCATCCTGGCAATGTGAGGGTACTCACTGAAGTACCATTAACTGGAGAAACTGATCACAGGATCACAGAATGACCAGACAACAGATTTTTGAGCTGGGAGAGGTCTTAGACATCTTTTAGTCCAGTCTTTTTCAGTTTTACAGTTAGGGAAACTGAGGTTCAGAGAAGTGAACTGACTTGCCCAAGGTCACACAGATATTGATGACACATCTGGGTTTTAAATCCAGTTCCCCTAATTCAAATCAACATATATTCTACTTCTGTTATTTTGGCAGTTTTGGTTAAGGCAGCAGACATCAGAGCAGCTACCTTGGAGCTTCAACCATCTGCCCAACCTTTCCTGGGATTGAAAGAGAGCCCTGGCTGTTTTCTTGTCCTTGTTTCCAGTTGGACCTCATTAAAAACCTTCTTGGTTTAGGATCAGAGGCACTTGGTTTTTAATTATCAATTGTTCAATTGATTCCTGCTGGGTACCTGTTAATGATGGTGTCATGCTTAGCCTACTGTAGGCTGGCTAATTAGTGGACAGCTGTACTTCCCTGTTATATGAGCTTACTGTGGTGTGTCCCCTGGCAGGGGGTGGGGGTGAGGTGGGAGTGGCGAGGAATAAAATGACTTTCCCTGTTAGGAGGGCCTTGAAAAAGTCAGCAATCTAATGTGTCTAATGCAATCAAAGGCTGGAGTTAATCAATTCACATCTGTCTCCATTTTATTAGGCCAGTCAATTGGGCCTTGCGTATGACCAAGAGGCTTAGTAAATGGAAAATGAGCCTTCCGCTAATGGTGCATGATGCCAGCGGTTTGGGTATGTGAAGATGGTAAATGCAAATGAATCACACTCAGGCTGTCCATCAAAGCACTGTGAGGCAGCCATCTGTGTATGTCAGAAGTGTGAGAAGCAACATCATGCAGCAGGCTGAGTTCAAGCACCATCTCCTTTAAGAGACCTGTCCTGATTCTTCCAGGTGTTAGCACTCCCCTCCAAATTACCATGCACTTTTGTTTTTTTAGTATATGTTAAACTTAGAGTCAGAAGAGGTAGGTTCAAACCCTCCCTCTGACACTCATGGGACTGTGAGCAAAACATTTAACCTCTCTTAGCTTCTATTACCTCCTCTATTAAATGAAGATAATGGCATTTGTATACCACTTTAAGGTTTTCAAAGTACTTTACAGATAGTCTCATGTGATCTTCACAAGACCCTGAGAGGTAGGTACCATTATCTTCATTCTACTACTACTATCACCACCACTACTACTATTACTGCCACCACCACTACCACCACTACCACCACCACCACCACTACTACTGCTACTACTACTACTATTACTTCTACCTAACATGTATGTAAGAGAAGCTAGGTGATACAGTAGATTAGAGCACCAGGCCTGGAGTCAGAAAGACCTGAGTTCAAATCCAACCTCAGACACTTACTTTCTATGTGACCCTGAGCAAGTCACTTAACCTAGTTTGCCTCAGTTTCCTCATCTGTAAAATGAGTTGGAGAAGGAAATGGCAAACCACTCCAGTATCTTTGCCAAGAAAAGCCCAAATGAATCCACAGAGAGTTAGACATGACTGAAATGACTAAACAACGACAGCATTTACATATGGCTTGCTATGTGCCAGACAGTGTCCTAAGCACTTCATAATTGTTATCTCATTTAATCCTCACAACAGCCATGGGAAGTAAGTGCTATTATTATCTGAGGCAAAGAAGGGTTAAATGATTTGTCCAGGGTCACATAGCCAGCCACAAAATCTTACGTGTTAGAAGTTGGATTTGAACTCAGGTCCTCTTGACATTAGGTCCAACTTTCTATCCATTGTGCCATCTAGATAAAATAAAAATTGGTGCAGTCATTCCTTCCCTAGGATGGCATATGGTTCAAATAAGATAATGGAGGCAAATTTGAAAGCATTAAAATGTCAGTAGCTGTTCTAGATAGGACCAACTAGGTGGTACCATGGATAGAACACTGGGCCTGGAGTTTGGAAGACTCATCTTCCTTAGTTCAAATCTGACCTCAGACACTTACTCGCTGTGTGATCCTGGGTGAGTCACCCTATTTGCCTCAGTTTCCTTATCTGTAAAATGAGCTGAAGAAAGAAATGGTAAACCACTCTAGTATCTTTGCCAAGAAAGCCCCAAATTGGGTCACAAAAAGTTGGACATGACTGAAATGACTGAACAGCAGAATTCCTAACATGTGAGGGCAGTCTTGCCACACTGGGGGTCATCCATTTGGGGCTTTCAGAATACGTTACATTAAATTACTTCATAGTTGAAAAATCCAAAGAAGCATTATTGAATAATTGCTAGAATACTGGGATTGGAGTCAGGAAGACCTGGGTTCAAATTCCATGTCTGATTTTGTTAGCACTGTAATCCTAGGCAAATTACTTAATAATCTCTCCTTGCTTTAGGCAACTCTGTAGGACTGAACAGCTTCCTCATCCATATAGAGAGGGATTGGACAAGGTGAACTCTTATTTCTAGCTGTAAATCTTCAATCCTATGAACAAGAATTCATGGTGTCCCCTGGTATTGTTGTACCGAGAAATCAGTGAGTGAGACCCAGACGTGATTTAAGATGTGGACTTTATTAGCGTGCAGCTGCAAGGGGTATGCACATCCAAATCAAGCAGCCCCCATCAGGGGTCGAGCTAGGGTTTATATAGAAAAGAGCATGGGAAAGAAATGCCAGGAACACTGATAAGGTAATCCAAAGGTGCAGGTGTCTTTGGGGGCTATGGATGGGAAAATACAGGGAGTATACAGGACAGGGAGGGGGGATGGATCTTTGAAGTCTGGCAAGAGGAAGAGTTCTTGGGCTGGTCAAGGACACCCCTCTACCTCTGTCTTGATGAGAGAATGCTCTGAAACAAGGGAAAGCTTTCTCAAAACACAGGAACTTACTGAGGAATTGGGAGGCTTCCAGAGACCTGATCTGGGGGCTGGGGCCTGAGCAGCCCAGCTCTGTGTAGCTGTACCAGGGAGAGAAACAAGGGTCATGCTGAGACCCATGCATGAATAACTGCTAGGCACAGTGTCCTTGGGCTGGGGAGTGGTTGTCAGAGACAGTGTTTCTGAGACTAGGGAGAAATTGGGGCACAAGTACAAGCACAAGCACCCAAGCACCCCATCATTACAGGTCAGAGATCACACAAACCAGACCAGGTGTCCTGGTCTCTGGTGTAAACATAATTATCTAAAGCAATTATATTGCAAGCTTTCTCATCCATTTGTGTTGGAGGAACGGGCTATGCTGAGCTATGCAGGAGTACATTTCACTATTGTTTAGATTTAGGAGGAAAGAGGTCTGGGGCAAGATTAAGCACCAACTTTTGCTTTCCATGGCTTAAAGGACCCTACTACCTAAATGGCAAAATAATGTTCTGTATTATAGTATATAGTGTGTAAGCTCTCTTCTGTTTTTTGAAAAATAGAAACTTTTCCCTTTTCTTGTCCTATAGTGTTTCTCTGTTTCTTCTAAAATCAGGACAGACAGGCTACCCTCTAGCAAACTGGCAAATCTTCTGTTCCTCACATGCAGCATTCCATATTTCTCCATATCTTTGTACTGGTTGGCTTCCACCCTACCCATTTCCCTACCCATTCCCACTTCTTAGAAAACCTCCCTATTTCCAAGGCTCAGCTCAAATACTTCCTTCAAGAGGCTTTTTCCTGATTCTACCAGATTTTAATGTCCTCATCCAAATAACTGCACAAGCCATCCCTCAATTAAATCCAATTCACTGCCAAAGCATGGCATCAATTTCCTGATGTCATGGTCCTCTTCAAGAACAAAGAAGAAACAACCACTTATGTTGTACATAATGGACCCAGTGGTCTGCTAGAATGGGAGGTGGACTTATTCATGTGGAGATAGGTAAAGGGCATAGTAGAGAGAAGACCGGAGTGCAAATCCTGCCTCAGACACTCATTAGCTCGGTATGATCCTGGTTAAGGAAATCAGCCTCAGTTTCCTCATTTGTAAGATGGAAATAATATTAGTATTTATCTCCTAGAATTGTTGTGAGAATCAAATGAGATAATATATGTAAGTTATTTTGCTGAATTTAAAATAATATCATTAAAGGATAATATTATTATTGCTACTATATTATTACTACTATAATTTTGAGGATAATATTGAAAGTATCATTATTTGAGGGTGTTACTATTAGTACTATATTATTACTACTGTAATTCTGAGTATATTATTTTATTGAAAGTATTATTATTATCTGAGGATATTATTATTGCTACTTTAATTTTGAGGATATTATTATTACTACTGTAATTTAAAGTTATTATTATTAAGAGCATTATTATTATTATTATTATTATTTGAGGATATTGGCATCTAGGTGGCAGAGTGAATAGACTGTTGCACAAAGAATCCAAAAGACCTGAGTTCAAATCCTGCCTCTGATCCTTACTAGCTGTGTGACCCTGGGTATGTCAATTAAATTCTGAGTCTCAGTTTCCCCATCTGTAAAGTGGGTTTAATTATAACACCTGCCTCACCAAGTTGATGGGAAGATTGAATGAAATATACATGTAGAGTGCTTTAGAAAGCTTAAAGCACTGAGTCATCTGACAATCACCATCACCATCATTATTGTACAGTTATCTGAAGCATCTGTCCTGAAGTTTTACCACCACAAGCTAGTGTCTGGACAGGGGGAAATATAAATGATCTATAAATAGGGAACACTGGCTGAGATCTCAATACCAAAAAGAGCTACACAGGAAAACAATGTAGGCATTTTTAAAATGGATAGAAAAGAAAATGTATTTTTTTAAAAAGTCTCTCAATGGGCTGCTGTCAGCTTTGTGGCAAAATACTATAACTCGAGTGCACAGAAGATACGGTCATAAATCAAAATTGCAGCCATTGGCTCAAGGAGGAGTGAGGTTCCAGAAAATACTATAGCTCTCTGGAGGACAAAGATTTTAATCGGATCTACTTGTCACTGAACAGATGAAGACAACTGTGGGTGAAACTCCATCTCGGAGGTTTTCCTGCATGTAAAGGCTGTATATTCTATATGCTTTAGCCAGGAACTAATTTTCAAAGTCCCCCAGATAGCAACTGTAATGAAAGAGAATTATATTTAGAGACTCTTCTGAAACAAAGCTGTTGGCAAAACCATTGAAAGAGACATTCCCTTGCTTAAAAAAGGAGTAGACTGTGATGTGACTCATATTATCAGTGTAATTTCTCTATGGATTTGCCTTTGAAACTTTTCCATTCTTGATGGGGAAAGGGTTAAAAGAATTACAGCAATTATATATGTTAGAACATTATTAGAACATTAAGCTCCTTGAGGATGGAGATTGTGTTTTTGGTTTTGCTTTGTATCTCTAGTGCCTAGTACAATGCCTAACACATGCCTAATTGGTCAGAAAATGAGCATTTGTTAAGTCATTTCTTTGTGCCAGGCACTGTACTAAGCCCTTGAAATACAAAGAAAGGCAGAAACCCAACCTCTGCCCTCATGGAGTTTACATTCCAATAGGAGAGACAACGCATAAATAACTTTATTTACAAGTTATATACAGTGTAAATAGAAGACAATAAAGGAGGGCACTAGTACTTTGGGGGGAGGAAGACTGGCAAGATCTCTTGCAGAAAATGAGATTTGACCACAGTCTTTTATTTTTCTGTCTATCTTAAAATTTTTTGTCTCTCACCAAGGAGATTTAAGTGAAAGAGACATTCTAAGGGTGTGAAGGAACTCATGAGGTAAGAAGGGAAAGCATCCCAGTCATGGGGGGAGTAGTTAGAGCTAAGGCTGGAGTCAGCAGATGGATTGTAATGTTTGAGGAATAGCAGAGAGGCTGGTGTAGCTGGATTGTAGATTATTGAGAGGTGAGAAAAGTGGGAGAAAACAGGAAAGGTAAGAAGGTGTGTGTTTGTGAAGGTATTTAAGTGCTAAGGAGAGCACTGTGGGAAAAATTTAGAAGTCAGGCTTCTACAGCAGAACAAGGGAATTCCAAGATCTTGTGGACAGTCCCTCAACCAATCAGAAAGTGCCCCACACATTCTGCAAACAACTAGGTCCTTAAGAAATAGCCCTTAGGAGCTAAACTGGTTGCAACCCCTTGGGTCAAGGATAGGGCAAAGGCTTTTTTCCACTGTTTGCTTAATAAGCTTATTGATATTAACTGACATACCCCAAGGGCGGAGATAGCAACCATTTTTGAACATGGGACACATGAATTGGAGGACTTACCATGAGAAGGAGGAACATGGGATGGACGGTTCAGGAAGAGTGTAACTCAGATGAGCTGGACCTATCCTAGCCCTGATAGGAGGAGCAGGATCACACTAGCAGTATGAAGGCTGGCTCTCATTTTTGTACGGTGTGTCTCTTCCACCAGGAGGTGCACCCAATTCTTGCAAGAATTGTAATAAATGATTCTTCTTTCTCTCCAGATTTAGTTTTGTGATTAAGAGTGAGACTCCTCCTGGTATTGCAACTGGGAAAGCAATGGGCTAACTTCCCAACCCTGCTGAGGGGGTGCAAGGAGCTCTGTTTCTAACAGCACTTTATATTTGATCCACTGGAGTTTATTGAGTACGGTGGTGATGAGAGCAGACCTGAGCTTCAGGTGGAAAAGTTATCATCATCATTGTCATCATCATCATCAACCAGTAAGTGTTGATTTTTTATTGTTGTTTTTGGTTTGGGTATGATTTAATGGCTGTAGGAAATTTCCAGTGTAGAAACTCCTTCCACTACATTTAAGGAACTGTAACTCAGAAAGAAGTGTCATAGTCACACAGCTAATGGGTGGCAAGTCTTGGGGCGAGAGTTACAGAAAGTTTCTTAGGTCATTGAGAAACTCATGAACTTTCCCACCATCCATCAGCTAGTATTTATCAAAAACAGGAGTTGAATTCAAATGTTCCTGACTCCAAGGAGAATTATCTATTTCTCTACTCCTCTGCACTGCCCTTATACCACAAGAATAAGGTCAATAAAAATAATGGAGATTCCAAGACACTATCCAGATACCTTTAATCCCTTAGGAAAAATCAAAGGCTCTAGCAGGCAAAGTTGTTGTTCGTCCTTCATTCTGGAAGAAAACCACGACATCAGGAAGATCATGCGATGACTTGCAAGTGAATTGGATTTAAGTGAAGGAGAGTGGTGCAAGGTCATCAGTCTTGCTCTCTCCTCCAGAGCCATATGAGTCCAGTGGCCAGATATAGGTCAGGATGGACATAGCCTCCGGCAGACAAGTAATAAGACTTAAGCAATCTCCATCCTGACAGAGAAGCACAAAGGAAGGGTTCCCAGCTCTTCCACCAATTAGGAATGGTCCCTTGTCCTCTCTGAGCCTTAATTCCTTCATCTATGAAAAGGGGTTGAATTTGATGGCCTCTAAGATCTCTTTAAACCTTTAGAAGTCTGTGGCTACTACTTTAGCCTCAGTTTTTCCTTTAAATACCTGTGGAACCTCAGGCAAGTAATCCACTTACATTCGATGCAAGTGAATGGCTTATTGTCATGCATTCCTTCATTCTTCATTCTCTCATTTGTGACTGTAGATGCTTTCATAACAACTCCAATTAATATAAACACAGAAGGCCCAGACTTCTCAATTGAATCACTCTATCAATCCAAGCTGTCTAGCAAACAAGTCCTTAATCAATTTGGGAAGAGTGAAATGCTTTGATCGTTATAAGGAAAGGCATACAGGAAATATTTTACAATTGGTTGAAAAGATTCAAACCCTGGGAGGCAAGGATGATATACCAAGCCAATTTTGTAAGCTCTGCAATCTGTCATTAAAGCAATGAAATCTTTGGGAGCTTCCAGGCTTCAAAGTGTCTTAAAGAGGCAGACCCTGTGGTTTAGTGGAGCCAGATGGAACTGGCTCTGGAGAACTGATTGTTAAATTTTCAGTGAACATTTGCAACTTGGAAATCTGAAAATGTTATAAATCATGGCATGATTTATTATTTTGTTGATTGTCTAGACTTAAGAAAGTGATGGGGAAAATGTTCATATTGCAAATTAAATTTCAAAGTGTGTCATGTGTACATTTTTAAGAGATCTGTTTGTTAAATATTTACTAGCATACTCTTCTTTCTACCTATATGAAAGGGAACCAAAGAAGGTGATGGCAGCAACCCCTCACTCAGAGCAAATGTGACACTTTTCCACCCCTCCCATTGACCATATTATCAGAGACTGGACATTCAATAACCAACACAGCCAGAAGTAGAGAGAGTCACACAAAAACACATTGAAGGCAATCAGGAATGCAGAAAGATAGTTACTGAGAAAAGAAACAGCTTCAAGGAGCATGAGCTGTTTGCCAGGAAATCCCTTGTTCTGCTGTGGAAGCCTAACTTCTAAATTTTTCCCACAGTGCTCTCCTTAGCACATAAAGCCCTTTACAAACATACACCTTCCTAGGCTTCCTGTTTTCTCCCACTTTACTCACGTCTTAATAATCTACAATCTGCCTACACCAGCCTCTCTGCTACTTTTCAAACATTACAGTCCATCTGTGAACTCCACGCCTTAGCTGTAGTTACCCCCCCCATGACTAGGGTGTTTTCCAGGTGGGGAGGAATTATAACCTGTGCCTCAGGAGGAACTATTCAAGTGGATGAGATCAGAGTCATCAATGTATTCAGGAATGCAAGCTCCTTGAGAGAAAGATCAGCTTTTATTTTTGTAGCAGGTGTTAAGCACATACTCCTTGAATGACTAGCTGTGTAGCAAACTCTCCGGGGCTAATCCCTCAACTCCCTTGGGCCTGGTCCCCAACGAGCAGCTGTTACTTTTCTCCTCAGGGTTCTAAGAGTAACTGGAGGGTTGTGGCTTTTAACACTATTGTTCACAAGCCCATGTCCAGAATACTGCCTGTTGATTGCCAATTAGACTTGATTTATTTTTAGGAAGGGTATTGATGAATATAATGTGAGAACAGCTAGCATGAAATACACTCCCCTCCCAAACATCAGGTGCAAAGTCTCCTACAGGTACACATAGGTCCATAGGAAGAGTTCAAACTTAGGGTGATGGACAATGATGGTGAAGCACACTTATGGGATTATGTGCATGGTAAAGAGGTAACTTGCAACTCCTAGTTACTGGACATCTTAAGTCCTGGCCACTCCCCACCCACACCCCAGTATGGTTCTTATCTATGTCATTCCCAACAGCACAGAATCTCAGTGATGGAAGGGACCTAAGATGTCATTTGAAAATTTATCCCATCCCTAGCAAATGATCAACCCAAGTTTCACCTAAAGACTTCTAGGTAGATGGAATTCACTTTCTCCTATGACCACCCATTTCAATTTGGGACAGTTTTGATATTTAGGAAATTTTTCCTTTCATCGAGCTGAAATATGTCTCTAGGCAAATTTGATCCCTCACTCCCAGTAAGGTCGAGCAGACCAAGTCTAATCTCTCTTTTGCTAAAGAGTGTTCCATCAAGCAGAAGACTTTCTTCAAGTTATTTTAACATTCTGTAGATTGTACTGCATAACTTGGTTTTCTGTACATTTCCCAGATTCATTCTTTTATACCAGTTCTTGTGAACAAGTCATCATTGGTTATAAGTTGCTGCCCACTTATGCCCATGATGCATCTTTCCAATGCTTGTAGGGTCACCTGTAATTTTGATTCTTTGAGATTGCGCTGTTACATGATTTATAGCTATTTAGTGTCTTGCATCATCACCTGCCTGATGGGGGAGATCTCTTTAGAATTTCAAATTCAACATATCCAAAACAGAACTCATTATCTTTTTTTCTAAAATCTATTTGTCCTTCAAACTTTCTTTATTTCTGTTGAAAGCAGCAGCATTCTTCCAGCCCCTCCATGCTTCTCAACACAATAAAAAGAAAGATAAACAACATAATCCTTGTAACATAGATCACAGTCAAAAAAAACAAATTTCCACAGTGGTCGTGGCCAAAAAAAAAATAAGTCTTATTCTTCACTTTAAATCCATTATTCCTCTCTCAGGAGGCAGACTGTATGTTACGTCATCAGTCCCTTGCTGTTATGACTGGTCACTACATTGATCAAAGTTGTTTTTCTTTAGAATATTGTTATCATTGTATAAATGTTTCTGCTGGGTCTTTTCACTTCATTTTGATTGTGTAAATCATCTTTTTCAATCTTCTCATTTTATAGTTGAGGAAACAAGATAATCTAAGGGATTTGCACAGGTTATAAGCACCAGAGACAGGAATCAAACCAGGTGGCCAAGTGGCACAATGCTTTCAGTGCTGGATTTGGAGTCAGGAAGACTTGACTTCAAAATCTTGCCTCAGATATTTATTAGCTGTGTGCACCTGAGCAAGTCACCTAACTACTATCTGCCTCAGTTTCTTTATCTGTAAAATGGAAATAATAATAGCACCTACCTCACAGAATTAGTGTGAGATCAAATGAGATGTAGAAACCACTTTGCACACCTGGAAGGGTTATATAATTGATGCCTGTCTTGATTATCCTGACATGAAGTCCAGGGCTATCTGCAAGTAACACTGACTACACACACACACACAGATACACACAGACACATACACATATATACACATATACATACACATACATGAATGTATATACATATAGACACATGTATATACATATAGGTATGTCTATATATGTATGTGCATATGTATGTGTACATATGTGTATCTGTGTGTGTATATATATACATGTGTATGTGTGTGTGTGTGTGTGTGTGTGTGTGTATCCTCTAGGGTTGTTATGCTAATCAAATAAGAGGATAACTATAGACATGCTTTGGAAAGATAAAAATATCTGAAGTGTAAGCAATTATTGATCAAATCAGCAACTCAGTAACACCCCCCTGCCTACCATTTATTTATTTATTTTTATTTTAGGCAATTGGGATTAAGTGACTTGCCCAGGGTCACACAGCTAATAAATATCAAGTGTTTAGTCTGAGACCAGATTTGAACTCAGGTCCTCTTGACTTCAGGACTGGTGTTCTATCCACTGTACCACCTAGCTACCCCTCCCTGGCTATCATTTAAAAAGCCTCCATTAAGTCAAGACACCTTCTAATGGTGAGCTGGTCAACCATTCTGGAAAGCAACTTCTAATTATGCTAAGATTGACAGGAGCTGCTTCACTTTTATCTTTATAACCCCAGCTCTTAGCACAATTCCTGGCATACCAAAGTAGATTAATAAATGCTTGATGATAAATTAATTTGTAATAAAAAAACAAAAGGAAACAAAGTAGATGACCATTGCCTACAAGATAACTCAAAAATTGTGATGCATCAATATAGTTTAATACCAAGGAAATGACACCCTAAGGAATGATGAATATGATGAATGAAGAAGATTGGGAAGAATTAAATGAATAGGTACAAAGTAAAGTAAATAATAAAACATAAACACTGATAACAAGATTAATGAAAAGAACAACAATGAAAAAAAAACCAAACTCTTCAAACTGAACCTTGTGTAATTACAATGATCAAGCTTGGCTCATGTGATATATTCCCTCCTTTCTTTGTAGAGGTAGGGGCCCATGAGTATTGAACACTGGATATACTATCTTATCCAGTTACATGTTGGCTAATTTTGCTGAACTGAGTTCTTTTTTTTAAATTTCTTTTTCTAGTTGTTTGTTATGAGGAATGACTCTGGAGAAGGAAAGAGAATGTACTAGGAGTTGAATATAAATGTGAAATGTAATGTAATACAAAAACAATAGATACCATGTTTCTTTTAGCAAAAACTATGTTTATAAAAAAGCTACCAGCTGTTAACATTATGGAAAAATTTCTCTAGGCAACTAGGTAGAACAATGCATAGATTGCTACACTCAGAGCCAGGGAGATCTGAGCTCAAATCCAACCTCCGACATTTTCTGGCTGTGTGATCCTGTACAAGTCACTTAACCTCTGTATTCCTCAGTTTCCTTATCTGTAAAATTTGAATTATAATAGCACCTACCTCCCAAGGTTCTTGTAGGGATTAAATAAGATGACATATGCAAAGCATTTAGCAAGCCTTAAAGTGCTATATGAATTCTAGCTACTATTATCAGGTTGGTTTGTTTTGTTATTGTTGTTGTTACTATTGTTGAGAGTTAGAAAACCTGAATTCAAATTTCACCTTTGCTATTTACTAGAGGTGTGACCTGGAATAGGCTTCCTAGGCTCAGTTTCCTCCTGCATAAAGTAAGGATGTTGGGCTGCTTGGGGCCCTTTTCAAAGCTGAAATCCTGTGAACTTGGCTTGTTGGATCCAGCAGGGGAAGGATCTAGTCAGTCGCCTTTTTATTTTTCCTTAATCAAGTTTTCCCCCAAAGGAGCTTACATTTTCTAAGCAGGTTCTATCAGATAGCCAAGGTAATTGCTGTGCCCCAGTCTCCATATTCCATAAAACATTGTTCAGATTTACCCTAGCCTAGTTCAATGAAGCTCAAGGCCATGGGTGCACTCACCCCTTCTTGGCCTGAAACCATAGACACTGTTGGGGATGATTATATCTTGTCCCTGCTGGGGAATCAGTCTTGGGAGTTCTGATTACATTTAGGGTTCCCTAAGTGGATTTGCTAAAAAGCTACGTTTATTGTGTAGGGCATTAGAGATTGATGGAGTGTGGATTGGGGGTGGGGTGCAGAAAATCTGAAACAGGAACATCGTGTAAGGTGATTTCCTATAGGGAATGTCCTGATGTGCCACCTACCCCCACCCTCCTTTTTACAGATGAGGAAACTGCTTCCTGATTGATTTATTGCATACTTGTCTAATCTCAACTGAATTGTATGCTCCATTTGAGGATGAACCACAGCTTATTATTTTTGGCATCCCTAGCAATGACCTCAAGGCCTTGGCCATAGTAGGTACTCAATAAACCGTTCTCAAAAAAGAAAAAAATGAAAGAATCAAACCTGACATGAATATGAGAATGAGAAGGCATAAAAATTCTCTACCTGTTTGAAATTCAGAGGCAGCTAGGTGGCGCCATAGTTCACAGTGCGACTAGCCTGGAGTCAGAAAGACATGAGTTCAAATCCAACCTCAGACATTTCCTCACTGTGAGACCCTGGACAAATCATTTAACTTCTGTTTGCTTCAGTTTCATCGTCTAGAAAATAGTGACAACAATAGCACCTACCCACCAAAGTAGTTGAGAGGATCAAATGATATAATAATTGTAAATAGCACCTACCCTTCAGGGTAGTTGAGAGGATCAAATGAAATAAGAATTGTAAAAGTGCTTAGTAGAGTCGCTGGCATGTAGTAAGCGCTACATAAAAGTTATTATTATTATTATAAAATGGGGATAATAATAGCACCTGCCTCTCAGGATAAAAAGAGATATTTTTAAAGTGCTCTGCAACCCTTAAAACAGTGTATAATTGTTAGCTATTTATAGTGTTATTAAAGTATAATAGTTAAATTAATAGTAAGAATGAGAATAGTGGAATAAATACATTCTCTATCTCAAAGTCCATGGAATCTACAGGTTAGAAATGACCTCAGAGATCATGCCCCCAAAAAGGTCATCCATTCAGCTTTTGCTTGGATGAGGGAAAATGAGAAATAATCTCCCGTTGGTAAAAGCACTCCATTCCTATCAAGGATAGCTCTAATTGTTAGGAAATTGTTTTTTAGTTGCTTGCTTGGTTTTTTTTTGTTTTGTTTTGTTTTGTTTTCCTAAATTCAAATCTAAACTCCCATTCATAGTTCCCAATTCTGCAATCTGGGGAGGCCAAAACTTCCATACAAGAGACCTTCCAGTACTTGAATGCATTTCCTCCAGGTATGGGGAACCTGCTGCCTCCAGGCCACCTGTGGCCTGTCCGCTACCCCTATAACCCTCCTAAGTGGTTTTCTTCCCCAGGCTAAATAGTCTTTAAACAACTTGCATATTTTATTTGGTTCTGCCATGTTAGGATACATTGAATCTTTCTTCCACAGGTGAGTTCTCCAAATACTTGGAGCTGGCTAGCAGTACCCACCTATATTACCAAGTCATCTCTTCTCTAAGCTAAACAACTCTGTTTCCTTCAACCAATGACATGTGAACTAAGTTTTGAAGGCTGGATAGCATTCTATAGACAGAGTCAGGGTAAGAGAGGATGGTGAATGGTGATGATAGAGGGAATCACATGAGAAAATAGAAATAAGGAAATAAGGAATGCTTATTTTTTTAGGGGGGAGTGGGGAAAAGAGTTGTTCAGTTTGCTGGAGTAAGATTATGTGAAGAGATATAGTATTAAGTATGGCTGAAGAGGAAAGAGTCTTGACATGATCATAGAATCTTACATCTAGGAGGGACCTCCGAGGCCATCCACTCCAACCCATACCTGAAAAGTAATCTCCCTTCAATCATGCCTGGCAAGTAATAACCCTTCTTTTGAAGACCTCAGGAAATTAGCAATATTTCCAAGATAGTCAATCGCTTTGGAGTAACTCTAATTGCCTAGCATAAATTTACCTTTTTGTTTGCCCACTGGAGTCAAGGAGAAATACCAGTAGAGTTTGCTGCAGTGGAAAGGGAAATGTTTTTGGAGTCCCAGCATATGATTTGAATCCTGGCTCTACTACTGTTGAGGTTGGATTTGGGAGAACAGTTCAGGTGTGAAAGAATTCACTTAGATGATTTTCTCTTAATTAATGGCAGCTTTATTGACACAAAAGCAGTAGGCTAGCCCTGGAAGAAGGACTAGCAATTTACAGAGGGACAGGGGCTTGTTTTTATACACAACTTTTGGGCCCTTAGCCAAAAGTTCCTACAGTGAGTAGTTTATCATAGGGAAAAAGGTGTGAGGAAGGAGAAGCAAGGGTGCTGAATACAATTCAAGGATGTGACCACAAAACAAGGAACTTAGCTTCCAGCATTTGGTCCAGTATGAGGGGGGCTAATCATAGACACAGGCTATGGGCTAAGGAAGTAAGGTTTTTGTTATCTGACAGAGCTTCCTGTTACTGGGCAGATTTAGAAGAGGCCTTCATAGTTGCTAGGAAAAGTTAGCCTCAAAGGTTGCCATCGTTGCTGGGCAAAAGTCAGTCTCATTACTACTTCTACCTATTTTATCCTGAGTTAAGTCTCTGCAATTTTCTAGGCCTGGGGATTCTAACAAAGAAAATAAGTGAATTCTGCTAATGCTCTCTAAAGGCCCTTCCACCTCTTAAGCTATGAGTCTATGAAATAACATTTGTAAATGCCAGGCCTTCAGATACTAAAGAAAACTATCACATCCCTCAAACATACTTAAGTTGTCTTCAAGCTAACCATCAACAGCTGATTCAAATGATCCACTTATACCGGCACATGCTGATAAATGTTTAACCATCAGCTCTCCAAAGGAAAAAAATGTATACAACAGAAAACTTTTTTAAAATTTAATCTACATTAACATTTTCTCCATCACTTTCTTAAGTCTAGATAATTAACAAAATGATAAATCAGATCATGCTTTGTAGCATTTCCCAATTTCCAAGATGTAAATACTCTTACTGAAAATTTAACAAGCAGCTTTCCCAATCCAGTTTGAACTGACTACAGCAAACTACTGCAAATGGCACCAGATAAGGCACCAGCGGTTAGATCTTTAAAACAGTTGGTGGCTTCTCAAAGTCCAAGCAGTTCATTCCTCTTTGTGTTAGTTGTCCTTATCCTGATGGGGCTCAGGATCTGCAAACCGCTCTGCTGCATATGGCCTTGGTCCTGTAGTACCCATCTCCTTTCTCAGGGTAAATGAATTCATTCCTCATACTCAGATTCCTTTCATTTGCCCCACCAGACTTCTGCAGCAAGACCCAAGAAAAAGGAGAGATGCTGTTTGCCAAATAGAATTACCCAGCAGAGAAACTGAATATTGGCAAGTATCTTCTCGTCTCATCAGCACATCTTTCAGGCAAATAAATCCAGCCCTCTGAAGTCCACTCCAGGTAGCAGCTGGCTTTGCCACTTCTATAGCAGCCTGGTAAGGGTGTAATGACTGTAAAAGATCACCCAAGAGAAGGAAAGTTACTGAGCTGGTGATAAAAGGCCTGAAAACCAAGACTTGCAAACATTATTTCCCAAGCTGAGCATTTTACCCTTATTGGACAAGCAAATACCTTGTACAGCAATCACTTAGGAAGAAAAATGATGCAGCTGATTTTGGTTCTGTCTCATGCTTACACGTACTTTAGGCATAAGATGTAAATCTTCACTGGGGCCTAGAATACAAAGTATGGCTTGTGGGTCATCTCTTACACAAGGACCTTCCTGGTCCCCTCCTGAGGTCAATTTGCTCCTTATTTGAAATTATTTTGTATCCATTTATCTGTGTGTAAATTGCAAGCTCCCTGAGGCCAGGGATCATCTAGATTTTATTTTCTTTGTATGCTCAGAGGCTAGTACAGGGATTTGCTTTGGGTAGATGCTTTAATAAATGCTTGGTGTACTGAACTGAGAGAAGGAAGAATCAACTTTGGTGCCAGGATTTGATAAAGTGCCCTTTTTGAACAAATACTCTTTGGTTGTGTTCACTAAATCATAGTAAGTTGGAATTGGTGAGTGATGTAATCCAAGCTGAAATTCCTGCCCATTATATATCTGACCACATTTATCAAGGTCTTACAATGGGCAGAAGCACTCTAGTATATATTATTAGTTATAAGCTTTACACACACATACCCACACAAACTAGCTAAGTGGTACGGTGGATAGACCACTGAACCTAGAATCAGGAAGACTCATCTTCCTGAGTTCAAACCCAGTCTCAGACACTTACTAGTTGCGTGACCCTGGGCAAGTCACTTAACCCTGTTTGCCTCAGTTTTCTCACCTGTAAAATAAACTGGAGAAGGAAATGGCAAACCACTCCACTATCTTTGCCAAGAAAACCCTAAATGGGGTTAAGAAGAGTCAGACATAACTGAAAATGGCTCAACAACAGCAAAACCTACACGGCTAGTGATTCTTTGCATTGTTTTAATATCATACATAAACCACATGTATTGTGACAATATGTTCTATTGAAAAAAAAACACCGGATTGGAATCAGAGGACTCTGCTACTTAGCAACTGTAGTACACAGGATAAGTCACTTAACTTCTATGGGGCTCAGTTTCCCCATCTATAAAAATCAGAAAGTTGGACTAGATGACCTCTGAGATTCCTCCCATCTTTCAAATTATGATCTGGTAGATATTTTTATGTGATTCAAGGAATCCAGCCTCTGGATTATCCAGACCTATAGCTCTATCCCTTGTCTTTCATGCCCTGTTTCCATTTCACCATTCATTCATCCATCAATCACTGAGTGAATATTTACTATGCAGAAAATTCCATTATAGACCCTGAGATGGACACAGAAATGAATAAAATCAGGTCTTCACCCTAAGGGAGCTTCATGGTCTACAAATAAGCATAGATGAGAAGTTAAGAGAAGATAATATATGTAAAGTGTCTTGTAAACTGTGAAGCCTATAGAAATGCTTGATAATTTTATACTGAGGGCCAAATGAATGGGCTGTGAATTTGAGTTATAGAAACTCAGAGGAGCTGGAGATATCTACTTGGCCCCACAAAGCTTAACTAGGAACAATGCTTGAAAGTTGCAGAAAGGCAGGTTAGGTTTCATTTAAGAATATATATATATATATATATATATACACACACACACACACACACATATATGTATATTCATACATACACATATACATATATATGTAGGTGTATGCATGTAATATGATCATATATGTATATATATAATTAGAACTATCTAAAAGTGGAATAAGCTTCCTAGATGATGTAGGGGATAGAGAATAGTGGCATTCCCTTGAAGAGGTTTTTTCAAAGAAATGGTAAGCGACCTCACTTTTTTGAAGTTGTTGAAGGTAGAATTTGGGGTCAGATATGAAATGGATTAGATGGTCCTGAATGCTAGGAATTGGAGCCAGGGTAGGACCTGAGTTAAAATCCTTTTTTCTGCTACTTGCTTCCCTTATGACCTTTGGAAAGTCATTTTATTTCTCTGGTCCTCAGTTTCCTCAACCATAAAAGGAGGAAGATAACTTCAAAGAATTGATTCCATTTCTAAATATATGTCTCTGATTTTGTGTTTCTGTCAAGAGATAGAAAGAAGAGAAATTCTAATGTTGAACCATCTCCCTTACTAGGTGTCATTGAAGGTTTTGGAGAAGGGGTGCAATCAATGGGCTAAAATATAGTTTTTGATCATTCTACCATCCCCATATCATTTTTTCTTTTCTTTCATATTAACCAAACTAAGGTGTGGGATAGAACCTCAAAGATGTTTGGGATTGATGTCATGACATGGGAGATGCTGGCAAAGGCATCCAGCAGGGTGTTCCACATCAAAGAAGGCACTGTGCTCTATGAGCAAAGCAAAACTGACGTAGCTCAAAACAAACACTAGATGAGCAAATTTAAAGAATCTACCCCAAATGTTCTCATAGACTATCTGTGTGCAACATAAGGCAGAGCATTCTGAGGTTGTATTTGGTCTGATCAGCTACAGTTGGACACACTGTAAATTGATTCTAACATAGTGATGTCATTTTGGTCTTCAAGAAGGAAGGACAATAAACAATCTTTTTTATATACTTTTTAATCAATAGCAATTTATAGCATTTTTTCATATGAGTATAGGTAGCTTTGATTACTTCATCTAAAAACTGTTTGCTCATATCTTTTGACCATTTATCAATTGGAAAATGGCTTTTATTTTTACAAATTTGAATCAATTCTTTATATATTTAAGAAATAAGGCCTTCATCAGAGAAACTTGATGTAATTTTTTTTCACAGTTTTGATTACTGTGTATTTCCCTCCATCCTATATTTCCCCCTCTTAATCCTACTGTCTCCTTACCTTTATCCTGATCATCCTCAAAAATCTTTTGCCTCTGACTACTGCCTCCCCAAGTCTGTTCTCTGTTCTATTAGTTGTCCTGCCCCTTCTCTTATCCCTTTCTCCTCCTACTTTTCTGTAGGGTAATATGTATTTCTAGACCCAAATGACTATGTATGTTATTCCTTATTTGAAGCAATTTTGATTAGAGTAGGGTTCATATGCTCCCTGCCACCTTCCTCATGTTCCCCTCCACTGTAAAAACTCTTTTGCACCTCTTTTATGTGAGATAATTTACCTCATTCTACCTCTCCCTTTGTCATTCTCCCAGTGCATTCCACTTTTTCACTCCTTTAATTTATTTTTTTAGATATCACCCCATCACATTCAACTCACACTCACGTCCTCTGTTTCTATATACTCCTTCTAAGTGCCCTAATAATGAGCAAGTTCTTAGGACTTACAAGTATAACTTCCTATGTAGGAATGTAAACAGTTTAAACTTATTGAATCCTTTATGATTTCTCTTTCCTGTTTACCTTTTAAAGCTTCTCTTGATTCTTGCATTTGAAAGTCAAATGTGTCTATTCAGTCTTTTCATGAGGAATGTCTGAAAGTCCTCTATTTCATTGAATATCCATCCCAACCCTCCCCCCACCAAAAAAAAAAAGATTATACTTAGTTTTGCTGGGTAAGTGATTTCTTGGTTGTAATCCTAGGTCCTTTGGCCTCTGGAATACTATATTACAAACCCTCCAGTTCTTTAACATAGAAGCTACTAAATTTTGTGCTAACTTGACTGTGGCCCCATGATATTTGAATTGCTTCTTTCTGTCTGCTTGCAATATTTTCTCCTGGGAGCTCTGGAATTTGGCTAAAATATTCCTAGGGCTTTTCATTTTGGGCTCTCTTTCAGGAGGTAATTGGTGGATTCTTTCAATTTCTATTTTATCCTAGGCCTATAGAATGCCATGGCAGTTTTCCTTGATAATTTCTTGAAAGATGATGTCCAGGCTCTTCTGTAATCATGGCTTTTACGTAGTCCAACATTTTTTTGTGTATGTTTATGGTATATGAATGTAATGGAATACTATAGTCCGACAATTCTTAAATTATCTCACCTGGATCTGTTTTCCAGGTCAATTGTTTTTCCAATGAGATATTTCACATTTTCTTCTATTTTTTTTTCATTCTTTTGATTTCGTTTATCATTTTTTGATGTCTGATAAAGTTATTCGTTTCCACTTGTCCAAATCTAACTTTCAAGGATTTTTTTTCTTCAGTGAGTTTTTGTATCTCCTTTTCCATTTGGCCAATTCTATTTTTTAAGGTGTTGCTTTCTCCAGTATTTTTGGTGTTGCTCCTTTACCAAGCTGTTGACTCTTTTTTTTCCCCCATTACTTTCTTGCATCCCTCTCATTTATTTTCTCAATATTTCCTCTATGTCTTTTATTATATTTTTTGAGCTCTTTTTGAACTCTTCCAGGAATTCTTTTTGGGCCTGAGACCAATTCAATTTTTTTTTTAAATGAGGCTTTTGATATAGCCGTTTTGGCTTTGTTGTCTTCTAAGTTTATGCTTTGATTGCCCTTATCAACATAACAACTTCTTTTTGTTATTGCTCATTTTTCAGCCCATTTCTTGAATTTTAACTCTATGTTAAAGTGGGGCTCTGTTCCCAGGGTAAAGGGAGCACTATTCTAAGCTTTAGGCTTTTCTTGCTGTTGCTGTCAGAGATAATTCTGGGGGTCTGTAAGTTTTCAGGTCTTCCAAAGTGGTATGACCTAAGGGGAGATGTGTTTACCACTCTCCCGGCCTGTGCTTTGGTCTGTGAGTGATCACAAACACTCTTCTTCATCCTGAAACTGTGACCAGGATCCTTATTCCCCTGTAGCCATAAGTTCTGATGTGCTAGTGCTAACCTCACCCTGGGACTGCAACCCAAGATTTCAACCTGGATTCGTGTATGGGCAATGCAATGGATTCCTGTACCCAATGCCTGGAAAGGGACCACTATAATCTCCTTCTAATCAGTTGTCTGGCATCCATCTGTAAGCTGAGAGCTCCAAAAACTACCCCCAAGGCCTGCTGCTTGTTTGCTGGGGCCCAAGCTATGCTGGTACAGCCTCTGTTAGACTGTACTCCACTCTCACCCCAGTGCAATAGACCTTGCCTGCCAACCTTCTAAGTAGTCTTGGGCTGGAAAATTATTTCATCTCACCCTTTTATGGCTTCTGCCATTCCAGAATTTGTTTTGAGGCATTATTTAAAGTTGTTTAGACAAGAATTTGGGAGATTTCAGGTGTGTCCTTGCTTTTTCTCCACCATTTTGGCTTTTGGCTTATCTCTTGAAAGGGAGGGAGGACAACCCCTGTTGCTTTCAGCTAGGTGGCACAGTGGATAGAAAGCCAGTCCCAGTATCAGGAAAATCTGAGTTCAAATCCAGTCTCTGATACTTTCTAAGTGACCCTGAGAATATCACTTAACCTCTGTTTGCCTTAGTTTCCTCATTTGTAAAATGGGGGTAATAATAGTACCTACCTCCCAGGCTTCTTGTGAAGATCAAAAAAATAATAATTTCAAACACTTAATAATGGTGCCTTGCACATTGCAAGTGCTATGTAAATGTAAACTGTTAGTTTTAGGGGTTTTTATGATAGAGGGTGTAATGTGAACCCCAAGTCACAGGCCAACTAAGGAACAAGTATATTAAGAAGGAACAAAACCAGAAGTATATGATGTGACCAGACCAGATAGATAGTAGGGAATAAAGTACAAAGATAATTTCTGAGGGGTTTTCTTTTTTGGTTATCTTTAATATTCTCTTTTCCTGGAGGACAGACCAAAGGTGTTATAATTAGCAATTTCTACAACCAGTTAAGACATTCAAATCTCACTTGATTCACATAGAAGGAAATATATGCAATAAATTAATTAGTTTGGAATGTGTACTGGGGGAAAAGATCCAAGACAGTCTAAAGTATCATCACTAGTTGGAAGGAGCCAAAGAATTGACCTTAAGTGTAGTAGGTAGAAGGATGGAGCAGATACAGTAAAGCATCTCCCAGTTCTTGAGAATGAGGCTGCTAAGCTCTATTGTTTCTATATTGGGGAAGTACTACTAGTGCTATTGTTCACTCCAGTCTGACTCTTCATGACCCCATTTGGGGTTTTCTTGGCAAAGATACTGAAGTGGCTTGCCATTTTCTTCTCCAGCTCATTTTTACAGATGTGAAAACTGAGGCAAACAGGATTAAGTGATTCACTTAGGGTCACAAAACTAGCAAGTATCTGAGGCCGGATTTGAACTCAGGAAGATGAATTTTCCTAACTCCAGGCCTGGCATTCCATCCACTGAGCCACCTAGCTGCACCCAGTGCTATCAGCATCCTCTAAATTGTGTTCTGCAGGGTTAATCATCCCATCCGAGAAGCAGCTCCACAGAACAGCACTGTAGCCACTCTGTGGGAGGATGTTCCAGGTGGTACAGTAGTGGTTAGAAGTGCTTCTCTCCTTACTTGGATGCCGGAGGACCACTTTTAAGGAATGCTGAAGAGAAAATTCCTGCTTGGGTACAGGTTGCACAAGAAGTTATCTTTATGAGCTTTGAAAGTCCATGCCTGCTTTCAGGAGAAGCCAGCCGGCTCAGATAGAAAGCTACACTTGGAGTCAAAAAGATTAGCAGTTCAAATCTAGCCTCAGAAGTTTACTAGCTGTGCTATCTTGGGGAAGTCAATTAACTTCTCTGTACCTCAATCAGATATGGATAATAATAGCACCTACCACATAGGTTTATTGTGAGGACAAAATGAAATAACACAGGCAATGTCAAGTCAACAGGTATTTATTAATATGTATGAGGCACTATGCTAAGTACTGGGGATACAATTACAAGAAGAAGATGCATAGTCCCTGCCTTCGAGGAGTCTGTAACCTAATTGGGGAGGAGGGGGAGATAACAGATAAAAGGAAACAAAAGCTCAGAATGTGATTGGTACCTACATACGAATAGGCGGAAGAAGAAGGCTGGAGACTTGGAAACAGAGCCAGGGTAAATGGAAAGGAGTGAACATGACCGGCCTGGCCACTTCCTTAAGATATAGGAGGATGGGAGGAACTGACCAATCAGAGGATGGGGCTGCAGGGGTAGAGGGATCTTCTGGTTTGAGAAAACTTCTGGAGTATATTGAAGAAAGATATCCATTGAGTGAGAAGCTAAGCTGGGTATGGAATGAAAAATAATTCAATGAAAACCTGAAATAGCTACAGCAATGTTAACTATATTATTATTTCTGTTGTCTATAAAATCTTCATCTGAATGGTCAAGGGCACTTTGAATGAAAATATAACAAAGGGAAAGGCAGAGTTTTGAAAGTGATTTCTAAAGAAAACCACATATCTCTTAGTAACTTAAGTTATTGAGTGATGGGGAATATATATGAGAGAACCTGCTAGGTGTATTGATTGTCAATTACAAAATAGCACTTTACCCAGAAGATAAAAAAACATAGCCCTGAAAGCTCTCCTTAGACAAGACATCTCTTGCATGAACATAAAAAAAAGAAAAAAAAGAAAACCTCAGTGGTGAAAAAAAGTTCTTTGGGTTACTTTTAACAATCATTGGGGGAAAAGAGGAGGAACAGAGGAGGAATAGGGCCATCGTTTTGGATGGACCAGATGATAATTGGTGAAAGAGAAAATACAGAAGTGTTCAACTCATATTTTGGTTCTGAAGGTTTTTATTTTTCTGCCAATGAAAATAACATTTGAAATGGAAAGGGCAGAACAAAAACAGCTAATAGGGAGGTGAAATTCAACATAAGGGGTTAGAAAGAGCACACCTAGCTGCTATTGAAGAACTATATTCACTGGCCCAAACGAGCTCCATCTCAGCTAACTGAAAGAACAGGCAGATCTGATTGAGGAGCCACAATCAGCAGTCTGAAAGAACATGAAGCGGTGAACCAAAATCCCTTCATGCTATTATTATAGGAAAGATTGAAAGATGTGTGTTAGATCACAGTGCTGTTAAGTACATTCAGAACTGGTTGAATGACTTGAGGCCAAAAACAATGGTCATTAAAAAGGTTCAATGTCACCTTGGAATAAGATCTCTAGTGGAAAGCTCCCATGAACCTGTCCTTATACCTGTGTTCTTGAACATTTTAGTAATTATTGAGATGGAGACAAAGATGGCATCTTGAACAAATATGGAGATGACTCAAAGCTGACAGCTTGGTTGGCAGTCACAATTCCAACATTTCTCCACAGACTAATACATTGAATAAAATTTAATAGGACTAAAAGTAAAGACTCATACTTTGTCTAAAAACAAAACAAGACAAACAAACAAAAAATAAACTTTCAAGGTACAAGATGAAGGAGGTGTGGTTAAGGAGTAGGATACACATTAAAGACCTTGGGAACTTTAGTGGATTGTAGGCTCAATAAGTTAACTGTGTAATATGATAGCAAAAATAAATAGATAGGAGGGAGAGTGTGGGGGGGAGAGAGAAAGAGAGAGACAGAGACAGAGAGAGACAGAGAGAGAGAGACAGAAGCAAAAATAAATAGATAGGAGGGAGAGTGTGGGGGGGAGAAAGAGAGAGAGACAGAGAGAGACAGAGAGAGAGAGACAGAAGCAAAAATAAATAGATAGGAGGGAGAGTGTGGGGGGGGAGAGAAAGAGAGAGACAGAGACAGAGAGACAGAGAGAGAGAGACAGAAGCAAAAATAAATAGATAGGAGGGAGAGTGTGGGGGGGAGAAAGAGAGAGAGACAGAGAGAGACAGAGAGAGAGACACAGAAGCAAAAATAAATAGATAGGAGGGAGAGTGTGGGGGGGGAGAGAAAGAGAGAGACAGAGACAGAGAGACAGAGAGAGAGACAGAGAGACAGAGAGACAGAGAGACAAAGAGAGAGAGAGAGAGAGAGAGAGAGAGAGAGAGAGAGACAGAGACAGAGAGAGACAGAGAGACAGAGAGAGAGAGAGAGAGATGATTATAGGCTCCATAAAGAGAGGCATGGTATCCAGAAAGATGGAGGTGATAGCCCCACTGTACTCTCCCATGAGTACCCTGTATCTGGGATATTGTACTCAGTTCAGAGCACTATATTAAATAAAGGATATTGATAAGCTTAAGAGCACCCAAAGGTCAACCAGGATGCTGAATGGCCTCAAGACAATGGCAATATGAGGATTTGTTGAAAGCAATGGGATTTTTTAGCCTGGAAAAGAGATATCTTAGGACAGTATTGAGATTGGGGGTGGGAAAGGTGAGGATTTTTAAAAGTATTTAAAGGCTGTCACATTGAATAGAAATGAGACATTTTTATGCTTGACCCAAAGGGCAGAACTAGAAGTAATAGGTAAGGTAGAAGTGGCAGAGTCACATTTAAGCTCAAGGAAGTACAAACAAACAAACAAACAAAACTCCATAGAAAACAGAGTTTTCAAAAAGTGAAATTGGTAGGTGGCAGATGACGCCATCAGCTAACAGAGCCGTTCAAGCAAAGTCTCATTTCGTATGTGGTAGAAAGCATTCACGGTGAGAGATGGTCCAATGCCTCTTCCAGTTCTAAGATTCTCAGATGCCGTAACAGACACACTTACAGAGATCATTTTTTTCAGCAACACACTGAGCATTGACAATGATAGTAACAAAAACGACAACAATAAAAATAGCCTCCGTGCATAAAACTCCTTCTTCCCAATAACTATGGAAGGTTGGTAATACAAAGGTTAATATTCTTATTTGACAAATAAGGAAACTAAGTCTTAAGGTGATTAAATGACTATAAAGCTAAGTAGGAAAGAAAAAAACATTTATTAAGTACCTACAGTGTACCAGGTACTGTCCTCAGTGCTTTACAAATGTAATCTCATTTGATACTTACAACAACCCACAATAAGTGACAGATATGACCCTATGACTTCCTGACTCCAAAGTGTAAAATCAGCACCAACCCTGGTGCCAGAAGGACTTGAGTTCAAATTCAGCATCAGGTACTTCCTTGCTGTATGATCCTGGACAAGTCATTTAAACTCTGTCTGCCTCCCTGCATTTTCTCACCTGTAAAATAGAGATGATAATACTACTTACCTTCCAAGGTTGTTGTGAGAATCAAACGAAATAATAATTGTAAAGTGCTATGACCGGCACATAGTAGGCCTTATATAAATGTTAGTTTTTGTTTTTGTTGCTACTGCTGCTGCTGTTTAGTCATTTCAGTAATGTCCAACTTTTCATGATCCCCTTTGGAGTTTTCATGGCAAAGGTACTGGAGTGCTCTGCTATTTCCTTCTCCAGCTCATTTCACAGATGAGGAAATTGAGTCAAACAAGGTTAAGTGATATGCCCAGATAGTGTCTGAGGCCTGATTTGAACCCCAAAAGATGTGTCTTCCTGATTTGTAGGTCCAACACTCCATCCACTGTGCCACCTAGATGTTATTATCGTTGCTATCATCATTATCATTATCTTACTCTATTCCCATGACATCCTTGTGAGACTAAAAATATTATCCCATTTTACAGGTGAGGAAACTGAGGTAGACAGATTAATTGACTTGACCAGGGTCACATAGCTAATAAGTGTCTGAGGCCAGATTTGAATTCAAGTCTTTCTGACTCCATTAAAATCAGCACTCTCTGCACTTTGCCACTTACCTCCGTGGACATGACACTTAGATAACGGGACGTCTGAGTACTAAGGATTGGGATGGATCTATGGGGCAATCAATCAAAAAAGCACATATTAAATTGCCATATTCTGGGCACTCTAGAACTGTTAGATTTTTAAAGAAAGGCAAACATAGTCCCTGCCCTGAAGCTCACATTCTAATGGGGAAATAGCTTGTGAATAACTACATACAAGATATATACATAGAAAGTGGGAGGTAGTCTTAGAAAGGAAGATCCTAATACCAGGGAGAGGTTGAGACAGGCCTCCTGAAGAATGTGGGATTTGAGTTTTGACTTGAAAGAAGCCAGGGAAACTGATCAATGGAAGCAAGAAGTGAGAGTATTCTAGGAATGGAAGTAGCCAGTGGAAAGGCTCAGGTTTGAAATCCAGCGTTACGTGGGAGGAAGAGCAAGAAGGCCAGCATTACTTGATCACAGAACACATAAAGGGGAGTAAAGTGTAAAAAGGCTGGAAAGGTACTAAGATTCCACATTTTAAAGAGTTTTAAATGCCCAAGAATGGAGTTTACATTGATACTGGATAGAATAAGCTTATTGAGTAGGGGATGTCATACTACTTATGCTCTAAGAAAAATCACTTTTGCAGTCAAATGGAGGATGAATTGGAGTATGGAAAAATTTAACAAAGGGAGACCAGTTAGGATGCTATTTCAATAGTCCAGGAAAGATGTAATGAATGCCACAACAAGGGTGGTGGCTGTGTGAGTGAAAGATATGGATAGATTTAAGAGACTTTGTAAAAGTAGAAACAAGATTTAGCAACTAATTGGGTATGTGAGGTGAGTGAAACAAGGAGTTGAAGATGACCATGAGGTTGTGAATCTGGGAGACTGGGAAAATGATGATTCATTTTTCCATCCATAAAGTAGTTCTGTAGATGTTCATCCTGCCAAGAGACATCATATTCCTTGAACATACTAATTTCATTGAGCTATGGCACATGAGAATGTCTCATCAATGACATCTACAGAATCACAGAAGAGAGTGGTTTAACCAGTCACTCTGACTAGCAAAACGAAGTCAATAAGATATACTTATGATCTGGATTACACCATGCAGGATAGACATGGAGGGGGACCAAAGAGCTGTTGCACTGGCCAAAGAGAAGCACAGATTCAGCATTTTTTAGTTTGTTGATTTATTTGGGTAATGACAATTGATTGTAGCAAAGGCCGAGCCATGGGCCAGGAAAGCAATAGGCCACATAGTCCAGTGCAAAGAGACCTAGATTGGAAGCAAGGAAATCTGGATCAGAATCCTATCTCTGCCACTTATTTCCTGTATAAACCCTGGGGAATCCACTTCCTTTGTCTAGAGCTCACTTTCATTATGTACACACACACACACACACACACAACACACACACACACACACACATATGTATATATATACATATACATATATATTTAGTTTTAGTTAGGATTTAGTTCTTATCTCAGTTTTGACACTTACTACTTATTACTACTAATTAGAGAAATGCAAATTAAAGCAAGTCTGAGATCTCACCTCAGATCTATCATACCGAACAGAAATGACAGAAAAGGAAAAATGATAAATGTTGGAGGGGTTGTGAGAAAACAGGCACATTGGCATACAGTTGATGGAGCTATGAATAGATACAATCACATTGGAAAATAAATTGTAATTATATACAAAATGTTACTAAATAGCATATGTCCTTTGATTTAGTCATATGTCTGCTAGGCCTGTACTCAAAAGGAATCAAAGAAATGGAAAAACATCCTTTACGTACAGAAATATATATAGCAGCTCTTTTTGTTATAGCAAAAGCAGAAAACTAACAGGATACCATCAATTAAAGAACTGCTAAATAAATTGTGATATATGAGTGTGGTTTAATATTATTATGCTGTGAGAAACGAGGAAATAGATAATTTCAAAGGGCCATGAAAAGACTTATATGAAGTGAGGAAGAATGAAGTGAGCATAACTAGAATAATTCATACTATCATATCAATATTGTAAAAATGGATAATACTGAAGACTTCTATAAACTGTTAAAGAAAGAAATGAATAGAACCTGGAGAACAATTTGTATAACAATAACAATGTAAAGACAAACAACTTTGAAAGCCGTAAGAAATCTAATCAATACAGTGACCTTCTATGATTCCAGAGAACTGATGATGAAACATGTTATCTACCTCCTGACAGAGAGGTGATCAATTTTGGGTAGAGCTTGACTATACAGATTTGTTATAAGGAATTTCTTCCCTTCCCTTCCCTTCCCTTCCCTTCCTTCCTTCCCTTCCCTTCCCTTCCCTTCCCTTCCCTTCCCTTCCCTTCCCTTCCCTTCCCTTCCCTTCCCTTCCCTTCCCTTCCCTTCCCTTCCCTTCCCTTAAAAAAAAAAAACAACGGGTAAAAACTAGAGAGGTGGTGGGGGTCCTACAGATGGGGAATGCTGTGTGCACTTTTCGATGAGGTCATTATATCATTAGTCTTATTTAGTTGTTTTATTTTGTTACAAGAGACCTCTTATGGAGCTTCTTGGAGTCTAGAAATGTTTAGAATGTAAAAGAAAACACGTCAATGAAACTTTTTTTAAAAGGTGACCTATGTCACCTTGAGAAAATAATTTTAGAATAAAATAGCACTAGCCTACTTGTTAACCCTCAAACAAGACACTATCTTCTTTCTCTAGGCCTTTACATTGTCTGTCTTCCATTTCTTATATATGCTACCCCCTCACCTACACCTCCTGAATTCCCTGGCTTCCTCAGCTCAAACCCCACCTTTTGCAGGAATTCTACTCCACTCTGCTCATTTGCTTACGTCTTCCCTTTCATATGACTTTCGCATTCTCTTTTTATCTCTTGCACATATCTCGTTATTTACATGCTCTTGCCTCCATTTGAACATGAGTTCCTTGAGGGCAAGAGGCAAAGTTGTTGGTCCTCTATCCTCCTTGCCCACATTCTCCCTGCTCATATTATTTATATGTTTGTTAGGAAAAAAAAAAACATAAAACTGTCTTTTTTTTTTGCTATGTACTCTGGCCAAAACAGAAGCTTGCTGTCTTCCCACAGACAGCTTGTCTAATTAGTCCATCAATATGTGTAATGTTGACAGGTAATGCATCTGGACAAGGACCTAGGCCAGGAAATGAGTAGGAGGATGTCTGGATTGCAGTGGGGAAACTACATATTGTTTTAAATAATCCCAAACTGCCCACTGCATACAACGTTATATTTTTAGTAGTTTAGTATTCTTCTGGAGATTCTATATGGCTGAAAACCAGAAAACATCATTAACTTGAAACAATTAGAAATGAAAGTAGCTTGAAGGAAAAATACATAATTTCCCCAAGTGTAATGTAAATTCTTTGGGGTTAGGACTTTGATTTTTGTATTTTATCTTTGCCATATAACAGTGTATAACTCATAGTAGGAACTTAATAATTGCTTGACGAATTGGACTAAATGGTGGGCATAAGCAGGCTATATCAAATTATACATATATATATATATATGTATACATACACGCATAAATATACATATATGTATACATACACGCATATATATATATATATACACACACACACACACACACACACACATATGTTACATAGTCATTAATGTGCTTGACAAAGATTTGCTTTTTGGTTGATTGACAAAGACCTCCTGCAGACTTTGAGGTCTTTGAAAGCAAGGGCTGTACTGCATTTGCCTTCACATCCTCAGGGCCTGGCAGAGTGCCTTTTCACATAGTAGGTGCTTATTTGAATTGGATTGAGTCATGTACAATAAATACAATCTTTCCTTTAACGTGCATGACTGAAAAGGATGACAAATGATTCATTTGTCCAGATTGAGAAGTAGCAGATGGATGTCCTGAATGTGATATAAGTGACACCAGTAAATCAATTAATCCACTAATCAGCAAGCATTTATCAAAGACTTACTATGTTTCAGACACCATATTAAATCCTAGGAATACAAAGAAAATAAGGAATGGTCCTCAAGAAGCTCACATGCCAATGGAGGAGACAAGATTATATAACAAGGCACATACAAGATATATATAAAAGTAAGCTATGGGGGAAAGCATGAGAAGCCAGAGGCTTGGAAAGGTTTTCTACAGAAGGTGGGTGCTTAGTTTTGGAAACCAGGAAAACCAATAGGCAAAGGTGTGGAGGGAGAACATTCCAGAGATCAGGACAATCATTGCTAAGGTACAGAAATAGGAGATGCTGTGTTGTGTTGAAGGAATGCTAAGTGGGCTGGTAAGGCTGGATCATACACTAGGTAGAAGGAAGTAATATGTAAAGAGACGAGAAAAGAAGAAGAGGACCATGCTGTTAATTCAGAGCTTTAAGTGTCAAATTGTACACTGTATATTTTATCCTAGAGATAATAGAAAGTCCCTGTTTACTGAGTAAAGAGAAAAATTCCTTTGGTAGATGTTTGGAGGATGAAATGGAATGGAGAGAGACTTGAGGCAGGGAGACCAATTAGATATTAACCCCTGAAAGAACAAGAAAAAAGTTTCCAATGTTGAAAGTACATCTAAGAATCATGGAAAACAATAAAGCTTGGAGAGAGAGCCTATAGCAATGAGATGACATAGTCATAGATTTTGAGCCAGAAAGGACATTCGAAGGTGTTGTTGTTTAGCCATTTCAGTTGTGTTTGACTCTTCATGACCCCAATTGGGGTTTTCTTGGCAAAGATACTGGAGTGGTTTACCATTTCCTTCTCCAGCTCACTTTCCAGGTAAGAAACTGAAGTAAATGGTTAAGTGACTTGCTCTAGTTAGTAAGGATCTGAGGCTGGATTTGAACTCAGGAAGATAAGTCTTTCTGACTCCAGACTCTATCCACTGTGCCACTGGGTACTTAAGTATCAAATAACAGTTGCAGGATTTGAATCCAGCTTCTCTGATTCCAAACCCAGCAACCTTCCCATTGTTCCAAGCTTACTGCCTCCTATCACAGTATTAGCCAAGCCAGTGATAAATGATTTAGGGCCAGGTGAAATTGGATTGCCAGTGGGGGAAAATGAGTAGTTTTCCATCAGTAGCTAAAATAAACCCTGTAAGGTCATAGGATCATAAATTCAGGACTAGAAGGGAATTGAGAGGCGAGATACTCAATCTTTTTTTTTTTTGTAGATGAGGAAACTGAGGCTTAGAAAGGGGAAATGCATCCTCCAATTTCACACAGTTAGTAAGTGGCAGAGTCAATATGCTGACCCTGATCCTCATTGATAAATTCAATACCTTTCTGGTACAAAATACTACCTCCTTAATAGTAACTATTAAGAGAGAAAGAGGAGGAGAAAGAGGAGGAAGAGGAAGAGGAGGAGGAAGAGGAGGAGGAGAAGAAAAAGAAGAACAGGAGGAGGAAGGGAATAAGAGAGTAGGGAGAGATGAAAGCATTCTGATATTTATGTAACACTTTAAGCCTTGCCAAGGCTTTAGATGCATTATTTCAGAGGTGCTTCTCCTTTTCCATTTTTTAGTCAAACATACTAACTTGCATGTCTCTAAAAAATTTGCATAGTTTCACCATTCTTCCCAATAATCTAGACAGTGCCAATGAAGCATCATTTTTTGTCCTATTGTATTCTCTTGTCATATTCAGACACCCCCTGTTTGTTTTTCTAGTTTTTCAGATTGGATCGATGAGACTCACACCTTTGTATATTCTTCTTCTTTGATTGATACAACATTTCCATTTCACACTTCATTAAAGCCCTGTTTCTTTTAAATTGTCAAGCCAGACAGCTGGCAGTTGGTCATTTTCCTTCTGGAACTCATGTAATAGTTAAGAGTTCCAGGAAAGTAGAGTTCCACTCTCCTTGACAGTCTTGAGAGCAGCTGAGCCAACCACAGTGGGGCCTCCCATCATGCAAAGCAACAAGAAACCCATTCAAGAAGTAGGCCTCTCCATCCATTAAATGAGAGAGAGAGAGAGAGAGAGAGAGAGAGAGAGAGAGAGAGAGAGAGAGAGAGGGAGAGAGAGAGAGAGAATCTGAACTCTTCTGTGTCATTAGTCCTCATCACAATATATTGTTGGGAGGAAGTATCATCACAAAGAATACTTAATTACAAAACTATTTTCATCTCCCAGCCTCAAACTTCATTAGCCAAAGAGGCTGGCTTCTCTTTGGTTGTATGTTTTTAACCAATAAACCACAATTTTGAAATATTTGCAAACCATCTGGCTCTTGTTTAACTTTAATTAGACAATCTGTAAAAAAATAATTTCTGTTTCTCATAATTAAGTTAAGCATGAGAATAACAGTGATAAAATAGCTCTACATGAGTAAATGGGAGGATGCAGACTCCACAACCAGTAAGACTGCCAGAAACAGTTGCCATTCTTAAGAGATTACTTTTTCTCTGTTTTACAATCCCTGCCAGGTGTTAAAAAAAAAAAAGGAAGGGGAAAAAAGATTATATTTCTGGCAGACTAGAAGGGAAAATTTACAATTTGTAGAAAATGTAGTAATTGTAAGAAATTTAAAATTCAAACAATAAGAACTTGGGAGACCAGATGGTCCAAAACGGTTTGTCCTTACATAGTCTCAAAACAAAAATTACATTGGCCTGTGACTTCCTTAGGTCCAAAGAATATAGGAGTTACTATTAGATGGGACGTTAGAAAGTTCAGCCACATGGAAGAAAAAATATTCCAAATTATATGCTAAAAAGTGAAGGCAGCATGACCCCCAATCCTAGGTTCATACATTTTACAGATGAAAGATGTTTTAGAAGTCAGCTAGCTCTCTTGGTCATTGTATAAGTAGGGAAATAGAGGACTAGGGGAAAGGATGTGGCACCCAAAGTGTCACAAGTAGTAAAACAGAAGAGGTAAGATTTGACTAGTTCCTGTTCAGTCATTTCAGTCATGTCTGACTCTTCATGACCCTATTTGGGGTTTTATTGGCCAAGATGCTGGAGTGGTTTGCCATTTCCTTCTCCAGCTCATTTTACAGATGAAGAAACTGAGGCAAACAAGATTAAGTGACTTACCCAGGGTCACACAGAAAAAGAATGTCTGAGGCCAGATTCGAACTCAGGAAGATGAATCTTCCTGACTTCAGGCCCAGCATCCTATCCACTGCAAGACTCTAACCCCATTAGCCAGCTCCTAAAGAATATATTGGTTTATATGACTAGATTTGGAATCTGAGGACATAGATTTGAATTCTGGTGCATAATTTTGGAAAGTTCCTTTTGCCTCAATTTCCTTATCTCCAAAATGAGAGAGGTAAACTAGATGATCTCCAAAGGTCTCCTATGATCCTATGAACACAAATGACCAGTGGAAATTTTTGAAAGATAAACAAGGTGGTATGGGACATTTAAAAACCTGATATTCATTTCTGCAAAATAGGCTTTTAAAGCATAAAACAGATATATGTATGTATGTATTAGATAGATAGATAGATAGATATACATATTTGTGTGTATACATATTACACACACACACACACACACACACACACACACACACACACACACACACAGAGTAGAACAAGGGATTCATTATAATCCTACTAGCCCTGCTTCCTATCTCTTTTTGAATGCCTCTGACTCAAATATCACTTAAGTATAAAAGGAATAGAGCTTGGGATGAAAAATTTGGAAGAAATGTATTTCAAGTAAGTCTGACTACTAAAGACTGGAAAGCCCTTGCTATTACTCATATAACTTCGGAAGATTATAGTGCTAGAGCTGGTTGGACCATTGGAGGTCATCTGTTCAAATCTCTTCATTTTACAGAGAAGAATTAACTTTGGCCCAGGAAGCATGATTTACCCAAGATTGTACAAGTTGTAAACATCAAGAGCAGGATTTGAATCCATGTCCTCTGACTCTAAAGCCAGAGTGTTAAGCAGATCTGCAAGAACACAAGGCATCTGTCTATTCGCTACCTCTTTGAAACACAGTGTTCAAGAAGGAAGAATCATGCTGCAGTGGAAAGCTGGTAAATGTCAGTCAATCAATAAACATTTATGAAATGCTTACTATGTGCCAGGCACTCTACTAAGTGCTGGAAATACAAAGAAAAAAGACAGTCTCTGCCTTCCAGGAGTTCACATCTAATGGAAGAGATAATAAGCAAATAAATATGAACAGTATGTACAAAAAGGTACAGACAGGATAAAAAGGAAATAAGTGACAGAGGGAAGGCACTAGAACTAAGAGGGATTAAGGAAGCCTTCCTGTAGAAGGTGGGATTTTAGTTGGGACTTAAAGAAGCCAGGTAGATCAGTAGGCAGAGCAGAGGAGGGAGAGCCTTCCAGGTATTGGACACAGCCAGAGAGAATTCCCAGACCTGAGAGATGGAGGATCTTGTTCATGGAAGAGCCAAGAAGCCTGTCACTGGATTAAAGACTACATATCAGAGACTGAGGTATAAAAAGACTGGAAAGGTAGGGTGGGCTAGATTATGAAGGGCTGTGAATGCCAAGTGGGGTATTGTATTTGATCCTAGAGGAGATAGGGAGCCTCTGGAGTTTATTAAGTACAAGACTCACATAGCTTGATCTGCCCTTTAGGAAAATAATGTGAATTGCATCCCTGACATTCATTACCTATATGACTTCAGACAGATCGCTCAATTTCTCAGGACGTCAGTTCCCTAATCTATAAAATGGGATGTTTGGACTAGTTGGCCTCTGAGGTCCCTAATTCTATAATCCTATGATCCAGGAGACAGAATTATCTGAAGACAATGGGGAAGAGCACCAGCAGGGCCCTGGATGGTAGCTCCAGCTAGTGATTCATTAAGTAAGATTTCTCAGTGAACTCTAGCTTTGTTTCTTTAGCATATAATTTTGCATGACAATTATAGCTGCCACTCTACCGGCACTGAGGTGGGGTGGGGGAAATAATAGTAAATAATAGGAAAAAGTATCATAGATTTAAAGCTCTTATTTTAGACATGAGAAAACTGAAGACCACATAGGGGCATGACTGACATGAGGTCATACGGTATTTGAACCCAGATCCTGACTCCAAATCAGGTGTTCTTTCCACTCCACCATAATCACTTCTACGTACAAAAAAAGAGAATTTCTAGTCAACAATGTTAAGGGTCCCCCCTCTCCCCACCCCAAATGCTGAGGACATAAAGATGGAGCTTAAGCACATAATAATTTTTGATCACTACTATGAAGTGTTAATTATACTGTGGATTTTACATGTAATTGGAAAAATATTAAATCAGTTAAAAAATTATACTATGGATTTGACTAGTTTTATTCAGTAGATGAGCTGTTGAGAAGAGAAAGGTAAGTTGAAATTTTGTAAACTGAATCCTCCCTACCCCCTTTTTTTGAAGAAATTCCATTACCATATCAGAGATGCTGTAACTTCATTTAGGATTCAATTCAATTGAACTCAATTGAGCAACATTGATTAAGTACCTTCCATGAGCTCAGCAACAGGAGAGAGAGATAGGAACTGAGTCTATGATTTCATTGCCATAGGGGAACCCGAAAAGGGAGAAAAATCCCTCTACCAGTGCAGGCTGGCACCTTCTTTGCAATTGCTTATCTTCAGCACTTGCCTGGAGACACTAGAGAAGTGATATGACTTCCCCAGATTCTTCTAGACAATATGTATTAAAGGTGGCACTTGAACCCAGCTACTCCTAGCTTTGGGCACTCTGTCTACTACATCATGCTGCCTCTCTGGGAATACAAAAGCAAAAAATGAATTAGCCTCTGTTGTCAAGGAACTAAACTGTAATGAGGAAAAATAAAATGTACATATTGTACTATATACAAATTGTTTGTAAGATAAATATACAGTTACTAGGTGATATCCTGATACAGTCAAATGAGCACTGAAACTTTAACAGAAAACCTATTTTTGAATACTAGCTCATGATACTTATATAAACTTGGACAAATCATTTAATTTCTACAAGCCTCAGCTTTCTCCTTTGTAAAATAAGAGGATTTTACTAGATGACCTCTAGTAGCCTAAAAATCTCTAAGTCATTTAATTATATATGTTTAACATAGATTTTTACCAATGCACAAAATCTGTGTACAGATGTTTGTAGATGTTTACACCATTTGAAGAATTAGTCAAAATGTTTTGTGTTTACCTTGCACCAGGAACTGTCCAAGGTGCTGAGGATACAAGAAAAGGCAAATATAACCATTGCCGTCTAGAAACTCATCCTGTATTGGGGGAAGACAACATGCAGACAACTATGTTGAAACAAAATACGTACAGGAGAAACTGAAAGTAATTTCAGAGGGAAGACTAGATAAGCATTAAGGGTGAGCAGTAAAACCTTCTTGCAGAAACTGATATTTTAACTGAGACTTGAGAGGAGCCAGCTAAGCCAGGAGGAGAAGGTACTACTAGGTATACTGTTCTAGGAGAGGGAGGCAGCTAGGTAATGCAGTGGACTGAGCACTGGGGTCTGGAGTCAGGAAAATGTGAGTTCAAATGTGGCCTCAGATACTTTCCAGCTGCGTGACCCTGGACAAGTCCCTAAACCCTGTTTACCTCAGTTTCCTCATCTGTAAAGGGAGCTGGAGAAGGAAAAGACAAACCACTCAAGTATCTGACAAGAAAACCCCAAATAAGGTCACAAAGAGTCAAAAGCAACTGAAAAATTGCTGAAGTCCACAGAGGTCATTGATAAGAAAAAAAGTCCCCATAAATACCAAACTATTTATAGCAGCACTTTCTGTGGAACAAATAACTAGAAACAAAGTTGGTGTTGATCAGGTGGGGAATGGTTAATGAGAACTGTAGTATAGGGATATTACTGTGCTATAAGAAACAATGGATAAAGAGAAGCATGGGAAGACTTTTATTAATAAATGCCAAGCCATAAAAACTGGCCCAAGAAAACAAAATACAGAATGACTGTAGCAATTTGATTAGAAATAATGATTGCAAAACAATTGAAAATAAATATTACGGAATTATTAAGAACCAACATGGCTCTAGAAAATAGATATGAGAAGCACTCCACTCTTTCATAGATGCAAGAGGTCCACAGGTGCTAAACATGGCATGTATGGTCAGATTTTTTTGATAAACAGTTTTGCTGATTTCTTTCTCTTTTTCTTTTCCTTTAAAAGAATTCTTTGATAAATTAGATGGCTCTCTAGAAGGCAGAGGAGAGGTATGCTAGAAGAAATATAATCAACATGAAATAAAAGACATTTATATATTTTTTAAAGATATGGCAAAAAGGGTTTCTTGATCACCCCTCATCCACTTAATGTTTTCTGGCAAATTATTTCCCTGGTTTCCTTTACTTCTTAGCTGCAATGCTACCTTTCACAAGGAGATTTCCTGATCCCTCTCATTGTAATTGCCTAGATATAGATATGTGTGTATGTATATGTATACATTATATATACACACATATATATATAGATTTATACATATGCATATATATACCACTATATATAAACAACTATGTACAGGATAGATATATAGATATAGACATAGATATAGACATAGATATAGATACAGATATAGATATAGATATAGATACAGATATAGATATAGATATAGATATAGATATAGATATAGATATAGATATAGATATAGATATAGATATAGATATAGATATAGATATAGATATAGATATAGATATAGAGTGTGTGTGTGTGTGTGTGTACACACACACACACACACACACATAAAATTTGTACGTGGTTGTTTGCGTATTGTCTCCTCTTCCCCCATTAGACTGTGACCTCCTTAAGGGCAAGATTGATATTTTTTTTCTTTTTCTTTGTATTCCCAGCACATAGCACAGTGAATGGTATATAGTAAGCACTTAATAAATACTGCTGATTTAACTCAGTAAATGTCTAAACATGCATGTATATATAATACACACATACACATGAACAGTATTTGTATATACATGTATATATACATTTATATGTATGAGAGGCAGTATGATGTGGTAGACACAATGATGGCCTTGAATATAGAAATTTAGGAAAATCTGTGTTCTAATCCTGCCTTTTACATATCCTGGCTGTGTGACTCCAGGCAAATCATTTAAAATCAGTGCCCTCAGGCAGCTCTCAAAGACATTAAGTTGCATAGGTGGTGATCATCAATGATAAAGTTTCTTCACCTGGAAATTTTTTAGATCAATGAAATCACAATACCAGTCCTTGTAATACATTCATATACATATATCTATACGTGTATGTATATATGTACAGGTAAATTATGTGTATATATGTGTATTCATTGTGTATGCATATATAGGGCATATGTATACATATGTGTAAGTATACATATATAGACAATATACATATCTATAAGCAATATATATGTGTATATCCATATATACAACTCTAATTTACTTAGCTCCCTATTGTATTTATACACACATATCATACATATGATAGACAGATAGATAAATGATGGATAATTATTATTAGATACTATGATATAGATATTACATATATATATATATATATATATATATACATACATACATGCATGCATGCATACACACATATCTCTACTATGTGTTTGTTGACTTCCTGAATAGAATAGTATACTGCATGATCCTTGAAGAAAAGGACTATTTTTTTCACTTTTTTGTCTTTGTATCCCACTGTCTGGCACACATTAGGTGCTTAAATGCTTGTTGAATTGAATTATATTAAATTGGATTGTGGAGTAGGCACAGCTAGTGAGCCTAGAACCTCTAAAACAAATTCTGAAATACAGTGAGGAGTCAGCTGTAAACAGAACCTCCCACTTTCCCAATGAGTTTGACCTAAGACCCTGGAGAGCTTGCTTTTGTAAATTTCCCTCAGATTTGGACCTAGAGGCAGGAGAGCTGGTGTTGCTGGGGCCATGACCTCTGAGTCTTCATTTGCCCTTGATCTGAGCTGAAATGCTACCATCCTCCTAGAGCGAGCAGACCCAATTATCAGGGATCCCCTCACGAGAGCCCTCCCTTGAGAGGTACATATATAAAAACATTTCCTGCTTCCTTTGAGTCTGAAAGAATTGTTTTTCCCCTGGTCTTGAAACACTTCCTTGAATATGCCATAGGTGCTATAAGGTGACACAGGGATGTACAGGGAAAAATGTTTCTGCTTAAATGAATAAGTATGACAGTTTCCAATCCATTAAAAATATGTTAACACTCATCCATAGCACAAGAAACATAACTCAGGGCAATCCAAAGTCCTTTATGAAATATATACCTCATTTTTAAAAGGAGCATTTATACTTTCCAATTAAGCAACTTATTCAAACAGTCCTATCAAATTCTTTAAAACATTACCTCTCAATCTGGTGTACTAGTTACCTACTTCAGGATTCATCTAAAGAAAGAGCATAGAATCAATGATTAATAACTAGAAGGACTTTTAGAAGTCTCTATCATTTTCCCTTTCAGAAAATTGAAGCTCAGAAAGATTAGATGATTTATCTCAGATCACACAGATAAATGTCAGAACATGGATTTGAAGCAAGGTCCTGGGACTAGGGCACCTAGGTGATTCAGTAGAATGCCAGACCTGGGAGGCAGAGCCAAGAAGGTGGAGTAAAAGCAGAGACTTGCTTGAGCTGTCCCCCAAACTCCTCCAAATATCTGAAAAAAACTGGATCTAAACAAATTCTAGACCAGCATAACCCACAAAAAGACAGAGTGAAACACATTTCCAGCCCAAGACAATCTGGATGGTTAAGTGGAAAGGTCTGTTGCACCAGACTAGGACAGTAGCACAGCTCAGCATGTGCCACAAGGGCAAAGATCAGGCCTCAGCAAACCTGGAGCAGGCCTCAGGGGACTGAATCACAGGCAACTGTGGTGGTTTCCAGATTTCTCAACCCACAAACACAAAAGACCACTTAGAAGGTCAGTAGGAGAGGTCTGTTGGACCACGGTAAGAGAGAATCTTGCTCCCAGCCCCAGTCCTGGTGCAGCCCAGTGGTAGTGGCCGCTTCTGGAGCTCTCAGCTCACAGATGGAGGGGGAATCAAGTGGCTAATCAGTAGGGGATTGCAGGGATCTCTTTGCTGGTGCTGAGGAAGGATTCTCTTGCTTTGCCTGTGCTTGGGTCTGGGTTACAGTTCTAGTGGCAGTCCTGGGGCAAGAAGGGGCACTGGTGTGATGGAGCTTGTAGTAGCAATGGAGAGTGAAGCCTTCTCACAGTTCTAAGGCAGAAAAGAGTGTTTGTTGTCACTCAGAGACCAGAGCACAGGCAAGGAGAGAAATAAACACCTGGCCCTTGATCATACCATTTTGAAAGAACTGAAAACTTACAGGTCCCTAGAAGTATCTCTGTAAACAGCTGCACAAAACCCCTGAAGCTTGGGATAGTACATTCTCCACATTGAAAGCAGACTGTTACCTTAACAAAGAGTTTAAAACTCAAGTAATTGGCTGGGATCATGAGCAAGCAGCACAAAAAGAGTCAGACTATATTATCTTACTTTGGTGACAAAGAAGATCAAAATATACAACCAGAAGAAGACAACAAAGTCAAAGCTCCTACATCCAAATCCTCCAAGAAAAATACAAATCAGTCTCAGGCTATGGAAGAGCTCAAAAAGGATTTTGAGAAGTAAGTAAGAGAAGTAGAGGAAAAACTGGGAAGAGAAATGAGAGTGATGCAAGAAAATCACGAAAAACAGGTCAACAGCTTGCTAAAGGAGACCCAAAAAAATACTGAAGGAAATAACACCTTAAAAAAGAGCCTAACCCAAATGGCAGAAGAGGTCCAAAAAGCAAATGAGGAGATGAATGCCCTAAAAATAAAAACTAGCCAAATGAAAAAGGAAGTCCAAAAGATTACTGAAGAAAATACTTCCTTAAAAATTAGAATAGAGCAATTGGAAGCTAGTGACTTTATGAGACATCAAGACACTGCAAAACAAATCCAAAAGAATGAAAAAATAGAAGACAATGTGAAATATCTCATTGGAAAAACAACTGACCTGGAAAATAGATCCAGGAGAAGAATTTAAAAAATTGGACTATCTGAAAGCCATGATCAAAAAAAAGAGCCTAGACATCATCTTTCAAGAAATTATCAAGGAAAACTGCCCTGATATATTAGAACCAGAGGGCAAAATAGAAATGGAAAAAGTCCACTGATCTCCTCCTGAAAGAGATCCCCAAAGGAAAACTTCTAGCAATATTGTAGCCAATTCCAGAGTTCCCAGGTCAAGGAGAAAGTATTACAAGCTGCCAGAAAGAAACAATTCAAGTACTGTGGAAACACAATCAGGATAACACAAGATTTAGCAGCTTCTACATTAAAGGACGCCAGGGCATGGAATATAATATTCTGGGGGGCAAAGGAGATAGGATTACAACCAAGAATCACCTACCCAGCAAAACTGAGTATAATCCTTCAGGGGAAAAAATGGGAATTCAGTGAAATAGAGGACTTTCAAGCATTCTTGATGAAAAGACCAGAGCTGAATAGAAAATTTGACTTTCAAATACAAGACTCAAGTGGAACATGAAGAGGTAAACAGGAAAGAGAAATCATAAGAGACTTATTAAGGTTGAACTGTTTACATTCCTGCATGGAAAGATGATATTTATAACTCATGAGACCTTTGTCAGTATTAGGGTAGTTGGAGGGAAAAAATTATATGTATGGATAGATAGATAGATAGATAGATAGATAGATAGATAGATAGATGGCACAGGGTGAATTGAAGATTAAGGGGTCATATCTGGAGAATAAAATTAAGGGATGAGAGAGGATTATACTTGGAGAAGAAGAAAGGGAGAGGTATAATGGAGTAAATTATCTCACAAAAAAAAAGAAAAGAAAAGGCTCTTACAGTGGAGGGGAAATGGGGGAAGGTGAGAGGGAATGAGTGAATCTTATTCTCATAGGATTTAGCTTAAGGAGGGCATAACATACACATTCAATGGAGTAAGGAAATCTGTCTTACCCTATGGGAAAATAGGGGAGGAAAGGGACAAGAGAGGAGGGGGATAATAGAGAGGAGGGCAGATTGGGAAAGCAGGTAATCAGAAGCAAATAGTTCTGAGGAGGGACAGGGTCAAAAGAAAGAATAGAATAAATGGGAGTGCAGGATAGGCTTAAGGGAAATAGAGTTAGTTTTTCACAACATGTCTACTATGGAAGTGCTTTGCATAACTGCACTTGTATAACCTATATTGAGTTGCTTGCCTTTTCAGTGAGGATGGGTGGGAAGGGAGGAAGGGAGAAAATTTGGAACCCAAAGTTTTAAAAACATATGTTTAAAAAAAGTTTTCACATGCTACTGGGAAAGAAGAAATACAGGAAATGGGGTACAGAAGTCTGTCCTACCGTACAGGAAAATAGAAGGGGAAGGGGATAAGAGAAGTGGGGAAGAGATAGAAGAAAGGACAAACTAGGGGAAGGGTTATTCAGAATGTATGCCCTTTTGGGATGGGGGGAGGGTTGAGATGAGGTGAAAATTTGTAACTCAAAATTTTGTGGAAGTAAATATTGAAAACTGAAAATAAATAAATTTATATATATAAAAAATCCCTCTTTTCTCTGCTATCCAGTAAGGCATCCTTTACATATTCTTTTTAACTCATTTTTTTTTCAGTTGACAAGCATTTATTTTCTTTCCCCTCCACCTCCTTGATGGTGAAAACAAACAAAAAAGAAAGGGGGGAAATTAATAATAAATATACATAGTACAACTACAACAAAACAAACTCCCATTTTAGGCATGTCAAACAAACATGTCTCATTCTGCAACTTGACCTCTCTGTCAGGAGATGAGGAGCATGCTCCATTGTGGGTCCTCTGAACTGGTAATTCTGTTACCAGTAACTGGTCATTGCATTGATCAGCATCCCTAAGTCTTCCAAACCTGCTTGTCTTTACAGTATTCTTATCATTGTATAAGTTGTTCCTGTAGGCTCTACTTCCCTTACTCTGTATTAGTGCATATAAATCTTCCAAGTTTCTCTGAAATTAACCCTTTCATTGTTCCTTTTGAAGCCATAGCATTTCCATTATGTGAGTTTTTAGTATTATAATTTAAAGAAAAACTGGTTGGGGAGTCAGGAGACTTATACTCTAATCCTTGTTCCAGTAATGAATACCTGTGTGGGATTGCATTGATACATTTGACCTCATTGACCCTCAATTTCCCCAAACAAAAATGAAGACTAAACTAAATGATTTCTAAGGTCCTTGACTTTATGATCATAATGAAGGTAAAATAGATTTAGGACCCAATAATGAAATTCTTTTAAGAAATCATGAGGGACAGCTAGGTGGTGCAGTGGGTAGAGCTCCAGCCTTGGAATCAGGAGGACCTGAGTTCAAATCTGGCCTCAGACACATGACACTTAACTAGCTGTGTGACCTTGGGCAAGTCACTTAACCCTGATTGCCTCACCCAAAAAAAAAAAAAACAAGAGAAAGAAAAAGAGAGGGAGAGAGAGGGAGAGAGAGAGAGATATCATGAATCTAGAGCTGAATGGAAACTCTGACCCAATCCTCTCAAAGTAACTACCAGGAAGGTTAAGCAAACTTGCCCAGGGACATACAGCTAGTAAAAATACTAGCTAGTATTTATATTGCACTTTAAGTTTTGCAAAATGCTTTACAAATATTGTCTCATTTAATCATCACCACAACACTCATAGATAAATGCTATTATTATCCCCATTTTTGGAACGAGAAAACTACGAGTAAGAGAAGGTAAATAACATGTCCAGAGGCACACAGCAAGGAAATGTCTGAGTCTAGATTTGAAATCAGAAGACCTTACTCTAAGTCCAACACTCTATCCACTGTGCTACTTGGCTGCCTAGTAAATGGCAGAGGTAGGATTTGAACCCAGGACCTCTGCCTTTTATCATGTCTAAATTCCCACATGATAGAAACTATAAGAAAAGGGAGGGAACAAGCATTTATTATGTGCCTATTATGTGCCAGGTATTCTGCTCAGAGCTTCATGAATATTATCGCATTCAATCCTCATGGTTATCCTTTAAGGTAAGTGCTATTATTATTCCCTTTTTACAGTTAGAGAAACTAAGATAGATAGATGTTAAGTGATTTGCCTAGAGTCACATAACTAGTAAGTGTTTAGGACCAGATTTGAACTCAGGTCTTCCTGACTCATATAAAGCACTCTATCCACTATGCCGTCTGGCAGCCCAGTATGTTTTAAAGGTGGTATTTAAATGCAGGACCTCTTATTCTGGAGTTGTGATCTTTCTGCTTGACCATGCCTAAATTCCCACTTGATAGAAACCATAAAGATAATGATGAGGATTTGAGATTTTAGGAGTATTCAACTTGCATTCAATTCAGCTAAAAACATGTAGTCAGAGAGGGATAATAGCTGGCAGCTTGGGGGATGCATTGGTACCCATGGAATGTTGAGAGATCAAGAAGAGAACCTCTTCTGTAATAACAAATCCCTAGGGAGTAGTAATAAATCCCTAGGAAAGGATTTATGAAAGTACATAACATGGACAAGAGACCATGAGGATGAAAAGATATGAATGGGAGTGCTAGAAAGAGGGTCAGAAAGCTGTCAAAGTATTTTAGAAAAGCTAGTTGAAACATTTAGTGAGGCAAAAGAAAGCTTTCTTTTGGATTTATGGATCTAGAATTGGAAAGGACATTAGAGGCCTTCTGGTTGTGGGCAGAGGTGGTAGAGTAAAAACTGACTTGCTTGAGCTCTCCCCCAAACCCCTCCAAATACCTGTAAAAATGACTCTAAACAAATTCTAGAGCAGCAGAACCCACAAAAAGACAGAGTGAAACAAATTTCCAGCCCTAGACAACCTGGACGGTCAATAGGAAAGGTCTGTTGCTCTGGGCTGGGAGAGGAGCGTAGTTCAGCATGGCCCAAGCAAGCAAAGGCAGGGCCAGAGCAAACCTAGAGCAGGCCTCAGGAGAAAGCATGGGAAGTTATGGTGTTTTCCAGACTTCTCAACAAACAAATTCCAAAGACAGCTTAGGTCAGTGAGAAAGATCTGTTGCACCTGGATGAGAGAGGAGTCTGGTCCAGTCCTGGCTCTAGCACAGCTAGGTGGCAACCACAGCAGTAGCAGTTGCTTCCAGAGTTCTTAGTCCCCAGACAGTGTGGGGATCGAGCAGCTCTAATCAGGAGGGGATTGCAGAGATCTCTTTGCCAGTGCTGAGGCAAGACTTTCTTGCTTTGCCTGTGCTTAGATCTGAGTCACAGGCCTGGATGGTGGTCCTGGGGCCAGGAGAAGCACTGGCCCGGTAGAGGTTGTGCCTTGGTGAAGAGGGAATCCTCCTTACACTTACAAGGCAGAAAACAGTGCTTGTGGTGACTCATAGACCAGAGCACAGGCCAGTAAAGGAGTAAATACCTCTCCTTCGATTATACCACTTTGGAAGAATTGAAAATTTACAGATTCCTAGAAGTATCTCTGAAAACAGCTGCACAAAACCCCTGAAGCTTGGGACAGCACACTCTCCACACTGGAAGCAGAATCCTACCTTAACAAAGTGTTAAAAGAGTCAAGTAATTGGCTAGAAACATAAGCAAACAAAACAAAACAAAAAAGAGTCAGACCATAGAATCTTTCTTTGGTGACAAAGAAGATCAGAACATACAACCAGAAGAAGACAACAAAGTCAAAGCTTCCACATTCAAAGCCTCCAAGAAAAATATGAATCAGTCTCAGGCTATGGAAGAGCTCAAAAAGGATTTTGAGAAACAAGAGAAGTAGAGGAAAAACTGGGAAGAGAAATGAGAGTGATGCAAGAATATCATGAAAAACAAGTCAACAGCTTGCTAAAAGAGACCCCCAAAAATACTGAAGAAAATAACACCTTAAAAAATACACTAGGCGGGGGACCAAGTGCAGCTGAGGGACAGCCGCGGGGCCCTGTGGCCCCTCCACAGGCCAGATCCAAGGCTGATGGGGGATTCAAGGAGTTCTCGACTCTGCTGGGCTTGGAGCTGGCGCTGCCTCTGCTCTTTGGTGGCCACGTCCTGGAGTCTGAGCTGGAGATGAAAGTGGAGTTCGTCAGGGAAACCCTGGGTGGGCCAGGGCTCCGCTAGTGGGAGGAAGTGGAGGAGGTGGCCCAGGGCCGACTGCGCTGCCAGCAAAAGCTGAGCTGCTGCAAGTACTAGGTGCTGGGCCCTGCCGGAAGATTGAGCAGGTGAATGAGCAGACCTTGAATAGACTTCACCAGGTGGAGAGAATCACAAGGAGGCTCAGGCAAGAGCAAAGGTTTCTTATGTGAGTCCTAGATTCCTTCAGAGATGACTAATGGAAGAGCCAGTTCACTATTGTCCTGGAGGATGAGGGCAGCCAAGGCCCTGATGTCCCCACCCCAGGAAATGCAGAGAATGAGTCTCCAGAAAAGGAAAGCCTGCCACCTCCCCTCAGAGGCCCTCTGAGCCCAGCAGTCCCCCACCTGCGGAAGGCCCCAGTGGAAGAAAGAGGGGGAGGGCTCCCCAGAATGGATGCTGAAGTAGGGTGTTGCTAACCCCAAAGCAGGCCAGATGAAAGTGGAGGATGACTTTGGCTTCGAAGTGGATGAGGCCCCCACCACAGGATGGATGGCCTGAGGCCCAGACAAACTGCTTTCCTACCCCAGTTTGGCCAGCTCTCACTTTGACATTACCCCCCAATAAAGCTTTGTCTCCCCTCTTAAAAAAATAGACCAACTTTGGGCAGCTAGGAGGCACAATGGATGGAGTACCAGCCCTGGAGTCAGGAGGACCTGAGTTCAAATCCAGCCTCAGACACATAGCACTTCTGGCTGTGTGACTGGACAAGTCACTTAACCCCAATTGCCTCACCAAAAACAAAATAAAAACAAAAATAGACTAACCCAAATGGCAAAAGAGGTCCATAAAGCCAATAATAAGAAGAATGCCTTAAAAAGCAGAATTAGCCAAATTCAAAAGGAAGTCCAAAAGCTCACTGAAGAAAATATTTCCTTAAAAATTAGAATGGAGCAAATGGAAGCTAGTAACTTTATATGGAAACAGGACATTGTAAAACAAAATGAAAATAATTTAAAAATAGAAGACAATGTGAAATATTTCATTAGAAAAACAATTGACCTGAAAAATAAATCCAAGAGAGATCATTTCAAAAAGTATTGTTCTATCTGAAAGCCATGATCAAAATGAGAGCCTAGATATAATCTTTTAAGAAATTATCAAGGAAAACTGCCTGATAGTCTAGATCAAGAGGGTAAAATAGAAATGGAAAGAATCCACCAATGACCTCCTGAAATAGATCCCCAAAGGAATACTCCTAGGAACATTATAACCAAATTCCAGAGTTCCCAGGTCAAGGAGAAAATATTGCAAGCAACCAGAAAAAACCAATTCGACCATTATGGAAACACAACCAGGATAATACAAGATTCAGCAGTTTCTACATTAAGGGATTGGAGGGCTTAGAATGTGATATTCCAGAGGTCAAAGGAGACAGGATTAAAGCCAAGAATCACCTACCCAGCAAAACTGAATATAATCCTTCAGGGGAAAAAATGAATATTTAGTGAAATGGAGGACTTTCATGCATTCTTGATGAAAAGACCACAGCTGAATAGAAAATTTGCCTTTCTAATACAAGACTCAAGAGAAACATGAAAAGCTAAACAGGAAAGAATAATAATAAGGTACTTATTAAGGTTGAACTGTTTACATTCCCACATGAAAAGATGATATTTGTAACTCATGAGACCTTTCTCAGTATTATGGTAGTTGGAGGGAATATAAATATATGAATATATAAATATATACATAGACAGAGGGCACAGGGTGAGCTGAGAATGAGGGGATGATATCTAAAATAAATAAATAAATAAAATTAAGGAGTGAGAGAGGATTGTACTGGGAGAAGGAGAAAGATGGAGGCAGAATGGGGTAAATTATCTCACTTAAAAGAGGGAAGAAAAAATTTTACATTGGAGGGGAAGAGAGGGGAAGTGAGGGGGAATGAGTGAATCTTACCCTCATTTGGATACAGAAATCTATTTTACGCTATAGGAAAATAGGGGGGAATAGGATAAGAGAGGGAGGGGATGATAGAAGGGAGGGCAGATTGGGCAAGAGAGTAATCAGAAGCAAACACTTTTGAGAAGGGACAGGGTCAAAGGAGAGAACAGAAAAAGTGGGGGGGAGATAGGATGAAGGGAAATATAGTCTTTCACAACATGAGTATTATGTTTTGTATATATAACACGTCAAATTGCTTGCCGTCTCAATGAGGGAGAAAGGGAGAGAATTCGGAGCTCAAAGTTTCATTTTTTCATTTTTAAATTTTTTTTATTATTTTTTAATATAAATTTATTTATTTTTAGTTTTCAATATTTACTTCCACAAAATTTTGAGTTCCAAATTTTCACCCCATCTACCCCTCCCCCCACCCCAAGATGGAACATATTCTGAATATCCCTTCCCCTAGTCTTTCCTCTCTTCTATCCCCCCTCCCTTTTCTTATCTCCTTCCCCTTCTATTTTCCTGTAGGTCAGGATAGACTTCTGGACACCATTTCCTGTATTTCTTATTTCCCAGTAGCATGTGAAAACATTTTTTTAAACATATGTTTTTAAAACTTCAGGTTTCAAATTTTCTCCCTTTCTCCCTCCCCACCCACCTTCCTTGAAAAGGCAAGCAATTCAATGTAGATTATACATGTGCAGTTAGGCAAAACACTTCCGTAGTAGACATGTTTTGAAAAACTAATTCTATTTCCCTTCATCCTATCCTGCCCTCCCATTTATTCTATTCTTTCTTTTGACCCTGTCCCTCCTCAGAACTATTTGCTTCTGATTACCCCCTTTCCCAATCTGCCCTCTTCTCTATCATCCCCCTGCTCTCTTGTCCCTTCTCCCCCTATTTTCCTGTAGGGTAAGACAGATTTCCATACCCAATTGAATGTGTATGTTATTCCCTCCTTAAGCCAAATCCTATGAGAATAAGATTCACTCATTCCCTCTCACCTTCCCCAGTTTCCCCTCCACTGTAAGAGCCTTTTCTTTTCTTTTTTTTGTGAGATAATTTACCCCATTCTACCTCTCCCTTTCTTCTTCTCCAAGTATAATCCTCTCTCATCCCTTAATTTTATTCTCCAGATATGACCCCTTAATCTTCAACTCACCCTGTGCCATCTATCTATCTATCTATCTATCTATCTATCTATCTATCTATCTATCTATCCATACATATAATTTTTTCCTCCAACTACCCTAATACTGACAAAGGTCTCATGAGTTATAAATATCATCTTTCCATGCAGGAATGTAAACAGTTCAACCTTAATAAGTCTCTTATGATTTCTCTTTCCTGTTTACCTCTTCATGTTCCACTTGAGTCTTGTATTTGAAAGTCAAATTTTCTATTCAGCTCTGGTCTTTTCATCAAGAATGCTTGAAAGTCCTCTATTTCACTGAATGACCATTTTTTCCCCTGAAGGATTATACTCAGTTTTGCTGGGTAGGTGATTCTTGGTTGTAATCCTATCTCCTTTGCCCCCCAGAATATTGTATTCCATGCCCTGCGTCCTTTAATGTAGAAGCTGCTAAATCTTGTGTCATTCCTGATTGTCCACAGTACTTGAATTGTTTCTTTCTGGCAGCTTGTAATATTTTCTCCTTGACCTGGGAACTCTGGAATTTGGCTACAATATTCCTAGGAGTTTTCCTTTGGGGATCTCTTTCAGGAGGAGATCAGTGGATTTTTTCCATTTCTATTTTGCCCTCTGGTTCTAGTATATCAGGGCAGTTTTCCTTGATAATTTCTTGAAAGAATGTCTAGGCTCTTTTTTTGATCATGGCTTTCAGATAGTCCAATAATTTTTAAATTCTCTCTCCTGGATCTATTTTCCAGGTCAGTTGTTTTTCCAATGAGATATTTCACATTGTTCTATTTTTTCATTCTTTTGGATTTGTTTTACAGTGTCTTGATTTCTCATAAAGTCACTAGCTTCCAATTGCTCTATTCTAATTTTTAAGGAAATGTTTTCTTCAGTAATCTTTTGGACTTCCTTTTCCATTTGGCCGGTTTTTCTTTTTAGGGCATTCTTCTCCTCATTGGCTTTTTGGACTTCTTTTGTCATTTAGGTTAGGCAACTTTTTTAAGGTGTTATTTCCTTCAGTATTATTTTGGGTCTCCTTTAGCAAGCTGTTGACTTGTTTTTCATGATTTTCTTGCATCATTCTCATTTCTCTTCCCAGTTTTTCCTCTACTTCTCTTACTTACTTCTCAAAATCCCTTTTGATCTCTTCCAAGGCCTGGGACTGATTCATATTTTTCTTGGAGGCTTTGGATGTAGGAGCTTTGACTTTGTTGTCTTCTTCTGGTTGTATATTTTGATCTTCTTTGTCACCAAAGTAAGATAGTATTGTCTGACTCTTTTTGTGCTCCTTTCTCATGATCCTGGCCAATTACTTGAGTTTTAAAGTCTTTGTTAAGGTAAGAGTCTGCTTCCAATGTGGACAATGTACTGTCCCAACTTTCGAGGGTTTATATAGCTGTTTTCAGAGATACTTGTAGGGACCTGTAAATTTTCAGTTCTTGCAAGATGATATGATAAGGGACGAGATGTTTACTCCTTTCATGGTCTGGGCTGTGGTCTATTAGTGACCACAGTACTCTTTTCTGTCCGGTAACTGTGAGGAGGGTTCACTCCTCACAGCCACTACAAGCTCCACCGTGTCAGCGCTCCTCCTCACCCCAGGACTGCCGCCTAGAACTATGACCCAGATCCAAGCACAGGTAAAGCAAGAGAGTCCTGCCTCGGCACTGGCAAAGAGATCCCTACAATCCCTCTTTGATCAGCCACTGGATTCCCCCTCAGTCTGTGAGCCAGAAGCTCAGGAGGCAGCTGCCCCCCAAGGGCTGTGCTCTTGGGGAACTGGATCTGAGACCTCACGTTCCTCTCTCAGTACCGCAGAAACAGATTTTCTCCACTGACCTTCTAAGTTGTCTTTGGCATTCCTGTATTGAGGAGTCTGGAAACCACCACAGCTGCCAGTGATTCAGTCCTCTGAGGCCTGCTCCAGGTTCGCTGCAGCCTGTGCACCCAAGACACACTGCGCTTCTCTCCCCGCCTGGTGCACTATATCTTTCTGATCAATCATCCAGGTTGTCTTGGGCTGGAAATTTGTTTCCCTCTGTCTTTTTGTAGGTTCTGCTGCTTTAGAATTTGTTTAGAGCCATTTTTTATAGGTATTTGGAGAGGCTTGGGGGACCGCTCAAGCAAGTTACTGCTTTCACTCTGCCATCTTGGCTCTGCCCCCCGGAACTCAAAGTTTTAAAAACAAATGTTATAAATTGTTTTTACATGCAACTAGGAAATGAGATATACAGGCAATATGGTATAGAAATCTGTCTTATCTTACAGGAAAACAGAAGGGGAAGGGGGTAAGAGAAGGGGGTGTTAGAAGGGAGTGAAGATTGGGGAAAGGAGTATTCAGAATACATATTGTCTTGGGGTAGGGGAGGGGAGAGATGGGGAGAAAATTTGGAACTCAAAATCTTGTGGAAGTGAATGTTGAAAACTAAAAATTAATTAATTAATTCACAAAAAAAGAAAAGTAGAGGCCATCTGGTCCAAATCGTTCACTGAGATACAGACATGTTAAATGATTTAGCCTAATTCAAACAGGTAGCAAGTGGCAAGACTGGGATTTGAACCAAGGCTAGTCAAAGAGCCTTGGAATCCAATCTATCATTCTTTCCACTGAAATACATTTCCTGGCAAATCTTTGCTTTAATTCTATTTTTAATTTGACAGAATGGCCAAAATTGAGAGTTGGAAAGGGCCTCACTGGTCATCTAGTCCCACCTATACATGGAAGGAATCTCCACTGTAATGTATCCAAGAAATGGTTTTAAATATGTCCTTGAAGACCTTCAATGAGGGAGAGCCTATCACTTCCCATAGAAATCCCAGTTCACTTTTGGACAGGTTTTATTTCCCTGGATCTTAGAAATAGATCTGGAAGGAACTTTAGAAGCCACCATGTCTTATCCCCTCAATTTACAGATTAGGAAACTGAGATTCAGAGAGGTTAAATAAATTGCCCTGGGTCACACAGGTAATAAATGTAGATTCAATTCTGGGTCTTCTTGACTTCAAGTCTAGCCACTATGATGTGCTGCCTCTTAAAAAGTATACCACCCATCCTGAGGCTTGAATCCACAATCATTAGTTTAACAGTCTCATAGTTCTATTGACTGAGCTAGTAAGACACCTAATTGAATTGTTTCAAGATAATAATGGATTGAGTGAAGGCTTAGAACAGGAAAATTTCCATTCCTGGAGATGAGAAGACAATATTAGGCAGGATAGATATCGTCAAGTATTTGAAGGGCTATCATGAAAGAGAAAGGTAAAAATTCTTAGCAATGGGTGAAAATATCAAAGAAGACAAGGTAGATTTGATGAAGGAAATATATCCTAGCAATTTGAATAAATGTAGATTTGATGCCAAGGTGAAGCAAAAACGTAAATAAGCAAAAATCCTAATGTAGGAACTGTCCCAAGGTAGAAGGAACAGCCTTAGGAAGTGGCAGATCCACCCTTACCCTGACCCCCAGTAGTCTATGAGCTAAGGTGATTAGATGACCATTTGTGGCATATATTACAGTGAGGATTTCTTTTCACTTTAGGCTGAACTAGATGGCTACTGGCCTAACTTTCAAACTCTGTTATTCTATGCACTCTCCAAAATTGATAAGGGCTTTTTTCAGGAGGTGGTGGGTTCCTTCTTGTTGGAAGACTTCAAACAAAAAATGTATGACATCGCTTGTCAGAGATTTCATGAAAGGGACTCTTGTTTAGGTATGGATTGCACTAGCTGACCTCTAAGGTCCCTTCTAACTTTTCCATTCTGTGTTTCTGAGTTTCAGTCATGCATATTTTGGCCCTTCCATGCCATAGTCAGTGATTTCAAACCTTGCTATGGGTGTAAAAACAAAAAATCATTCCCAAAAGTGATTAGCCTCTCAGAACTTAACCAGCAATGGAAAATCCCAGGTTAGGGCAAAATGTTTCTGAAATTCCTTAGAAGTTTCTCTTTAATTCATGGTGAAGTAGAGAGTCCCAGGGGAAGAAATTCTTCCCATGGGCTTAGCTTACCAAAACATTCTTCAGTTTGATAGATGTGTCCTATCCAATAGATCCAACTTGGCTATGCAAATCCAAGAACAAGCATTATCGTCATGGCAGCTAATCATGGAGAAAACGGCTTTCTGATTTTACTAATTTACTTTTCACCTGTCTCCCAGTGACAATACTGGTTTATCATGCCATCTTCATTCCAAGAACCCCCCCACCCTTCCTCCCCAGATGATGTCCATTAGCTATGCAGCGGCTGTCAGAGCCTTCTCCAGTGGCTGAGCTGAAGTTGCAAGGTGTTCACAGGTGCTCTGTGCTGAAGACACGAGTATTGATTTTCCTCCAGGAATAGCACAGAGTGTCTCTCAGTTACAGTGGTAACCCCAGAAAATTAATCTACTGTACTGCCAGAGCAAAGGGAAGTCATGGGGACACTGAGCAGAAGCTGGAGACATACCTGCATCTTAATTAAGTCAAGCAGATGATCTGAATTCATCACGGGCTCCCTCTGCCTTCGTGAGACTGGGAAGTTTGGCAAGCATCCTGCCTATCTTGTCTTGCATACCAGTACATTACATATTCCTGTTTCTTAAATATGGTGCCTCTCTCAGCTGGAACACTTTCCATCACTATTTGAAGGATGTCAACTTCTAGAGGGTGTCTGGTGGACTTGAGTTGTTTGATGGAAACTCTGAATACCTTTGGGCTTTCTTTGAAGGAGCCAGAAGCTGGAGGCAGCTGGGAGAGCAAAGGAGTTTACTTGTGAGGTGGGGCCCTTGAATTTGAACTTCTACACCAGATCTAAGAAGGGTTTACTATATCAACCAGTTGAAAATCTTCATTCCCACATCTTGTAAGAAGACACATGCACACACACACACACACACACACACACACACACACACACATACACACATTATGCATATCCCTGAAAATGTGGGGGTGGGGAGAAGTAATTAGAAAATGTGATCTTGGGGGAGGGAATCAGAAAACTAGTAATGGGCTGCCCTTGATATTTAAAGATAGTGGGAATAGGGAAAGAGTCTGAAGCTGTGATTTTGTTAGTTCAGGGAACTCCTTGATGAGGAGACTGTCAGTGAAGGTCACCACCCTGTCTAACTTATTAGCTTAGAAAGCTGCCTAGAGCAAAGAGAAATAAAATGACTTATTGGGGCCAGACAGTCAGGATATAGGATAGAGGTGACCTGACCCCAGATGTTTGTGGTCTCAAGGTCAGCTCTCTGTCCACTACCCAACTCTGCGTCTCCTGAAAATAATAACTGAATTTTATGTAGGTCTTTGAAGTTTGCAAAATATTTTGCACATATTACCTCATTTAAATTCTGGGAAGTAAGGATCATAGGAATTAGCCTCAGAAAGTTAAAATGATGTGCCCATGGCCATATAGTTAGTCAGTGGCAGTATTCAGGTCCAGGTCTTTCTGATTTAGTTTAGGAAGGATGCTGGTAAGCTGGGGAACAGCTTATTTGGGGGAATAGAATGTTGTCTTAAATACAAGATATATAAATGTTTAGTTTGGAGAAGAGAAGATTCAGGGTGGACAATGAAGGAGAAAGGCCAGCAGTCTTCAAGTGCTTGAAAGAGCTATTATATGGAAGAGTGGTTCACCTTGCTTGTGGCATCAGAGGGCATAACTAGAAGAGATGGATATAAGTGATGGAAAGGCAAATTTGGCTTGATGTTGGGGATAGGGTGGAAGGAGGGGAAATTTTCTAATAATTAGGACTATCAAAAAGTAGAATGGGCTGCCTCAAGGAGTAGGTACTCCCCTCGCTGGAAGTCACTGAAAGTCAGAGTGGGGAATCCTTATTCAGGTAGGAATAAGATAAGATGTTTTCTAGTTAGTTACTTCTGTCTCTGAGACTCAGTGACTCTGAATCCAGTGTTCTGTCTAGCACAGCAGGCTGTCTTCTCTAACATAATCACTGACCTTTTAAACACTTTACATACATCATCACAGTGAGACCTCATAAAAACCCAGCAATGTAGGTGCTGTGGGCAATTTTGTTCTCGATTTACAGCTGAAGAAATGGGGTCTCAGAAAATTAAAGTGGCTTTCATATAGTCACACAGAATCAGAATTTGAACCCAGGTCTTCTTGATTTCAAGTTTACTACTTCATGATTAATGCATTGTCAACAAAGTTCTGATTCTCATGCTTCACCCTCCCCCAACTATGTGAGGATGGAGTTAGTCTTGACCTACCCACACTCTTTCATCCAGTCATTTTTGTAATCAAGGAAAATATTTGTGAAAAGCTTAGCTAGGATTAGGGCAGAGCCTGTGATGATGATGATGATGATGATGGATGATGGATGATCATGATGATTGAGGAGGAGAGGAAGGAAAAGGAGGAGGAAAAGCAGGAGGAGGAGGAGGAGAAGAAGGAAGAAGAAGAAGGAGGAGGAGTAGCAGGAGGAGGAAGAGGAGGAGGAGACTACAATAGCATTTAGAGTTAAAAGGGACTTTGGAAGCCATCCAACTGAAGACCTTCATTTTACAAAAGAAGAAACTGAGGCTATGAGAGATTAACAGAATTGCCCAAAGTCACCCTGGAAGTAAATGGCAGAGATGGATCTGAGCCCAGGTAGATTCTATAGGCTATAAGGTTTGCAAAGCATTTTACATGCACTATCTCATTTGGCTCTCACAATAACTTTGTTAGACAGAGGCTGTTATTATGTCTACTTCATGGGTGGTTAGCTTGAATATAAGCTTAAATAACTTAAGATAACTTAAGTAATTTGTCCATGCTTTTGGTCACACAACTAGTAAATACTTGAGGTGGGGGTTCAAATCCAATTCTTCATGATTCCAAGCTTGGCACTCTATCCAAGGGAACAAAGCGGGGGTAATTGGCTCACACAGTGATTGTACCTATGCCCACGACCCTAGTCCCACGACCTAGCACCTAATAATGCTTTGGATGCAGTAATATATCCAAGATAACATGTCTACTTAGGGGTAGAAATGGGGCTAGGACCAATATCTTCTGATTCCCAATCCAATACTCTTTCCATACCTCCCTAGCCTCAGTTTCTTCATTTGGAAAATGATGGTGTTAGAGTCTCTCATCTGTAAGATGACTCAGGCAGACTAGATGGCCTCTTAGATCCTTTGTAGCTCTAAATATATGAGCCTATTAGAAGCAGTCAAGTTTTTTTCTTTTTTAAAGTCAATGAGACACATAATCAGAAATCCATATGCATAGTGGCCTTACTTTTTTTTTTTTTTTTGGAATTAGTAAGTGAGACAAGCCGGTTAGCATGACAAACTGGAAGCAGTTAGTTATATAAAGCTAGCAGTGGACAGGTGGTTCAGCCCTCCTGCTCTACTAATTCATGTGTGCTACTTATGAAAAAACATTTTGGCCAAAAATTTCAGGTGGGCTGCAGCCCAGACACCAAGTGGGTCACATGCTTGGTGTTTAGAGACTGACTAATAATAATTCACTTTTCTATAGCCCTGTGATGTGTTATCACACACACACACACACACACACACACACACACACACCACACACACACATGACTTAATAGGTAAAGATGAAGATAGAGTGACCATAGCCTTTAACCTCATTATGAGTGAATAGTGATACGGCAGCTAAGGAAGCTAATATGATCTTGGGAGGAAGAGAGGCATGTTACTCAGGATTAGAGAGGGATAAGTCCTACTGTACTTTGCTCTGTCAAACCCCTTGCAACAATCTGTTCAGTTCTGGACACAGCACTTAGGAAGGGCACTGATGAAATGGAGAGGCTTCAGAAAAGACCCCTCAACATGAGTATGGCTTGGAGATCATAAAGGTTAAAGGGCCTTTGGATGTTTAGCCTGAAGAAGAGAAATTGTATCAGAGATGTGAAAGCTGTGTTTAAGGATCTGAAGGGCTGTCTTCTGGAAAAGGAATGGGACTTGCTCTGCTTATCCCCAGAAGGCCCAACTAGAAATAAAGGTGGAATCTGCAAAGAGAGAAATCTAATTTTGATGTCCCTCATTAGACTGAGAGCAGAAATTAGTTTTTTCCTTGATTTTTATTCATAGCATTTAACACAGTGCTTTGTATATATTAGGCACTTAATAAATAATTATTGGCTTGACTTTAGGTCAAGGGGAATTAGATACTTATAATTAGAACTGGAATCAGTAGCCTTGGCTGACTAGGGGAAGAGATTAAACAACTATATAGTGCCAATTATGTACCAGGCACTGTGCTAAATGCTTTTTACTAATATTATCTCATTGGATATTCACAATAACCCTGGAAGGTAGGTGCTATTGTTGGCAAAATCAGCCTCAGATACTTTCTAGTTGTATGTGACTCTGGGCTTATCTGCCTCAGTTTCTTCATCTGTAAAATGGAGATAATTGCAGCTTCTACTTCTCAGGGTTATTTTGAGGGTAAAATAAGATAATATTTCAAATCTTAAAGCACCACATAAATTCTGTAACTATGTTAATTGCATAATGCTACTACTACTATTACTCCAATAATATTATTACTACTGTAGCTAGCTGATTGATTACATGGTGTCTCCTCCATCAGAATGTAAAATCCTTGAGGGCAGAGACCATATTTTTGCCTTTCTTTGTATCCTCACTTTTTAGTTCAATGCCTGTCAGACAGTCAACAAACATTTATTAAGTGCTTACTATAAGTCTACATTCTGGATGAATGAGAAGGCTTAAGTTCCTATTTACCTCTGCTCCACACTGTGTATGGTGTCAGATCAGTCATTCAGCTTCTCTAGATTTGGGTTTCCTTTTCTGCAAAATGAGGAGGTTGAACTAGGTGACCTTAGAAAGTCTCTTCTATTTCTAGATCTCTAAGCCTGTGATAAAATAGCATGGTAGCTTGTATACAATAAGTAGTTTACTGATCATGTACATTTTAATAATAACAATGATCATTGATATAGCATTTTGAGGTTTGCAAAATGCTTTATAAATATTGTCTCACTTTATTTTTCTGACAACGCTGGAAGGTAGGTGCTATTCTTATTCTCATTTGACAGATGAGAAAACCAAGGCAGACAGAGGATAAGTGATTTGCCCAGGGGAGGTCACACAACTAGGAAGTATCTGAGACTGGGCTTGAACTTAGGTCTTTCTAACTCAAAATCCAGGCCTCTAACCACTTAGCTGCCTACTGTTTTTAGCTGAAGAAATTGAGGCTCAGCTCACTTAAGTGACTTGCATATGGTCACTCAGCTAGTAAGTACCTGAAGTGGGATTCAATCCCAGGTCTTCCTTACTCTGTCTTGTGGCCTATCCACTCTCTTTGTATGTTAGAACCCTGGTTCTCCTCAATCTATTTGATTACAGGACTTCTCTTTGCCATGATCTTTGAAAACCAAAGAGTATTAAATATCTCCTATCAACCTAGTCCCAACACTTTCTCTCTGCAGGGAATATACTTGTGTGTGGCTGTCAACTCACCCACCTTGTTCTAGTGATTTACAAAATGACATTAACTTCAACTCAGACAGGAGGATATTTGATCTTACTTAATACACAGATGCTGTCACAGGTGCTAGTCTGGCATTAACCAATTGTATTTCCGATAGATGAGGAAGAAATCTGGTTGTAGCAGAATTGCAGCAGCCCTGGGTGTCACAAAATAAGTTTTCTCTTGATGTGATTCATGGCTGTTGTGGTGTAAGGCCTTAAAGGCTCAACTTAGATTTCCTTTAGACCTGAGGCCTTTTCTCAACCCCTCATAACATCCCCATGTTATTAGTACTCTTTCCAGAAATTTCCTAGTATAAATTTGCACATACTATATATTTAGTTAGCACTATAGATTTAGAACTAGAAGCAATCTTATTGGCCCTTAAATCTAACATCCTCATTTAATAGAGGAAGAAACTGAGGTCTAGAAAAATTAAGTAACTTACTTGGCCCAAAGTCGACATAGGTAAGAAGTAGCAGGGTAAGAATTCCAGTCCAAGTGCTCTGACTCTAAATCCAAGATCCATTCCATTGTGTCACTCTGCTTCTCACATTATAATTATTATATTATACTATATAATTATATAATTATTGTGATACAGTATTAGCTATAATTAAGTTCTAATTAATTATTTATGTGCTATATTCTCCCATAGTCTATATGTGCTCCTTAAAAATATCTAATTTTACTATTTTCATGGCCAGCAAAACTAGGTGGCACAATTGATAGAGTACTGGGCTTGGAATAAGGAAAACTCAACTTCATGAGTTTAAGTCCAGCCTAAGATACTTACTGAGCAAGTCACTTAACCCTGTTTGCCTCAGTTTCCTCATCTGTAAATAAGCTGAAGAAGTAAATGGAAAACCACTCCAGTACCATTGCCAAGAAAACCCTAAATGGGGTCTCAACAACAACAACAACATGCCCAGCATTTAATGTAGTGCTTTGCACAAAGTAAGCACTTAATGTTTGTTCATTCTCTGAGTGTAGAAATAATGTTATTTATTTTTCCCTTTGTCTCTTCAGAACCTGTCACAGTGATTGGCACATAGTAGGCACTTAATAAATCCAATCCAATAATTCAATTAACATTTATTAAGAGATATTATGTGTCAGGCACCATGCTAAGTGCTAAGGATGCAATTAATAAAAAGAAACACAATCTCCACCTTCAAGGAGCTTACAGTCTAAAGGGGGAGAGGACTCCCAAAAGGAGGTAGGAAAGTGGGCAGGTTGGGGAATGGGGTGGCATCTTTCCCCACTGAGTTGAAACCAGGCAGGGCAACAGATGCAAACTGACATGAGCTGAGTCCAGTTTCTGTTCTCTATACAGGGAGGCTTTGGGAGGAATCCATTCCTCCCACCCTGCAGCCCTCCAATCACAGAAGAAAAGGCAGAGGGAAGTAGTGTCAATCAAAGCTTGAGTTAGCAGCGTGGTGGTTAATTTAGAAGTAATAAAGTTCTCCTGGGTGAGGCAGCTTGTTCAGTGGAGTTGAAATCAGGTAGAGCAGCAAATGCAAAGTGGAATGCTTGTGGAAAACACATTATAAAACAGCTTTGTATTTAAGATTCTGAATGGAAATTCTTGAATTGGACAGGAATTTGAAATATTTGAAAACTTTTCTGGCCATCTTTGCCCATGTTTCCTAACACATAGGTAGCATGGTAATCGGTCAGCCAATAAACATTTCATAAGTGCTTGCTATATGCTAAGACATAAGACATCCCTTGCTCTCAAGGACCTCACAGTCTACTGGGGAAGAGAAGACAACATGCAAACAACTAGGACAAACAAGCTATATATTTGATAAACCAGAGATAATGGACAGAAAGGAAACAATAGAATTAAGGGGTTTGGGTTGGGCTTCCTGTAGAAGGTAAGAAGGAAGCCAGGAGGAGGTGATTGTGGGCAAGGGGGCCAGCCAATCTAACCAGAGTTGGAGAATTGAATTTCTTCTCCCAGCAACAAGCAGGAGTCACTAGACTTGCAGTTAGAAAGACTTGGGTCCTAATCTCCCCTTAGACATTTACCAGCTGTATGAACCTGAGTCTCAGTTCACTCATCTGGAAAATGAGAATAATACTAGCCTTTGCCTTTTTGGGTGATGGTGCAGATCAGAGTAGCAACTACAAGTGAAATGATTTGTAAACCTTAAAACATTACATAAATACCAGTTGTTATCAATGGTTCGTATGTGGAATAAATAATGCCTTAAAGCATTTCCCTAGCTCTTCAAAGTTTGCCAAGCGCTGTACCTGAACTCACATTGAAAGACTGACACAATTTTCTCCTTGAACAAGCTGAGTATTTTAAGTCAGTGACATTAGGACAAATTGTAGGTCCTTGAAAAGTGAGAGGCATTTACTTGAAAATGTTTATTAAACTCTGTCACTTAGCACAACTCAACTATTTCAATTGCCAATGTCATAGTGTCTTTTTTTTTCTTATTTTGTTATTTTTCTTTTTTCATAGAGAATTTCAAAGATGTAGACGTTCAGAAAGGCAAAGGTCCCATCTTGTCTCCCAACTTTCCAGAGATTATGTTTTTGTTTTTGTTTTTTTCTTTGTAGGAAGAAGCAATGTACCCTGGGTCAGGAGTCCTGTGACTCCTGGTTAGCCGAGGGTGCATCCCAACTCAGTCAAATTGTGTTTTTAGACTACAGGAGGAATTATCTGCTGCATTCATTCATGCTTCTATCAAAATGAGGTAATGGGTCACCTTTTTGGATAATAATAGATTTACATTTGAATGGGAGCATCCTGAACAGAGGGCCTTAAGCTGAAGAAGTTGCTTGAACTTTTCATCTCTGTTTTTGAAATCCTATCTGTCCTTCCAGGCCCCATTCAAATGCTGCCTCAATCTTGATGCCTTTTGTGACCTTCCTACTAATGTACCGAGAAATCAGTGAGTGAGACCCAGATGTGATTATAGATGTGGACTTCATTAGCGCACAGCTGCAAGGGGTATGCACATCCAAATCAAGCAGCCCCCATCAGGGGTCAAGCTAGGGTTTATATAGAAAAGAGCATGGGAAAGAAATGCGAGGAACATTGATGAGGTAATCCAAAGATGCGGTGTCTTTGGGGGCTATGGATGGGAAAGTACAGGGAGTATACTGGACAGGGACGGGGATGGATCTTTGAAGTCTGGCAAGAGGAAGAATTCTTGGGCTGGTCAAGGACACCCCTCTCCCTCTGTCTTGATGAGAGAATGCTCTGCAACAAGGGAAAGCTTTCTGACAACACAGAAACTTACTAAGGAATTGGGAGGCTTCCAGAGACATGATCTGAGGGCTGGGGCCTGAGCTGCCCAGCTCTATGTAGCTGTACCAGGGAGAGAGATAAGGGTCATGCTGAGGCCCATGAATGAATAACTGCCAGGCACAGTGTCCTTGGGCTGGGGAGTGGTTGTTAGAGACAGTGTTTCTGAGACTACGGAGAAATTGGGGCACAAGTACAAGCACAAGCACCCAAGCACCCCATCATTACAGGTCAGGGATCACACTAACCAGACCAGGTGTCCTGGTCTCTGGTATAAACATCATTATCTAAAGCAATTATATTGCAAGCTTTCTTATCCATTTGCATTGGAGGTACAGGCTATGCTGAGCAATGCGAGAGTACATTTCGCTATTGTTTAGATTTAAGAGGAAAGTGGTCTGGGGCAAGATTAAGCACCAACTTTTGTTGCTTTCCATGGCTTAAAGGGCCCTACTACCTAAATGGCAAAATAATGTTCTGTATTACAGTAAGACCACTCCTCTGATTAAAATTCTTCACATACCAGGCAACACTGTATGTGATGTCAGACTTTTTCTGTCTTGGATAGTTTTTTTGCTGAATTATTTGTTGTTGTTGTTCACTGTTTTCCCCCGTGCATTTCTTCTTAATTATAAGGAATTATTTTGTGGAAGGGAGGACATGGCACATCAGGGTATGTATGTGATATAAAATTGAGATATCAATAAAACTTTATTTTGACAATTGTATGCCCAGATTTTTAAGGGCCCTTCTCCAGGATTAGTAGAGATAAGAAATAAAGAGAGGGAACAACCGACTGATGCAATGCCTTGGCCAGGATTTTTGAGGGATAGCATTTCCCTCCACTCTGGATTCCCAGTACCTAGCACCATACCATACAAACAATAGGTGCCTAATAAATGGCTGTTGAATTTAACTGAATTTAGAAAGTAGACATTAGTACATTTGGTCAGCTGAACCCCACTGGGGAAAAAATATAAATTTTGCTGGAGGGAGATATGTAATGAGCATTGGCAAACTTGTAGACTTTGGAGAACTTTTAAACTAAATATAAATATCCAGTCCATTAAAAATGACTCCTATAAATGGAGAATATAATTCTTCATTATTCCATTAAAGATGTAGCTTAACAAGTATTCCTATAGAGAGGATAGCATCAGATTGTGTCCCTTGACAGTCTATTCCAAAAAAGTTGGAAGATAAAAAAGATGAAAGGTTCACTAAAAGACCTGAAATTAATCTCTACTCCTCTTGTTAGGACAAGGAGAAAAGGATTCTACCCACCACTAAACTTGGAAAGAAAGGCTTGAAGAGTGATCCTTTAGAAGAACTGTGTGTCTCTCAGCCCTAATCACTGCCTCCAATCTAGTATCATAGTTAGCTATGTCACTGTCTTCCTTCTTGCCAGAATCTCCATAGCTTATTCCACGATATCACTCAATCAATCAATAAGGCACTATACTGGGTGATGAGGATACAAAGACAGAAATGAAACAATCCACACCCTCAAGGAACTAACATTCTTTGGAGCTTGTGGGGTAGGATGTGTACATGTAACATGGAGACATTTAAGTAGATATAAAACATGTACAAGGTAAGTGCCAGGCAATGGGGAGTGAGGCACTACCAGCTAAAGGAATCAGGAAAGGTCTCGTGTAAGAACTCATAAGGAAGGGTCAGAGTCCACATCATGCCTTCTACATTCTCAGTTTTATGCTAGATCTGTGAACCAGTGGAAGTGCCATCTCTTTTCAAGAAGCAAGTTGCTTGAAGAAAAGAGGTCCAATTTTTTTTAACAGCAAAAAGCCACAGAAAATCTCCAGTCTCTGACAACAAGGTCAGGTTCTGGGATTATGCTTCCTGGAAAATTACATTCTCTACCTAGAAGGCTGGATTTAAGGATGTTTGAGCTTTGGGTTATTCATGAAACAACCCCTAAGCCTGGTGTTCCCTAAGAAATATCCCTTCTTTGACTAGATGGTAGATTCTGGAGTCACAATGCCTAGGAAACTAAAATCCCCCCTCCTTTGCATAAGAGGTTGGTATATAGGTACAATATTATACATTTCTTCTGCTCAAACACTACTAATGCCTGGATGCTATCAAGAAAAGCAGAAAAACATCCGAAGTGCTCCAAAGCAAAAGCAATATTTCACAAAGTTTACAAACAACTAGAAGTTTTATGTCCTCACTTGGCATGATAAAAATCTATGATGAAGAAAAACTGAGGGACAATGTTCTGACCATGATCAATTTTATTTCCAAAGCCAGCAATCACCAAAAATGTGAGATTCCAAGCCCCTCAGTTGCCAGGGATGCATTTGACAATTTGAACAGTTTTTTATATAGTTGGCTACATAAAGCCCACTGAAGCAAATCAAACTGAGACTACAATTGATCTATAAAAATAAGGTGAAGAGTGAGCTACACATTTTGTTTAATCACACTGATTTGCAAGAGGTGGTCTCCACCAGAGAATCCATAGTAATAGGGAAAACACAGAGTTGAATAGCACCTTCTGAAAAATTCTGTGCCAGATACTACTCAATACCAGGGAGACCTAGTGCTAGGCAAAACATTTCCTGACTAGGTTGAATCATCTTCCAGCTTTCTTCCTTATCTCCCTCATGAGACAACACCAGTTTAAAGTCCTTAAAATTAGAGAAGCTAAACTCTTACAAACTCTAGTGCTGAGGCCTATACAAGTAAATACAGATCAACTTCAGAGAAATAAATTCCAATAACTAACCAATCTTAACTATGAATCAATAATCTAAATTGCATCCACTATACAGACAGGTTTCTGTGTCCTTATTGCAAATGCCAACAAAATTGTATTCCTGTTAGTAATTGCTGCTAGTCTCTGCAGCCAGCTCTCCTAAACTATTCTGAACTATGCCAAACTTAAGCCAATCTGGTAGGCTTAGGCTTGAGATTAAAAGGACATGAAACACTAGTAGACCATATAATTTAAAATAATGTGGAACAGATATTCAACAAAGATGCAACATTAACTCTGGTGGGTACAGTTTCCCTTCCTCTGAATCTTGCGCACATTCTTAAATGGAATCTCCTTTGCCATGTTACCATGTCTGTTCAGCAGCATGTGTCAAGTCAGAGACACCCTGACTGCTTCTACACTGGGCTGTTGAACTTAGGTGAGCAGGTAGATTCACCAACAATTTTAGTCTTAGTCTCAAACAAATTAATCTTTGAGGACAGTTTCATTGCCTTTTAGGGAAAGACTAGTACATCCTGTATGTCAGAGACCTTAGTAAATATTGCTTGCATCATACAGGAAAAGTAGAGATTTTGATTTTATAGATGGAGATACTGAAGTCCAGAAAGCAGAAATAGCTTGCCCAGTGTTACAATGAATAATGGTAAAAACAGGATGAGGATATGGATTTTCTGGCACTCATTCTAGCGCTGTTGAATTACATATATTTATTGGCAGCTACTATGTCTCAATGTGGCTCAGGGGTCAAGGGAAAAAAAAACAGATTGGAAGTCTGACTAGTTTCTTCTATTTGAAATCACTAATGCTATCTGGACCTCATTTTCTTTTTTTTTCTAAAATTGAGAGGTTAGTTTTGATGAAAAATACATGGATACATGAAAGCGTTAATTAATTACTTAAAAGGAAGTTTTAAAATACTTAGTATCTAAGATTTCTTCCATCTCTAAACCTATTAATCCTTTTTTTAAATTTTTTTTTTTGTGAGACAATTGGGGTTAAGTGATTTGCCCAGAGTCACACAGCTGGGAAGTGTTATGTGTCTGAGGCTGGATTTGAACTCAGGTGCTTCTGACTCCAGGGCTGTTGCTCTATCCACTGTACCACCTAGCTGCCCCAACAACCTACTAATCTAAGATGATTCCTGGTTTTCACTTTGCTCACCTTTAAGAGAGCAGAAGGTAACGCAAACTATTACAGAGAAATAATGATAAATTAATGTGTCTAGAAAGGAAATTTTTGATTAATTATAGATTATAATTAATTATTATATATATAAATATATAATTAATTGTAATTAATTATATCTATAATAATAATTATAATTAATTATAATTAGCAATTTCATCCAACCATCTACACAGGAAATCTAGATGAATAAACAATGCCTTACTGTCTAGCTGTGTAGATTATAATTTTAGACCACCTATCAGACCCATCCATTGGCATTTACAGATGTTTGCATGTGTGGTGTTCTTGCATATTTGTACAGGCAGCCCAAATGCAGTAACCTGAGCCTAGAATTGAACAGGAGAAAGAAAGTATGCTGAATGACCTTGAGAAATTGCAGCATTCTTTTTTTTTCCTTTTGGACTTTCAAGCTTCTCCCTGAAACAAAGCCCCATATTTTTATTATGAATATTCTTTCACTCATCTTTCAGTATGACTACCTACACATTATGCAACATTAACATTTCTAGAGAAGCTGGAAAACATTTAAAGGGCAGTTGAGAAGTTTGTAGTGGCAACGAACAGGCTATAACACACTATGAATAAGGTAATATAAAAGATAAGCAATATGAAGGGTTTCATTCAATAAATGTACAATTTGAGAAAGATGGTGGCCCAGTTACACGCAAAGAGCAAGGAATAATCAGTAGGAAGCCCACGTGTTCTACTGCTATGTTCTCAACATAAAGAGGATTTGAGGAAGGGGCTTCGTATATGGGCTGGATGCCCTCTGTTAAGCTTATGGGAGCACTTAAACTAGAGTTATGCAAGATGGGCAAGCATGGTTGCATTGTGCCTTGTTGATATTCAGGTCAGTGAAACCATAGAGCAATTAGCATGTTAGAGTATTAGAAGACAAATAATCACTTCAGGTGAATGGTACCTACCATAGTTTTATTTTGTCATCGTCGTTGTTGTTGTTGTTGTTTTTTCTCCTAGACTGGGCTCTGGTTCTCCTACTTGTTGGAAGTAAGAGGAAGAGAGTCATCACATGGCATGAATCATAGGAAATTCCTCCTCTTTGTTTTCTATTCCTATTTGGACAATAACAGACTCTCTGAGATAGAAGGGATATCAGAAGCCATCAAGTCCAACCAGTACCCAAACGATGGTCTATTCCATAGCGTCCTTGAAAAGTGGCCATCTCTCTTTTCTTCAAGGCTTTTACAAGAAGTGGAGGTTACTCTCTCCCAAGGCAGCCCATTCTAATTCTGGTCAGCTATCATCAGAAAGCTTGCTTTCAAAACCTAAATTTGCCTCTTAACACATTCTACCCACTGCTGCTAGTTCTACCCTCAGGGCCCAAACAGAATAATTCTATTTGCTCTTTTCCTTGATAATCTGCCTGATACCTGAAGAGACCTAGCACAACTCCCCATGAGTCTTTTCCACAAGCTAAATATCCCCAGCTCCTTCAAGTGATCCATATACAGTATGAACTGGAGTCTCTTCATCATCCTCATTGCCCTTCTTTGGACATTATCTAACTTAAAAATGTCTTTCCTAAGATACCACACACTAAACACATTACTCCAAGTATGGCCTGACCAGGGCAGTGAACAATTGGACCATCAATTCCATACTCCTAGACACTCTGTGTCTCTTAATTCGGCATAAAATCACATTTTCTTTGAGCTACCATATCACACTGTTGACTCATATTGAGTTTACACTGCTGTTCCCCCAATGCTCTTCTCTTTTCCCCTTGCCGGATGTGCAAAAGATATATATATATATACATTTTTTTTTTCAAATAAAGAGGACGGGAGGTTGCTTGAGGAAAGAACAGGCTGTGGAAAGGGGGAGGGAGTTTAAAAATTACTTCTACTTGTTAGCTGATTGCAGGATTCTTTTAGACTCCATGCAGCTGTAGTTTGGTAAAAAGGCAGAATGAAATTGCAATGTGACAAGTAAAGTTTAACAATAATAGTGCAAAAATCTATTTATTTCAGGCTGCTAATGTATACATTTTCCTCTTTAGATTTGCATAATGAAAGGTATAGTGAAGGACGGAAGCCATTCTCAGAGGAAAGCAGAAGTACACAAACTTAAGCCCACATCCCATGTCAACAGTTTCTGCTTCAATGCAGGGTCTTAAAACTCTCCCTTTTAGGTTTCAGCATTGCTTGATTTGCTTCTACCATTCCCTAATACTAGATTCTTTGGCTTCTTTCTGTTTCCAAGGAGATACAAACCATACCATTAACCATTAGTGGATTTGTCTAATACCTCCATGATGGCAGACAAAACACTCCACTACCCCTTAGTGGACTTGCCATTTATCCACATGAGGATAGTGGAAATACTCTACTCCTTTAGGGTTCCAATGGGAAACCTAAGGCAAAAAGACTCTGTAAGGGACTAGTGAGAATCCAATGGAGGATCTGAAGATGGTTAGCCCAAAAAGAGAAGGCTTGGAGAGTACATGACAGTTATCTTCAGTTATTTGAAAATGTCAATGTAGGAGAATTAGATTTGTTCTGCTTAACCCCAGAGTACAGACCTAATAGTGTAATAAGTGAAAGCAAAGAAGTCAAATTCAATTTGATGTCAGGAAAGATTTCCTAACATTTAAAACTACTCATAACTAGAATGGACTGCCTTGGGAAGAAGTGGGTTGCTTTCTGTTGGAGTTCTCCAAGTAGTGTTAAGTTGACTATTTGTCCAAGCAATTATAGTGGATTTTCTGGCCAGCTATAGGATAGACTCAATGGCCCATGAGGTTCCTTCCAATCCTGACATTCTGTGACTCTGTGAAGTGATACGCGGGCTATTAATGGTGCAGAGTAAACACTCTGGGAATAGATAGGAGGGAAAATTAGGGGGGTAGTATCATGTAAAAGAAAGAGTACTAGACCTGGAGTTAGAGAATCTGGGTTCAAATTCCACCTCTTCTGCTTACTAACTGTGTTATAATTTGGAAAAACATGCATTAAATACCTAAGTACTATGGGAATACAAAACCAAAACACTTTCTAACCTCAGACCACTCATAGTCTCCTAATAGTTCTATGGACTTTCTCTACAATGCCTCAGAAACACTTTCATTCTGGAAGCTCACTCAGCCCTTGCATTTCTCACCTTTCAAGGTCCCTCCACTCTGCAGCCCCTCACTCTAATTGTTTGATTCCTCTCAGAATACTACCTATACTGTGCAGAGAAAAGACAGGAACTTGCCTGAGCTCTCCCAAATTCTCCTCCAAACAACTTCCATTAACAACTCAAAATGAATTCTAGAGTGTTAGGTGTCACAAAGGGGTGGGTGAAGCAATTTTTCATCCCAAAACAACCTAGAATGTCAGAAGGAAAGATCTGTTGCATAAGAGTGAGAGTGGGATGCGGCCCAGTGCAGGCGCTCCAGCAAGCCAGCAGTAGGCTTTGTGGGCAACTGAATCAGTAGTAGCAACTATAGCTTTTTGAGCTCTGGTCCAACTGATGGTAAGGGAGTCAGAAAACTGGTCAAAAGGAGATTATGGGATAAACAGGGGGAAAAAAGGATGGAGAAAAAAAGCACAAACAGTAATCATAACTGTGAATGTGAATGGGATGAACTCTCCTATAAAATGGAAGCGGGTAGCAGAATGGATTAAAAACCATAATCCAACAATATGTTGTTTACATCTCCAGAGGCCTAGTGATGGAAAATGCTATCCGCATCCAAAGAAAGAACTATGGAAGTTGAATCACTATCTTTTTTTTTTCTCTTCTGTTGAGTATTGTTTCCTCTTTCTGTTAGTTCCTCCTATTGGTTTTAATTTTTACTTACAACATCACTAATGTGAAAATATGTTTAATAAGAATGTAAATGTATAGCCTATATCAGATTGTGAGCTGTCTTGGGGAGGCTGGTGGGGAGGAAAGGGGAGAAAAAATTTAAACTCAAAAGCATATGGAAGTGATTGTTGATAAATCAAAATACATTAATAAAATAAATTTAAAAAATAAAAAATAATAGTCTGTTGGGGCTATAATAAAAACAGGCGATTATGGGGTCCCTTTACTGTTACTGGTTGCAGGACTATGTTGCATTGCTCATACTTAGATCTGGATCACAGGCCATGTTTGAAGTCCCAGAGTAGGGAGGAGCACTAGCACCCCCAGCTTGTGGTCAAAGGAGTGGAGGAAACAATGGTCACAGCTCCAAGGTGGAAAAGAGTGTCTGTGGTCACTCACAGACCAAAGCACAGGTTAGGAGAGCAGTGATCATGCCTCTCCTTAGTTCATACCACCTTGGAATAACTGAAAATTTGCAGACACCCAGAACCAGCTCTGAAAGCAACAGCAACAAAAACCTAAAGCTTGAGACAGTGTGCTCCCTCCCCCTAACCCCCCCCCCCAAGACCAGAGCCTTACTTTAATATAAAGCTAAAATTCAAGAAATAGGCTGGAAGATAAGCAAACAACAACAACAACAAAAAGAACTTGACCGTAGAAAGTTACTATGATGACAAGGATGATCAAAACACAAATTCAGAATAAGATGACAGTCAAAGCTTCTATGTGCAAAGTCTCAAAAAAATCCCACAAATTGGTTTCAGAACCCCCCAAAAGGGATTTTAAAAATCAAATAAGACAGATAGAAGAAAAATTGGGAAAAGAAATGAGAGTGATGCAAGATCCAGCAATACTACTACCAGTTCTGTATCCCAAAGAGATTAGAAAAAGGGAAATGACTTACACATATACAAATATTTATAGCAGTTCCTTGAGTGATGCTAAAAAATTGGAAAGTATGCTCATCAATTGATGAATGGCTGAACAAGATATGGTATATGTTTGTGATAGGAAACTAGTGTTCTATCAAAATTATGAGCAGAAAGCTCTCAAAAAAGCTGGAAAGACCTGAACTGACACAGAGCATAATGAGCAGAAGCAGAACACAGTAATAGTAATATTGTATGATGATCAACTGTGAATGACTTTGCACACTCAGTAAGACAATGATCCAAGACAACTCTGAAAGACTTAAGATGAAAAATGTTATCTACCTCCAGAGAAAGAGCTGATGAAGTTGAATGCAGATCAAAGAATATTTTTAAATGTTATTTTTCTTGAGTTTTTTTTTTCTTTTGGTTTGTGTTTTCTTTCACAACATAGTTAATATGAAAATGTTTTGCATGACTGCCAACAAATATATAACCTATATCAAATCATTTGGCTTCTCCACAGGGGAGAGGAGGAAGGGAAGGAGGGAAAAAATTTGGAACTCAAAATTTAAAAAAAAAACAATGTTAAAAATTGTTTTTACATGAAATTGGGGAAAATTAAAAATTAAAGAAATATTTAAAAGAAAAGGAAAAGAGGGGAATTTTTCTTGAGAGATGGGGGAAGAATCAGCAAAACTGATCAATACATAGAAGAAAATCTGACAATATCTACAGTGTTCCATACTCATGAGCCCCACACCTCTGCAAAACAGTGTATGTGTAGGTGGGGGTGAAAGTAACATCTTATTTATATTTATGAGGGAAAGTTTATTCTTTTTTTTCCTTTTTTTAAAAATTTTATTAATTTATTTTGATTTATTAACAATCATTTCCATATGCTTTTGAGTTGAAAATGTTTCTCCCCCTTCCTCCCCCCCACCCTCCCCAAGACCACACACAATCTGATATAGGCATTGTATTTACATTCCTATTAAATATATTTTCACATTAGTGAAGTTGTAAGTAAAAATTAAAACCAATAGGAGGAACCATCATAAAGATGAAACAAAACTCAACAGAAGGTAAAAATAAGTGATAGAGATTCAACTTCCATAGTTCTTTCTTTGGATGTGGACAGCATTTTCCATCCCGAGGCCTCTGGAGATGTCTTAGATCCTTGTAATGCTGAGAAGGGTTCAGTTTAACAATATTAGTCATCACATAACGTGGCTGTTATTGTGTACAAAGTCCTCTTGGCTCTTCTCACTTCACTTAGCATCAGACCATTTAAGTCTTTCCAGGTTTTTCTGAAGTCAGCTTGTTCATCATTTCTTACAGCACAATAGTATTCCATTACATTCATATACCACAACTTGCTCAGCCATTCCCCAACTGATGGGCATCCTCTCAATTTCCAATTCTTTGCCACCACAAAAAAGCTGCTATGAATATTTTTGTACATGTGGGTCCTTTTCCCATTTGTTTGATCTCTTTGGGATATAGCCCTAGAAGTGCTATTGCTGGATCAAAGGGTATGCACATTTTTTAGTTTCTCTCAAAATGGTTGGATCATTTCACAACTCCACCAACAATGTATTAGTGTTCCAATTTTCCCACATCTTCTAACATTTATCATTTTCCTGTTTTGTCATGTTGGCCAATCTGATAGGTGTGATGTGGTACCTCAGAGTTGTTTTGATTTGCATTTCTCTAATCAATAACGATTTAGAGCATTTTTTCATATGACTATAGATGGCTTTAATTTCTTCATCTGAGAACTGTCTGTTCATATCCTTTGACCATTTATCAATTGGGGAATGGCTTGTGTTCTTATAAATTTGTCTTAATTCTCTATATATTTTAGAAATGAGGCCTTTATCAGAGAGACTGGTTGTAAAAATTCTTTCCCAATTTTCTACCTTCCTTCTAATCTTAGTTGCATTGGCTTTGTTTGTGCAAAAACTTTTCAATTTAATGTAATCAAAATTATCCATTTTGCTTTTCATAATGTTCTCTATCTCCTGTTTGGTCATGAATTCTTCTGTTCTCCATAGATCTGATAGGTAAACTATTCCTTGTTCTCCCAGTTTACTTATGGTATCAGCCTTTATATCTAAGTCATGAACCCATTTTGACTTTATTTTGGTATATGGTGTGAGATTGGGTCTATGCCTAGTTTCTGCCATACTCTTTTCCAGTTTTCCCAGCAGTTTTTTTCAAAGAGTGGGTTCTTATCCCAGAAGCTGGGGTCTTTGGGTTTATCAAATAATAGATTACTATAGTCATTGACTACTGTGTCTTGCATATTTAACCTATTCCACTGATCCACCTCCCTATTTCTTAGCCAGTACCAAGCAGTTTTGATGATTGCTGCTTTATAATACAATTTAAGATCTGGAATTGCTAGGCCACCTTCCCCTGCATTTCTTTTCATTAGTTCCTTTGATATTCTGGACCTTTTGTTTTTCCAAATGAATCTTGTTATTATTTTTTCTAACTCTATAAAATAATTTTTGAGTAGTTTGATTGGTATGGCACTGAATAAGTAAATTAGCTTAGGTAGGATTGTCATTTTATTATATTAGCTCGGCCTACCCATGAGCAACTGATGTTTTTCCAATTATTTAGATCTGATTTTATTTGTGTGAAAAGTGTTTTGTAATTGTGTTCATAGAGTTCCTGGGTTTGTTTCGGGAGGTAGACTCCTAAATATTTTATAATGTCTACAGTAAGTTTAAATGGGATTTCTCTTTCTATCTCTTGCTGTTGGGCTTTGTTGGTAATATATAGAAATGCTGATGTTTTGCGTGGGTTTATTTTATAGCCTGCAACTTTGCTAAAGTTGTTTATTATTTCAAGTAGTTTTTTACTTGATTCTCTAGGATTCTCTAAGTATATCATCATGTCATCTGCAAAGAGTGATAGCTTTGTTTCTTCTTTGCCTATTCTAATGCCTTCAATTTCTTTTTCTTCTCTTATTGCTAAAGCTAAGGTTTCCAGTACAATATTGAATAACAGTGGTGATAATGGACATCCTTGTTTCACCCCCATCTTATTGGAAATGCTTCTAGCCTGTCCCCATTACATATAATGCTTGCTGAAGGTTTTAGATATATGCTATTTATTATTTTAAGGAAGACTCCATTTATACCTATGCTTTCTAGTGTTTTTAATAGGAATGGGTGTTGTATTTTATCAAAAGCTTTTTCTGCATCTATTGAGATGATCATGTGGTTTCTGTTGGTTTTGGTGTTGATATGCTCAATGATGCTGATAGTTTTCCTAATATTGAACCAACCCTGCATTCCTTACCTGGTCATAGTGTATTATTCTTGTGATAAGTTGCTGCAGTCTACTTTGCTAGTATTTTGTTTATAATTTTTGCATCTATATTCATTATAGAAATTGGTCTATAATTTTGTTTCTCTATTTTGACTCTTCCTGGTTTAGGTATCAACACCATATTTGTATCATAAAAAGAATTTGGTAAGACTCCTTCTTCACCTATTTTCCCAAATAGTCTATATAGTATTGGAATTAATTGTTCTTTAAATGTTTGATAGAGTTCAAGTGTAAATCCATCTGGCCCTGGAGATTTTTTCCTAGGGAGTTCATCAATGGCTTGTTCAATTTCTTTTTCTGAGATGGGGTTATTTAAGTATTTTACTTCCTCTTCAGTTAATCTGGGCAATTTATATTTTTGTAAATATGTATCCATTTCACTAAGATTGTCAAATTTGTTGGCATATAGTTGGGCAAAATAATTCCTAATTATTGTTTTAATTTCCTCTTCCTTGGTGGTAGCTTCACCCTTTTCATTCTTGATACTAGTAATTTGGTTTTCTTCTTTCTTTTTTTAATTAAATTAACCAAAGGTTTATCTATTTTATTGGTTTTTTCATAAAACCAGCTCTTAGTTTTATTTATTAGTTCAATAGTTTTCTTAATTTCCATTTTTTAATTTTTCCTTTGGTTTTCAATATTTCTAATTTGGTGTTTATGTGAGGATTTTTAATTGGTTCTTTTTCTAGTTTTTTTTAGTTGTATGCCCAATTCATTAATCTCCTCTTTTTCTATTTTATTTATGTAAGCATTTAGAGATATAAAACTTCCCCTAAGAACTGCTTTCACTGCATCCCATAGGTTTTGGTATGTTGTCTCATTATTGTCATTCTCTTGAAGGAAATTGATTGTTTCTATGATTTGTTGTTTGACCCAATCACTTTTTAGGATTAGATTATTTCATTTCCAATTATTTTTTAGTCTGTCTTTCCATGGCCTTTTATTACATATAATTTTTATTGCATCATGATCTGAAAAGGATGCATTTAATATTTCTGCCTTTCTGCATTGGATTGTGAGGTTTTTATGCCCTAGTACATGGTCAATTTTTGTGTATGTGCCATGTACTGCCAAGAAAAAGTATATTCCTTTCTATCCCCATTCAGTTTTCTCCAGAGGTCTATCATACCTAACTTTTCTAATGTTCTATTCACCTCTTTAACTTCTTTCTTGTTTATTTTGTGGTTAGATTTATCTAGTGCAGAGAGGGGGAGGTTCAGGTCCCCCACTAGTATAGTTTTGCTGTATATTTCTTTTTTTTTAAATTTGTTTATTTTATTTTTTCCATATGCTTTTGAGTTGAACATGTTTCTCCCTTTTCCTCCCCCCTACCCTCCCCAAGATGGTGCACAATCTTATGTAGGCTTTACATTTACATACCTATTAAACATATTTTCACATTAGTGAAGTTGTAAGTAAAAATTAAAACCAATACAAGGAACCATCAGAAAGATGAAACAAAACTCAACAGAAGGTAAAAATAAGTGATAGCAATTCGACTTCCATAGTTCTTTCTTTGGATGTGAACAGCATTATCCATCCCGAGGCCTCTAGAAATGTCTTAGATCCACATAATGCTGAGAAAGGTTCAGTTTAACAATCTTAGTCATTTCATAACGTGGCTGCTATTGTGTACAAAGTCCTCTTGGTTCTGCTCACTTCACTCTGCTGTCTATTTCTTCCTGTAACTCCCTGAACTCCTACTCTAAGAATCTGTATGCTATTCCATTTGGTGCATATATGTTTAGTAATTATTTTACTTCATTGCCTATGGTACCTTTTAGCAGGATGTAGTTTCCTTCCTTACCTCTTTTGATTAGATCTATTTTTGCTTTTGCTTTATCTGAGATCAGGATTGCTACCCCTGCTTTTTTCCCTTCAGCTGAAGCATAATATATTCTGCTCCAGCCTTTTACCTTTACCCTGTATGTGTCACTCTTTTGCAAATATGTTTCCTGTAAACAACATATTGTAGGATTATGGTTTTTAATCCATTCTGCAATCCGTTTCCGTTTTATGGGAGAGTTCATCCCATTCACATTCACAGTTATGATTGCTATCTGTGTCTTTTTCTCCACCCTTTCCCCCCCCCATTTATACTTTTCTTTCTCCTTTTTCCTTTCCCCCCTTCACTAGTGTTTTGCTTTTGACCACCGCCTCCTTCGGTCCCTCCTCCCTTTTATTATCCCTTTCCCTTTTCTTCTTTACTCTTACTGCTTCTTCCCTCCCTTCTTTCCCCTCCTCCCTTCCCCCCCCTTTTCTTTCCTCTTTTCCCTCCTACTGCCTATAGGGCAAGTTAGATTTCTATACCTAACTGATTATGTTATGCCCTTCTTCAGACAAATCTGATGAGAGTAAGGTTCAAACAATGTTCCCCCACTTCTTTCCCTCTGCTGTAATAGGATTTTGTGTCTCTTCCTGTAATGTAATTTACCCTTGTCTACCTCCTCCTTTCTCAGTACATTTTCTAAGATCAGATTGATCCACTTATCTAGATCCATTTAACCCATTTGATTAGATTTTTTTTAATCCTTGTATCAAAGTCAACTAATATCCACCCTCTTTATGTATATTCCTTTAACATGGTGTAATAACAATACAGTTCTCAAGAGTTGCAAGTGTCATATTCCCCTGTAGAGGTTTAAACAGCTCCCCCCCTTGTTAACAACATACTGTATTTTTCCATCCCATTTACCTTTTTATGTCCTTCTTGAGTCCTATACTTGAAGATCAAATTTTTTATTGAGCTCTGGTCTTTTTATCAGGAAAGTTTGGAAGTCTCCTATTTCATTGAATATCCACCTCCTCCCTTGAAAAATGATGCTCATTTTTGCTAGGTAATGGATCCTTGGCTGCATTCCAAGCTCCTTTGCCTTATGGAATATCATGTTCCACGCCCTGCGGTCTTTTAATGTAGAAACTGCAAGGTCCTGTGTAATCCTGACTGTAGTTCCATGATATTTAGATTGTTTCTTTCTGGCTGCTTGTAGCACCTTCTCTTTCATCTGGTAATTTTGGAATTTTGTTATTATATTGCTTGGTGTTCTCAATTTGGGATCTCTTTCAGGTGATGATCAGTGGATTCTTTGTATGGTTATTTTCCCTTCTGGCTCTAGGACTTCCAGGCAGTTTTCCTTTATGATTTCCTGAAAGATACTGTTCAGGCTCTTTTTTTCATCATGATTTTCAGATAGTCCAATAATTTTTAAATTGTCTCTCCTGGATCGATTTTCCAGATAGGTGGTTTTACCAATGAGGTATTTTATGTTTTTATCTATTTTTTCATTTTTTTTGTTTCTGTTTGACTGATTCTTGCTCTCTCATAGAGACATTAGTTTTCATTTGTCCAATTCTAGTTTTTAACAGATTGTTTTCTTCTGTTAGTTTTTGTCCTTCCTTCTTCAATTGGCCAATTGTGTTTTTTAGGGACTTGTTTTCTTCAGGGTATTATTTTCCAATTGGCCAATTGTATTTTTGAAGGACTCTTCTATCTCTTCATTTGATTTTAAAATCCTTCTCGAGCTCTTCTAAGAAGGCTTTTTGGGCTTCAGACAGTTCATATTCCCTTTTGTTGTTGCAGATGTGGGTTTGTTGACAATGTTGTCCTCTTCAGAATTTCTGTCTTGATCTTCACTCTTCTCATAATATGAATCTATGGTATGTTTCTTTTTCTCATGGTGTTTCTTTATTCCATGGCCTTTAAAGAGATTCAGCTCTCCTGCTGGGGAACAGAGGGCACTGACCCAAGCTTCTTGTTTGGGAGCCTAGGTCTTGTCACTGGCTTTGTGTGCTGGGGTCTTCTGTTGGCAATTGGAGGCTGTAGGTTTTTGGCAGCTTACCTTATGTTGGGCTGGAGTCAGCAAGGCTGGAACTTTCAGGCAATTCTAGGTTGCCTGCTTTTCCCTTCCTTTAGCTTTCTTCAGCTCCTTTTAGATGGGTGCTGCAGGGTGTTTATCTGCCTGGGTCCCCCTGCAGTGTGGTCCCCCTCATTTCTGCTAATGCACTGGGAGATTCCTTTGTGGTAAAGTGCCAAGTCACCTGGCGGGTTTCTGAGCTGGTTTCCATCTGCTCAGAGGTTCAGGTGTTGGTGTTTGACTGTTCTGCCACCGGGGCTTTAGGAAGCCTTTAGGTTTTTTTCTTCACCTCCTTTCAGACGAATGCCCCTTTGCTGGGCTGCTGCACTGCTGCTCCCCGTCTTTCTTCTAGTTCAGCTGTTCCAGGGTTTTTTTCTGAGGTGATATTTTCTGGGTTTTCAGAGATTGATAGGGGGAGAGTGAGAGCAACTACCTTTTCACTCTGTCACCTTGGCTCCCAGAAGCGGAAGTCCGGAAAGTTTATTCTCTATAATTTTGCAACATTCTTTTTAAGATAAATTTTATTTACATCTTGAATAAAAGAACTTCCACTCATCCTGGAGGATACCCAGGTCAGCAATGTTTTCATTCCTCTCCAGTCTACACCTTTGACTGCTAAAACTTTTTCTAGAATGTTGCTTCACTGGGTACCTTCGTCTCTTCTTTCACTGTACCTCCTCATCGCACTTTCAGCACCCTCACACATGTTATATTCTCTTCACTAGAATGTAAGTTCCTTAAGGACATGGGTTGTCTTTCATTTTGCTTGTATTTTTATTACTAGTTCTTAGTACAGTTTTTGGCACAAAATAAGCTAGTGGACAAATAATAGACTACAATTGCAGCATGGATGAAAACATGGTGTTTACATATATATTTCTTAAACATTAAAAAAAAAACTAGGATGAAAGGGGGGAGGTCAAAACCCCATTCTTTATATATATTCAAAAATTTCAGTTCAAACCTCTTCAGCTACCATTCAAGGCTCTCCAAAACCTGGTACCTCCCTGCCTTTACCACCTTTTTTACTCTCCTCTTTACACATGAATCTGCCAAAGTACAGATTATTTCCAGAATAAATTCTGTAGTTTTCTGCTTTGCTCTACATTTGGCCCAGGTGTCATGGAAAGAGCCTTGGAATTAGAAAAGGGATGGTCTAGACTGTAATCCCAACTCAGATACTCAGATAGCTGTATGACCATAAACAAGTCACTTAAACCTCTGTTTGCCTTGGTTTCCTCATCTGTAAATAAAGATAATAATAGTGCCTATTTGCCAGGATTATTGTGAGAATAAAATATATAATATTTGTAAAGTGCTGTGAAAATCTTAAAGCATTATATAAATGCTAGTTATTAACAGCACCGACCCCAGTGGATTGTACTGAAGATCAATCAGTCATTTAATATGCATTTATTAAACATCTATTATGTGTCAAACACTGTGCTAAGTGCTCCATAAATGTAAGGTATTGTCATTATTGTTGTTATTATGATTATTATTTCCTTGCATTATTTTCTATGTTTGGAATGTCCTTGGCTTCCCTTTCTGTCTTTCAAAATCCCACCCATCTTTCAAAGGCCCAAGTTATAAGCCACCTCTTCTAGGCTGCCTTCTCTGGTCTATCTTATCAGTAATTAATGTCCTTCCCTTTTAGTTCCTATACTGTGTTTTTTTTTTTCATGTATTTCTCCATACCTCTCTAGTGCACATTTCATGTAATATTGTGGATTATAATTATTTATTTGGTCACCTTATCCTTCATTTCAACTGTAAGATCCATGAAAGGGTACCATCTCCAGTTGTCCTAATCTATATCTTACAACTAGATACAGGTGGCTCTGGAGGAGAAAGTGAGGATGGCGACTTTGTACAGCCCTCCTTCACTTAAATCCAGTTCACTTGCAAGTCATGGATCACCTTCCTCATGTCATGGTCTTCTTCAAGAATGAGGGACAAACATCAGTATCCACAAAAGTAGGGTCTGTATCCTATCTCAATTCTCTATCTTTCACAAAGGGACTTTTCCAGTGCTCATCACAGAGCTTAACGTTTATTGAATGAATAGAAATAACTGCTATTTATGTTTTAAAGTTCATGAAGCATTTTCCTTACATTATTCTATTTGATGCTTAAAACCCTGTGATTTTCGCACTTCAGATATTATTATCCTCATTTTTAAGAAAAAGAACTGAGGCTCAGCGAGTCTAAGTGACTTGCCAGTAGCCACACAGCCAGTAAGTTAATGAATCTAGGTCTGTGCTGACACTAAACCTTGTACTAACTTTATTCCTAGATCACTTTCAGTTTTTAATATTTATTTTAAAGCCATCTCTATTTGAGAGGTGAAATTTATTTTCTTTCTTAATCTACTACAATTCCCTACTGTGTCTTCCTGTATGGAATGCCAGATTTTGGAAAAGCAATCCCTGTGGGCAGCTTGCGAAGTTATCTATGTGCACGGCTATCAAATCTGATCTACTATGGGAAACTCTCAAGATCTCAGTCCTATAGGGATTGTAAGAGATTATATGGTGCCTTGTAAAGTTATTTTGCAATGTATGTGCTATTTAGTTCCTTAATTATGTTTGTTATTTTTAATGCTTCAAATAATACTTTTTAAAAAATCCTTTTTATTTTCCAGTACTCTCCTCCCCATTAGAACTCTCAGCAGTAAAAAAAAAAGACAGGTAGGCAGAACAAACCAGCTCATTGACCATGTCTAACAGTGTATTCCTCAATCTATCCCAGTATTCTACCACCTCTCTATTGACAGAAGGTATGTTTCATCAACAACAGTCTTCTGAAGATAAGACTGATTGGCCATGATGCTGACAAGAATTATGACATCTTTTTACATAGTGTTCATGTTGTTTGTGGTAGCTGTATTAGCTGTTCTCTTGAAATCTGCTAACTTTGCTAACTTCAGATCATATCAGTCTGCCCATACTTCTCTGAATTCTTCATATTGTTTCTCATGGTACAATAATATCACATTCATATGCACTATATATGTTATGTACATACAGATTTATACACATATATATGTAACATATACCACATACATGTATATATTCCTTCCATTTCATAACTGATGGGTACCTACTTTGTTCCTAGCTATTTTTTATTTATTTTAATATTTTACTTTTTTTCAATTACAGCTAAATTTTTAACATTATCATTTTTTTAAATTTTGAGTTCTACTTCCTCCCTCTCTACTTTCCCTCCTCATTGAGAAAGCAAGCAATTTGACAAATCCAGTCTCTGCTTTAAGACCACCAATTAAGGGGAACTCACTATTTCTTGGGGAAGCCAATACTACTCTAATGACACTAATTATTTGGTCTTCTAGAATGAAGGACAAACAATAATTAAGAAAATGCTTCTTAAAGTCTCCATTTATCTTCCTCTTTGGCATTACTACCCATTGCTCACGGTTCTGCCTCTGGGCACAGGGAGTTGAGGGGCACAGTGGATATAGCACTGAGTCAGGAAGATGTGATTTCAAATCTAGCCTCAAGCACTTACTAGCTGTGTGATCTAGCAAGCCACTGCCTGCCTCAGTTTCCTCATCTGTAAAATGGGATAATAATAGCACCTACCTCACAGGGTTGTTGTGAGACTCAAATGAGAAAATAGAATTAAATGAGAGAATATTTGTACGTGGCATATAGTAGGCACTTTACAAAAGCTTGTTACCTCTCCTTCCACTGGCCAAGGAGAACAAATGCAATCTTTCCTCCACATGAAGCCACCCCAAAGAAAATACTGGAAAAGAGCTATCATGCCCCACCCCTGAGTATTTTTTTTTTCTCCAGGCTAAATGGCAAAAGTTCCTTCAACCAGTTCCTACAGCATGAGGTCAAAGCTTTTTACCATCCCAGTTGATCTTCTCTAGACTCCCTGTTCAGAGTCTGCCCAAAGTGACTTACTCAAGTTGAAAGGACAAATTATTGTCAGAGTCTCAAATGGTGCCACATCTGCTAGCTGACCCAGCTCTTGCCACTATACAACAGTGGCTGCTCAGAACCACAGCGTTCTATGTCACAGATGGCTGATTTTATGCTACTAGATTTCTTCCAAACTCTGAACAATTTTCTCCCATCCACAGCTGCTTTCATACATACAAACCCAGAATCTCTTTCCTTGATCAGGCACAGAGAAGGAAGAGGGAAGCAACTTGGATAGACAAGTTCACAACTGTTCCAGCATGGAATGCAGGTGGAAGGGAATGATGGTCATATCTCCTCCTCCTGGGGATAATGGCATCCTGAGCCATATTTCCCTAGCATAGGATCTGGCCACACTTCCCTATCCTCCTGCTCTCCTGAGGTGCATGAGAACTGAAAACACCAGAGCCACAGAAAGTTGCATCATTGTTCTCTATTCCATTTACCATGGAGTAGCCTAACAGGGTCAGACATAATATAATTCTCCCATGCTACAAAGCTATTTGAGTAAAACAGGACTTGATCTGATTTTTTATTTCATAAAGCCAACTATACAGAATAGCAAAACAAGAAATATTTCCCTTTTTATTCAAGCCAGGACTTTCAACTTTAAGTTTGTATAATAAAATTCACCTCTTTGGACTCATGATGGAATACAGGGAACTTATGAAAGTGAGACCTTAGTTTTGCATTACTCTGTTGGGAGGGCTTTCATATGGCACAATGGATAGAGTGCCACGTCTGGAGTCGGGAAGACTCATCTACATGAATTCAAATATGGCCTCAGACACTTATTAGCTGTGTGACTTTGGGCAAGTCACTTTACTCTGTTTACCTCAGTTTCTTCATCTGTAAAGTGAACTGGAGAAGGAAATGGAAAACCATTCCAGAATCTTCACCAAGAAAACCTCAAATGGGGTGAAAAAGAGTCAGACATAACTGAAAAATGACTGAACAACAACCTATGTTGGGTAAGTCTTGTCAAGGAGTGCTGAGGATAATTGTCAATTTTGACAAATTCTCCTAAAATAAGAAGAATCTGGAGAGGCAGTGCTGCAGAAACAAAAGAACACTGGATCCAGAGTCAAAGGACTCAGATTTGAGTCTTATCCCTGATCCCAACTTTCAATATGACATTGGCCAAGTCATTTAATCTTTTGTGCCTTAGTTTCTTCATCTGTAAAGTTAAGGAGTTGGACTAGATGACCTCTAGACCAAGGGGTCTCTGTAAAGATTTTAAGAGACTCAGGAACTTGCTTAGGAAAAAAGTGCATCTGCATTATTTTCACTAAACTGGACCTGGAATTCAAAACCCTGAATTCAAGGCTTATCTACCCAAGAATAGAGTTTTGGACTTGGAGTAGGGAAACCTGGAATTTGAAACCCTGAATTCAAAGCCTATCTACCCCAGGAATAGAGTTTTGGACTTGGAGTAGGGAAAACCTGCCTCAGACAACTGCTAGCTGTGTGACCCTGGGTCAGTCCCTTAACCTCTGTCAGCCTCAGTTTTCCCACCTATAAAATGGAGGTAAAAATAATACCTAACAATACACAGATTATTGTAGAGATCAAATGGGACAATGCATGTAAAATGCTTTACATACGTTGCTGGTAGATAAATGTTAGTTATTATTATCATTTTTATTATTGTTACCTCAGATACTTATCTTAGAACCTCAGTTTCCTCATCTGTAAAGTGGGATAAATAGTCCTTGCACTAATGACCTCAAAAAGGCATTGTGAAACAAGGGCTTTGTAAACCTTAAAGAACTGGAGAAAAAGGAGCTATTATACCTATATCTGAATGTTTTAATTTCCATAATTAGGGGAAAAAATAGTGGTAATAGAATTTTCATTTTCATGATTGGAGTAAAACAAAGGGAAATTCATTCCACTTACAAGTTCCACTTACCTAATCAAACAAGTGGAGTCATGAATAATAACTCTGGCATTTATGAACTGCTCTGCTAGTAGGATCGATTAGAGAGCAGAGCAGCATAATTGGATTCTAAAGGAATGGAAAATAATAAAATGGAGGGGGCCATGAAGACTTGCTTTCTTTTTTTCTCTTTCTTAGACTGAGGGAGGTACCAGGGACAAGTGAAGGGAGAACTGAGATTGGTGTCAAATGGGCTTGTGTTAAAATTCTGCCTCTGCCTCTAGCTAGGCATAGGTTGTGATTGTTCAGTCATTTTAGTCACGTCTGATTCTTTGTGATCCCATTTGGGCTTCTCTTGGCAAAGATCTGGATTAGTTTGCCATTTCCCTCTCCAGATCATTTTACAGATGAGGAAACTGAGGCAAACAGAGTTAAGAGACTTGCCCAGGGTCACACAGCTAAGTAAGTGTCTGAGGCCAGATTTGAACTCACAAAGAAACGTCTTGTTGATACCAACCCCAGTGCTCTATTCACTGCACCACCTAGCTAACCTGCTAAATATATAACCTCCAGCAGGTCACTTGCCCACTCTGGGTCTCAGTATCTTCATCTCTAAAAGAGGGTTATGGTGCCAGATCATTTCTAAACTCTTTTCCAGCTCCTAACCCCAAGGTCTTATGTTGAATACAGAATCACAGAATTTCAGAATTGGAATGGAAGTCAGCGAAAGCCAACCCCCCCAAGAAAAAATCTCCCTTACAACTCAGTCGGCAAGTAGTCATACAGCCATTGCTAGACCTGCAGAGAAGGGTAACCACTCTCCCCAAGACAGCTCATTCTACTTTGGTATAGTTCTAATGATTAGGAAGCTTTTTCCTGCTATCAGGGCCAAAGAGAATCAGCCCAATCCCTCTGCTATGTGATGCTCTTGGAAGTACTCAAAGACAAATGTGTTACCTCTCCCAGGCTTCTCTTTCCAAGGTAAACATTTCTAGTTCCTTTAGCCAATTCTTATATGGAAGGATTTGCATCCGTCACCATACTGGGTACCCTCTCCTGTACACATTATCACTGTTCTTCCTAAAATGTCGTGTCTCGAACCAAACATAATGTTCTAGATATAATCTCATCATAACATTGAACAAGACTGTCTCTGCCTACAGGCAATTAGGTGGGACTATGGATAGAGCCCTGGAGTCAGAGGCAAAAATGAAGGAGTGAATGAATGAATGAATGAAGGCTTCGTTAAGTACATATATATGTATGTATGTAGGTATGTATATATGGGAGGTGTGAGCTACAAGTCAGACAAAAGGTCCCATGGTCTTTGGGGTAAAGCAGAAAAGCATATGACAATGCCTCTTCTGAAGTCCCTCCTGTCCACTGGTAAAACGGTATCAGTTTCTGATGTTGACTCATTTGACAGTGCCAAGGACTTTGGTGGTGAGAACACTCTTTTCTGGGTCTTTAACAAGTACTGTTTAGTATGTGCAGAAGCAGTTGCTAGGTTGTGTCTTCGAAGGAGTTACATCACTGACCCCCACCCACTATGATGATACCTGTGGGCACTGGGATGGAAGCGTTGATACTTCTGAGCTCTTGGGTTCAGGGTCCTGGATTGACCCCATCGGGGTCTGAGAGGAGATTGTGGTCAAGGTGGTGGTGGGCTGTCTTGCCCGGCCCCTGCAGCCTTTTGCCTCTCCCACAGGGGGCTTTGGCACTTCAGCAAAGCTGGCTTGCCTGATGTGTGATAGTATTTGGTTGGCAGTTGGAGGGGCAGGATGGCCCCTTCTACACAGGATTTTCTTCCCCAGGCGCTGGCTGTGAGGGCTGGGCTGGAAGTAGTAATGATGAGCTGGGGGTTGCTGTCACTCCCAGGGACCCCGGTGCTTATCTGCCTTTTGGTGGCAGCTCATTAGCAGCTGGTGCTTAAGGTGATAAGTAAAATGAACCCCTTGCTCCATAATTATTTCTGCCCTCAATGCAAGAGCTAGGCTGGAAGCAGGTCTAGTGGTTTGAGGGACCCTGCCATTCTCATGACTCTTGGGCTCAGAATCCTGGGCTGTCTTCACTGAGGTCTGAGATGAAATGAGCCAAGGTCGTGGTGGTTTGAACTTGAGTTCAAATCCCGCTTCAGACACTTAGTAGGTATGTGATCTCAGGAAAGTCACCTACTCTCTCTCTGACTCGATTTCTTCATCTGTAAAATGAGTAGGAGGGACTTGATGGCCTTGCAGGTTCCTTTCAGTTCTAAGGCTGAGATCTTCTCCATTCCTAGATGTTATATGCACTTGTCCACTTACATTTACACTACCCATCTTACAGAGCTATTGGAAGAAAATGCTTAAGAAAGTTTTAAGTGATAAATCAACATCATTAAATACCTGTGAGGTTATCTCTGTCCTTGTATCTTTGAAAGAATTTTACACATATAACAAGATCACAGAGCATGTTCAGATCTGCCCTTTCCAGTGAGAGGTACAGGGGATATACAGATAGATAGGTAGATAGATAGATAGATAGATAGATAGATAGATAGATAGATAGATAGATAGATAGATACATACATACATACATACATACATACATACATATGTGCATAGATAGATAGATAGATAGATACATACATACATACATACATACATAGATGGATGGATAGATGGATATAGATAGATAGATATAGATATAGATAGATAGATATATTTAGATTAGATTTTTAGAAATTAGAGGGAAATTAGAATTTAGAAATTTAGAAAATTAGAGGGAACCTACTTCTTGCTCAATTACTGAACTCCTTGTGATTACACAGTGCAAATCCTCGCGTTACACACGGACAGAAGAAGGCTGTTCTCAACCTTCCAAAAACAAAAAAAAGGAAGAAAGGAAGGAAGATTTTATATAGTGGCTACTATAAGCCAGGCCTTTTGCTAAGCTCATTACAAATACCCTCACTTATCCTCATGATAACCCTGGGAGGTATGAGCTATTATTATCCCCATTTTATAGTTGAGGAACCAGGGGCAGACAGAGATTAAGGGATTTGCCCAGGGTCACACAGCTAGTAAGTGTATGAGGCCACATTTGAACTCAGGTCTTCCTGACTCCAGGCCCAGAACTCTATCCTCTGCGCCATCAGGCAGAGAATATCTGTGCTTGTTCCAATGAATGGTCCCATAGGTTAGTGCATGCATATTTAATAGGATTTTTACATATGCCTGGGAGACATTTTGTAGGGTAAAAGCTGTTAAGCATGTGTTTTGCTCTCCCAAATCAATACCTTTTTTTTCCATTAAATAACCAACAGACAACGAGCACAATGCGTTCTTAGGGAGGCAATGTTGCATTGTGGAAAGAGGACTGGTTCTGACCTCAGAGGGTCTGGGTTCAAATCGTGACTGATTCTTACTGCCTGTGTGACCTCGGGTAAGTCCATCAACCCCATTGGACTTCAGTTTCCTCATCTGTAAAATGAAAGAGTTGGCCTAGATGCCCCTGACGGCTTTTCTGGTTTGAGTTTGATCAGCTTGTATTGTGTAAGCACTTCAGGCAATTAGGTAAATCTAAAGATACGGTTTGCTATACACTAGCCTCTGTGAAAGGCTGATATGCCCCTCTTGTGTTTCCAGCAAGAACACCCTCATTGTGTGTGTAGATTACTCTTATTGATATTTTTTAGAGATGGCAAAATAGACATTAAGAGCAATAGCTACTGACATTTCTCAATTGCCTTTTTCGGGGTAGTAGTAAGGTCTATGATTTTCTCCAAATGTTTGTACACCTTCAAAGGAAAATGAATAGAACATTTTTCTGGGTCTAGGTAATTTAACCAAAACTTTAAAATCTAAGGCGTTTTTCTTATGTGGAGCTAAAATACACTGTTTAGAAACACCAGAGAGACAGAATCTGTGGTTTGAAGGAGATGTTTTACTATGATTATAGGCAAAATTCAGCTCCAAGCTAAAGTAACCTTATAAAAGTCTCATATCTCTAGCCCTTTGAGGGACTCTTCCTGTTGTGATAGTGTGAAAAGAATACAGGATTAGGCATCAGAAGACCTGAGACAGAATCTTGGTTCTGTCCTTTCTTCCCTCTGTGACCTTGGGAAATTCATTTAAATACTCTGGGACTCAGTTTCCTCAACTGTAAAATGAAGGTATTGAATTCAATACATTCAAAGGTCCCTTTCAGCTTTAAATAATTTTGTAGAAGTTCCTCCTAAGTAGGAAATTCTGTGATCCTATGAGTCACCTGCTCTTCAGGGAATTTAAGTGACTTATGTTCACTCAGCTAATAAAGGCCAAAGATAGGAAGCCAGGTCTTTTCACTGCAAATCTAACACTTTTTACTTAATCATAAGAATTAACATTGCTAACACTTTAAGGTTGGCAAGGTGTTTAACATAGATTTTCTTATTTGATTTTCACAGCAATCCAGTGATGTAGGTGCTACTATTACTGCCCCCATTCTTCTCTCTAGACTCTATTCCTAAATATTTGAACTTTTCTACCACCATTCCAGAAGGCTTCTCACCCTACAGATGCCTCCACCCCTGTGGCCACCTCCTCTGTTTGGTGAATTCCTGCCTAAAACCTGAAGAGGTGCCCAGGCTAGCCATACTTAGTGCTCCACCAGCTGCATTTATGACTGTCCAGACTTTTATGCTTTCTTACCCCACTTTTCAATTCCCTTTAATGAGTTTTCTGCCATTAGAATGTAAGCTCTCTGAGGGCAAGGACTGTATTTTTGCTTCTATTTGTAACCTCAGTATTTAGCACAATGCCTGGCAAATAGTAAGTGCTTGATAAATGCTCTATCTGTATATCCAACTATTTCTCAGTCTCTCTCCAACTCTAGCATCTATCTATCCATCTATCTGCCAATCTATCTATCTATTTATCTTCCTATCTACTTACCTGTGTGTCCATCTGCCCCTGTTTGTCTATGTATCCATTTATCAATCTCTCCAAATCTATTATCTACCATCTATCTATCTATCTATCTATATCTATCTATCTATCTATCTATCTATCTCCCTACTGTGCATCCATCTTCCTCCATCTGTCTCTATCTACCTACCTTACAGTTGAAGAACTGAGAATGATAGAAATTAAGAGCCCCTGGTCACCAAACTAGCAAGGAAGGATTTGAACTCAGGTCTTCCTGACTCCACATTCAACACTATTTTCTATGTCACCTAGGTGCTTCAACTTCATGACTCTTAAGCAACTAGTCAAGGCAGCTACTCTGTTCTGCCTCATCTTCGTGACTCTTATACGATTCATAGATTAATACAGAAAAAAAATTGCTTGGTGAATTTTAGTAAGACCAACAAGAGAGTGGGTTGACTAAAAGATCCACTTTCTGTCAGTTGCCTGTGGTTTCCAGACTTTATCCAATCTATCTTTGTCCTCTGGTTCTTCCCCTGTCCCTGCTCCACATAACATCCTATCTCATCCGCAACACTGGAAATAAGAGATGCTCTCTCAAAGCCTTCAGTGTTGTCCTTATCTTTATATGTGGTCGTGTCTATATTTCAAAAAATAATAGGGCAGTGTAGCAGGTAGGATTGTGGTTAGGTCATAGGATCCGGTCCTTACATGAGTTTATATCATATGTTCTGAGACTACTATTCAAAATTAGGTAAGCTGTTCAGAACCCTGCAGAAGTAATCTAAGTCATGAAGACAAAGAAAAATAATTCCATAAGACATCCACAATGAGTTGACTAATAATAATAATAAAGTCTAGAAAGGGGCCTCAGGAACTACTCTTGATTCACACAAGAGGTTGGGCCCTTGGGGTGTGCCTTCATGAAGACAACTTACTCATCTGAAAAATTAAGAAAATCTTTCACCTAGGTAAATGTTTGGATGATATATCCTTTGGAAACATCTGGACAAATAATTGGCTTGTATTTACATATTAAGCATATTATTTGGAAGAAGCTATTTACATATTAAACTTATTATTCAGAAGAAACATCATGGTACAATGAATAGAGGTCTTCGCAGAACTAAGGAGACTTGAACCCAAACCTCACCCCTGACACTTCACTCAGTCAATAAACATTTATTAAGGACCTACTGTGTGCCTGTTACTACACTAAGTGCTGGGGACACAAAAAGAGGCAAAAGATGGTCCCTACTCTTAATGACCTTATGCTTTGATGGGGGAGGTAAAAAGCAAGCAAGCATGTATAAACAAGCTATAGACAGGATAAATAGGAAAGGATTAGCAAGGAGGAAGGCTGTAGGATTAAAGGGGACATAGAGAATGCTTCCTGTAGAAGATGGGATTTTGCTTAGAAATTGCAGGAAGCCAGGGAAGCCAAGAGGCAGAGAGGAGTAGGGAGAATGTTCCAGGCATGGGAAACAGCCAGAGAAAATAGCCAGAGCCAAGCAAGAGTGAAGCATCTTGTTTGTTGAACAGCCAGGAGACCAGTGCCACTGAGTCAAGGAGTACAAGGTAGGGAGTAAGGTGTAAGAAGATTGGAAGGGCCTGGTTTATGAAGGGCTTTGAATGCCAAACAGAGCATTTTGTATTTGACCCAGGAGGACACATCAATAAATCAGTAACTCTGTACTCAGTAGCTGTGTAACCATAGACAAGCTAAAGTGCCTTGAACAGCTGCAAACTCCCTAAGATATGTGCTAAATGGTCAACAAGCTGTTGTTGCTTGTTGTTAGATTGACTCTTACCATCTCACCCAGACTGGAAGAACTGGGGCTTCTTATGGGTCTGGTCCCACTACTGATGGGCACAAGAGCTTGACTTCCTCTTTTTCAGACCTGGGCGAGTTTGCCCTTCCTTAGCTGACCTGGCAGCCCCTTCTCCTTCACTCCACCCACTCCCCTGGAGTCACCATATTGATGCAGTTAGGTGTAGACACCTAACTGGTTTATCTGGCTACAGCTCAAAATCTCTAAGTTCAAGATATGCCAGCCTCAGTCTCCCTAGTAGCAGGGATTACAGGTATGCACTACCACATGCCACAGTTAGTGTAAGAGTTTCATGGGGTGGATATAGTGCTAGACTTAGAGTTAGGAAGACCTGGATTCAAATCCTACTTATTACACTTGTTAGTTTTATGTGACAATGGACAAGTCATTAAACCTCTCTGAGCAACAGGTATCTCCCAAAATCATGGAATTTTGAGTAGGAAGGAAATTCATCCATCTCTGCAGTCCAAGCTAGACACAATAAGTCATTACTATAACCTATCAGACAATTGGTAATCCAACCTCTGCCTAAAGACCTCCAGTGAGGAAGAAATTATCTCTACCTATTCAAATCTCTCCACTGATCTCTACTTCATGCAGGCAAGTCACTAAGCCTCCCTGGGTCTCAGTTTCCTTACCTGGAAAATGAAGGGTTGAGCTAGACGGCTTTTGTATTCTCTTTTAGCTCTGGTTCTATCATCTTATGACCCTTCCACCTCCCCATGGCTTTTTCTACTTTGGGACAACTCTTACCATTAGGGCTAAGACACTTAGCTGTGTAACCCTGGATAAATCACCTAACCATTCAGCATCTGCCTCCCAGGGTTGTTGTAAGAATCAAATGAGACAATATTTGTAAAGCATTTAATGAACCTTAATATGTAAATAAATGCTATTACTATTCTCTCCCTTATATAAAGCCCAAGTCCCAAAACTTATCTGTTAAGTTAGAGAGGTTATAAAAGGAAATGCATGGGGCTGAAAAAGTTCTGGACTTGGATCTAGGAAGACTTGGATTCAAATTCTGATTCTATTATTAAGTGACCCTGGGCAAGCTAACGTTTATCTACTAGCTCACAGATAATGATCTTCATTGGTGAAAGAAGCTCCCACCCTGATGGAAATCTCTGATTTGTGAACTGTATGGATATTGTGCTGATACACTGGTATCAAAGATCCTTGACTTCCTAAAGTAGGAATTAAATCACGTCTGTGATAAGGAGTGGAAGGATGTTGGTCCTAAGGAAAAAAACAAGAGAAAAATCACATCTTAGGGATAAAGTATAGTGGACTGCTGTAGTACAATGGAAAATGTATTGGCCTGTAAGTCTAAGAATGTATATTCTAATCTTTCTTTGGAGTTTGACATCTCAGGCTGAGAGAAATGGCAAGGTAGACAAGAGTTCAGCAAAAGCATCATCAAAAAGCTCGAGAAAGAAATATTGGCCATATAACTCACAAAGCCTAGAAGATATTTATATACTTTAAGCAAGAGAGAGTTAAATGTCTTTGTTTCTGGTGGACAACAGCTTTTTCCTCACTGCAGTCTATCCATAGTTTACTGAAAAGTACACTGCAATTGTTGGAGAGGTTGAGAACTTTGTTCTAAATGTTGGGTGAACATTTAGGATAGTGAGAAAATGGCTTTTCTTTAGCAGACTTTGATGAAATGTTCCACTTTGCTTCAAATGTGAATGTTTCACCACGTGTAATTTTCAACAAAGTAGTGCCTGTAGGTAATGGAGATTAGCATAGGATCCCAACTTTTTTCAGTGTGGGCTGAAGATAGCTGGGAAATATCTGACTTGAATAAATGCACTTCTCCAGTGATTCATTTCAATGATGCATTTGTAATTTAAATAAGCAATATCAGAGGCAAGAAGATGCAATTTCTTGCTTTCTTTTAATGAAATGTTTAGAGAATAGGTAATTGCTGGTACAAGTCAAGAACTAGCCCAAATATATTCAGGGCCACATCCAGGAAAAAGGAAAAAATGGTATCCCAGAATGCCAAAGTGGCCATCTATTGTAACTCACATATGAAAAAAGTCCTCACTACAATATGCCCAACAAGGGCCATGCAGCCTCTGCTTAAAGCCCTCCAGGGAGGGCTTTAACTCCCACCTGAGGCAGCCCATTGCACATGTAGACAGCTCCAATCACATACCAGGAAGTGCTTTGTTTGTCTCCTCACATGACAACTAAATTTGATTCTTTGCAACTTTCAACCGTTCTTTTTGGCTCTGGGCTCTGGGGTCAAGCAGAACAGCTCGAATGATATCCTTTCACACCCTTGAAGACAGCAATCTTGCCCTCCTCCTCCTTTCCCCAATCCAATCTTCTCTTCTCCAGGGTTAACGTCTCCACGTCCCCAGTTATATAATGCATAGTTAGCATTTATGTGCATTTTAAGGGTCATTAATGCTTTACAAATATTATCTTGATTCTTACAACACCTCCTGAAAGGCAGATGCTATCATCCCCTGTGCATTTGAGAATATTTTTTTTTTCCTCCATGACTACCTTGAGGAAACTTGTGTTCAATGTCTCTACCCTTTCCCTTTCTGCACCACCTTTCCTCCATTCCAGGCACCCAAGGGACTAAAAGTATTCCTAAAGGGGAGAGAGAGAGACAGAGACAGAGACAAAGAGACAGAGAGACACAGACAGACATAGAGACAGAGACAGACAGACAGACACAGACAAAGGAACAGAGACAGAGAAACAGAGGCAAAGTCAGAGTCAGAAAGAACAGACAGACACAGAGACTCAAAGACAAAGATTCAGAGACAGGGAGACAAAGAGATGCAAAATAAATACAAGGTAAATTTGAGGCAAGAGCAGTAGAAGCTGGGGTGGGGTAGGGGTAGAGAGAATGGTTTTATTTAAAAGATGGTTCTTTTAGGAACTCTAAAATGTAGAGGTGAGTAGGGAACTACATTCTAGGTATGGGGAACAGCCATTACAAAGACAGAGAGTCAGGAAATAGAGTGATATATATGAAGAAAAATAAGATTTCTCTGCATATCAGTTTCCCTTTTACATCCTCAGCATCCAACAATCAGGGTTGGAGCATAATTGATCCCAAACTATATGTGCTGATAAGTAGGATGCAGCATGTAGTGAAAGTTTCTAATGAGAGTATATTGAAGGACTAGCTTGAAATTATAAGAAAAGCAGTCCATGTATGGGACCCACAGTACTAGAGACCCAGTCTTTCTATCTTTGTGCTGATTCCATTGTGGTAAGAGGAGATTATTCAAAAGTGCTGATATTGCTCTGAATTCGTTAAATATGCACACAGCTGGCATGAGAATGAGAGGACAAAGTGAGGATGAAGCCATGTTTGAAATCTGGCTTAGAGCCATCTGAATTATTCAGTATCCACACAGAAGACCATAGGATGTGTGACATTGTAATGTAGATTTACATCAATGTGGAATCTTGGTAAACACCACCTTCTACAAGAGGACTTTCCCAGGCCCCTCCAGCTGCTAGGCTTTTACAGTCTAAAGCTACCTTCTATCTACTCTATGTATGTTATATACACCTGTGTATAGACACGTCACCCTCTCCGTTAGGATGCAAGCTCCTTGAGGCCAGGGAATCGTTTTTTGTTTGTTTGTTTTTTGCTTCATATTTGCAATGCTTAGCACACTTCCTGGTACACATTAGTAGCTAAATAGAATATCTATTGACTGATTGATTGATGAATTGCAGTTATTGGTAGAGGGAGATTCCTTTCACATAGGGGGTGGACTAGAGGGCTTCCCAGGTCCCTTCCAATTCTCTTGTTCTATGATTCTTTGATGTTGTAAGTAGGAGGAAAAGAGAAAGAGGCTGCTAAGAGCCACATGACCCTTAGCCCATCTACAGACAATAATTTAACTGCTATTTTTCTAAATGTGAGATCTTTGTTTGATGCTCAACAAATACAAACAATACTAGGAACAGTTCTGAGCTTTTTAATGGCACAGTCATTGGGAAAAGAACTGGATTTGGGGTCAGAGGACTAGGGTTTGAAGGCCAACTATAATAGTATAGTTACTACCTACAGATGTGACTTGAGCCAAGTCATAGTCTTTCTAGGTCCTAATTTCCTCAACTGTAGAAAGTGGGTTGGATTAGATGATCTCTATCAAACTTTGCAACTTAAAATCTATAAACCGGTTGCTTATAAGGGCCTTGAATCATGCCCTTCTAGCCATGGACATAAATGAAATCAAAACATAGCAACAGGTGCAGCTAAACAAAATGATTACTCTGAGATTCAACTTGGAATGTCCAATGAGAGATGAGGGATCAGATTTCATCTTGAATTCAAAGTCATTAAGGAAAATAATTTCATTCAATACTTGATCATTTTTATCCCAGGTGCTTGTGATAGAGCATAAGAATTTCATTTGTATAAGGATCTCCCAGATGAGGAAATACTCTTCTCTTATGCAGGTCTACAGTTTCTCTACAATTTATCATCTTCAAAAGTTGCCCAAAGCATTGAGAACTTAGGTTACTTGTTCAGTGTTACATAGCTAGTATATATCAGAGATGGGACTTGAATCTAGGTCTTTTTGGCTTTGAGGTCAGCTGCTGTCTAATTAAATAGATGCCTATGAATATAAATGCATTTTATGGACCATTATCTATAGTACATAAAGTAGAGAAATTCTATAACTTGACAAGATACTCCAAAGTAAGTCAACATGTACCTTAGTAACACCATCATCATCATCATCATCACTACAACAATGGTTTACGTAACACTTTAGTTCAACAGTCATTTATTGAGTAACTACTGTGTACCTGTCTCCATGCCCTATAAGAACTGGATATACAAAGACACAAATAATTTAGTACCTGCCTTCCAGGAGTCTAAATTCTTGAAAGACAGCATAAGGGAGTCAAGCAAGAACTTGGAGGCAGATTCCACCTTAGAAATGGTGAGCCATGTGATCCCAAGCAAGTCAATTAACCTCTCTGTGCCTCAGTTTCCTCATCTGTTAAAAATGAAGGCTAGAAATAGCACATACTTCACAGTGTTGTTATGAGGGTCAAATGATATATGTACATATACATATATATGTACATATATGTATAAAGTGATTTGTAAAATTTAAAGTGCTGTGGAAGTGGCATTATTATTGCTTGTAGGAAGCAGCATGAATATATATGCATATATATACTTATAATTATATATGTATATAATTATTAAGCATGTATATGCTTAAGTAGGCTATAAATATGTGTGTATATATACAATTATAAATATGTGTGTGTGTATATATAATGGAGTAAAAATGTAGAATATATTAGTGTTTGCAAAATGCTTTTACATATATTATTTCATTGGATACTTTATGGAGGATTTTTGGAAAGATATGAATTAGAATCATAGAAGAATAGAAGGTGTGGGTGGAAAAAGAAGTACTGCCTTCATAGGTCCATCCGTGTTCCAAAGCATATTTATGTGTAATCATATTTACTATGAAAAATATCTCTTAGTTTTACCACTTGGGAACAATGTAGACAATGTATGTTTATGGCTCCCCTTCTACTCTCTCCTTGTGGAAGACAGCTTCTTTCCATTGGACCCTCATATACTGCACTATAATTATTCTTCCTAGGTATCACTAATTCCCTTGGATTTCATAAGTTCATAAACTCCATCCACTGATACAGACCACAGAGCCCCCATACATTTATAGAAACCTTTTTCTGGGTAGTCCATTGCTGAGACCCAACATAAAGGAACATCTGAAGGACCTTGGCAGGGTGAGAGAGAATCTTCATGCTAGACTGTTCACAGGCATTCAAGAGAGTTTAGTTTGGTTGGGAGGCTCCATTGCCCTTGAGGAAGGGTTGATCCCCTAATTTTGGAGGCATGCAAAGGGAAGTGAAGAGATAAAAGCAAGATGCAGTGAATGAGCTTTTGAGAGGAATAAGAGATAGAAGAAAGACACAGGAAAAGAGTAGACTGGTGCTTAGAGCAGGCAAAGCCAGCATTTGTGGCTGGGATAGTAATTAGAGTGAAGTCCTGGAATCAGCGTCTTTCTTTACCTTGTTATTCCAGAGAATAGCACTGAGAAACTGATATTCAGAGTTCAAATCTCAACCTCTTTCTCAAGCAATCTCTTCTTTTAAATCATAAGAGGGTGAAAGAGAGGAGAATGGAGTGGTCTTGACTGCTAGCCTCATTGCAGCCTTCTATCCTTAAAATTTTCCTTTGGACTTCTTTGTTATTTTATACTGTTAATAAATGACATGGCTATGAACAGTGATTTTCCCCCCTAAACCTATAAATTGGTGCTTCAAAATTGAGGGAATGGAAGTTACTGCAAGGGAGAAGAGATTTGCCTGGTTCACTCCAGAGTGGTGGCTGACCCAACTAGAAAGACTTTCTATAATTTTGATAATCTATAAGAATATTCCAGAGAATACCTACTAGATTTCCCTTGAACTTGGAGAAGAAACAGTAAGAAGGAGATGAGCCAGTAGGAAAAAAAAGAGAGAGAAGGGGATTGATGTGGTTGTCCCCAAGACATCCTACATCACATACCCATAGCCTCCATATGGAATCCCTCCATCTATGAATTACTATTTGACCTCCACCACCACCCCCAATTTTTTTTTTTACCTGGTGGCTAAACTTCTAGTTATGATTTTATTATTTTCATGAATAGAAAAAAGAGATGATCCAATTATCTAACAAGAATGAGTAATAGCAGACAGACAGCATAAGTGCTACAGTGGTACTTCTAATATATTAAAAGAATCATAGGAGGTCTCTGGCATTTTGGATGGAGCATTAATGGAGAATTTATGGAAAAACAAGGTTAAGAATAAAAATATGACATAGAATGGATGGAAGTATGCACATTAATGAGATAACAGTTATATCAATTCAATTTAACATTTATTAAGCATCTCCTGTATGCAAGGCAGCAGAAATAAAACAAAAGGTCTTCTTATTTAGATATTTATATTTTATCAGGGAATATGATATAGAAATATAAGTACATATGATTTGGAGAGAGAAAGAGAGAGAAGAGAGAGAGAGAGAGAGAGAGAGAGAGAGAGAGAGAGAGAGATTGAAAATGGGGGTAGAAGAATCATGGGAGACTTCATAAAAGAGATAACAAATGAGCTGAGCAATGAAGATAAACCATTTGAAAGGTTAGAAAGAGGAAAGAGTTCTTTACAAGTATGATGAACTGTGTGGGCAAATGTAGAGAGATAGGAAATAGAATTCTGAGTTTGAGGAATAGCTGGTATTCCTATTCAGCAAGAACATGGTGTACATAAAGGAGAATAGTGCGAGATGGGGCTAGAAAGGAAGGTCAGAGGGTGATTGTGGCAAGTCTTAAATGACAAGCTGAGGAGTTTGTTTTATCCTGGAAGTAATAGGAAGTTTTAATGGGTTCTCAGTAGGAGAATGACATGATAAGACTTCAGAAGTTATCAGAGTATCTAAGAATAATAAAAACTGCTCACATTTATATAATATTTTTATGTCTATAAACTACTTTCTTCTCAATAGCCATGTGACATAGATAAAACAAGTAAATCCTTTTTTGTAAAAGAGGAAACAAGAAACATGATAAGTTAAATAACTGTCCAAGATTGTATTTCTACATTTCTCAATGTATTATAAGGCAGTTTACATTCTAAACCAGTATTACACTTTGTTTCCATATTACCTGATCTGGAAAGAAGACTAAAACCTTTTGCCGAAATTACAGCAATGATTTATTTGAACTTCCTTAGGAAATAGTGATGGTCTGTACCTATGTCTGATCTTTTATCCATATTCCCATTTTTAAGCACCAACAACTTATTTAAATAGATCAGATTGGAATTACCCTAAGGTTATGCCAAATATCCTCATTTGTATTCTTTCTTCTATGTTAGAATTAATTTTTATATATTTTCCCTAAAAAGTTGGCTGACTGCCCTACACAGACAATTGACTTGGAAATGACTCCCACATTGGCAAGCAGCGATTTTGCTATATGTTAAAACAGAAACTTTTTTTTTCCATGAAATTATTTGGTGCTTATATACCTCTCAAGAGCATTTTAATTCTCTTCTTATAGAAAGTAGTAACAATAATAGATAAAATTTTAAGGTTTTCAAGGTGCTTTACAAATATTATCATACTTTATGTTCACAACATCTCTTGGAGATAAGTACTATTGCTATCCTCACTTTATAAATGAGAAAACTGAGCAGACAGAAAGCTTTAGTGATGGTGTAATACCTTTGAGAGAGTAAAAGAACTGAGGGAAGGCCACTGGCATTTTGGGTGGAATATATATGGAAAATTAATGGAAGATATATGAAAAAACAAGTCAAGGTTAATATAGGATGAGATACTATGGCTAGAAGGAGCAAGGAGAGGTTAAGTGATTTGCCTGAGGTCAAAAAGTTAGTAAGTGTCTGAGGCTGAATTTAAACTCAGGTTATTTTGACTCCAGGTCCATCCCTCTATTCACTATGCCATTTAGCAGGCTCTAATCTACAGACTTTCTCATTATTTAACTCTGAACCAGTTTTTATTATTTTTTTCTATTTTTTAATATAAATTTATTTATTTTTAGTTTTCAACATTTACTTCCACAAGATTTCGAGTTCCAAATTTTTGTCCCATCTCACCCCTACCCCCACCCCAAGATGGCATGCATTCTGAATACCCCTTCCCCTAGTCTGCCCTCTCTTCTACTCTCCGCCTCCTTCTCTTATCCCTTCCCCCTTCTATTTTCCTGTAGGGCAGGATAGACTTCTGTACCCCATTTCCTGTATTTCTTATTTCCCAGTTGCATGTAAAAATATTTTTTTAAACATATGTTTTTAAAACTTTGGGTTCCAAATTTTCTCCCTTCCTCCCTCTCCACCCACCCTCATTGAAAAGGCAAGCAATTCAATATAGGTTATACGTGTGCAGTTATACAAAACACTTCCATAGTAGACATGTTGTGAAAAACTAACTCTATTTCCATTAATCCTATCCTGGCCCCCCATTTATTCTATTCTTTCTTTTAACCCTGTTCCTCCTCAGAAGTATTTGCTTCTGATTACCCCCTTTCCCAATCTGCCCTCCTCTCTATCATCCCACTGCTCTCTTGTCCCCCTCCCACCCCCCTATTTTCCTGTAGGGTAAGACAGATTTCCATACCCAATTGAATGTGTATGTTATTCCCTCCTTAAGCCAAATCCTATGAGAATAAGATTCACTCATTCCCTCTCACCTTCCCCATTTCCCCTCCACTGTAAGAGCCTTTTCTTTTTTTTTTTTTGTGAGATAATTTACCCCATTCTACCTCTCCCTTTCTTCTTCTCCTATATATCCTTCTCATCCCTTAATTTTATTCTCCAGATATGACCCCTTAATCTTCAACTCACCCTGTGCCCTCTATCTATCTATCTATCTATCTATCTATCTATCTATCTATCTATCTATCTATCTATATATATATATAATACACACATTTTTTCCTCCAACTACCCTAATACTGACAAAGGTCTCATGAGTTATAAATATCATCTTTCCATGCAGGAATGTAAACAGTTCAACCTTAATAAGTCTCTTATGATTTCTCTTTCCTGTTTACCTCTTCATGTTCCACTTGAGTCTTGTATTTGAAAGTCAAATTTTCTATTCAGCTCTGGTCTTTTCATCAAGAATGCTTGAAAGTCCTCTATTTCACTGAATGACCATTTTTTCCCCTGAAGGATTATACTCAGTTTTGCTGGGTAGGTGATTCTTGGTTGTAATCCTATCTCCTTTGCCCTCCAGAATATTATATTCCATGCCCTGCAGTCCTTTAATGTAGAAGCTGCTAAATCTTGTGTTATCCTGATTGTGTTTCCACAGTACTTGAATTGTTTTTTCTGGCAGCTTGTAATATTTTCTCCTTGACCTGGGAACTCTGGAATTTGGCTACAATATTCCTAGGAGTTTTCCTTTGGGATCTCTTTCAGGAGGAGATCTGTGGATTCTTTCAATTTCTATTTTGCCCTCTGGTTCTAAATATCAGGGCAGTTTTCCTTGATAATTTCTTGAAAGATGATGTCTAGGCTCTTTTTTTGATCATGGCTTTCAGATAGTCCAATAATTTTTAAATTCTCTCTCCTGGATCTATTTTCCAGGTCAGTTGTTTTTCCAATGAGATATTTCACATTGTTTTCTATTTTTTCATTCTTTTGGATTTGTTTTACAGTGTCTTGATTTCTCATAAAGTCACTAGCTTCCAATTGCTCTATTCTAATTTTTAAGGAAGTATTTTCTTCAGTAATCTTTTGGACTTCCTTTTCCATTTGGCCAATTTTTTTTTTAGGGTATTCTCCTCATTGGCTTTTTGGACCTCTTTTGCCATTTGGGTTAGGCTATTTTTTAAGGTGTTATTTTCTTCAGTATTTTTTTGGGTCTCCTTTAGCAAGCTGTTGACTTGTTTTTCATGATTTTCTTGCATCACTCTCATTTCTCTTCCCAGTTTTTCCTCTACTTCTCTTACTTGCTTCTCAAAATCCCTTTTGAGCTCTTCCAAGGCCTGGGACTGATTCATATTTTTCTTGGAGGCTTTGGATGTAGGAGTTTTGACTTTGTTGTCTTCTTCTGGTTATATGTTTTGATCTTCTTTTTCACCAAAGTAAGATTATATAGTCTGACTCTTTTTGTGCTGCTTCCTCATGATCCCGGCCAATTACTTGAGTTTTAAACTCTTTGTTAAGGTAAGAGTCTGCTTCCAATGTGGAGAATGTACTGTCCCAAGCTTCAGGGGTTTATACAGCTGTTTTCAGAGATACTTGTAGGGACCTGTAAATTTTCAGTTCTTGCAAGGAGGTATGATAAGAGGTGCTGGCTCTGTGCTCTGGTCTATTAGTGACCACAAGAACTCCTTTCTATTCTGGAACTGTGAGGAAGGTTTTCTCTTCCCAGCCACTATAAGCTCCACCACACCAGCGCGCCTTGCCCCAGGACCGCTGCCCAGAACTGTGACCCAGATCCAAGAATGGGCAAAGCAAGAGATTCCTGCCTTAACACTGGCAAAAGATCACTGCAATCCCCCTCTGATCAGCCACTGGATTCCCCCTCAGTCTGTGGGCAGGAAGCTCAGGACACAGCCACCGTCCTGGCACCCGTGCTTTGCTCTCTGGAACTGTCTCTGAGACCTAGCTCCATTCTCACTGTAGAAACAGACTTTTCCCACTGACCTTCTAAGTTGTCTTTGGCATTGATGGGTTGAGATGTCTGGAAACCACCCCAGCTGCTCATGATTCAGGCTGAGGCCTGCGTGCCCACGCCAAACTGTGCTCCTCTACACGCCCAACATGATATACCTTTCCGATCAATCATCCAGATTGTCTTGTGCTGGAAATTTGCTTCACTCTGTCTTTTTGTGGGGTTTGCTGCTTTAGAATGTGTTTAGAGCCATTTTTTAATAGGTTTTTGGAGGGGTTTGGAGGAGAGCTCAAGCAAGTCACTGCTTTCACTCTGCCACCTTGGCTCTGCCCCCCTTTTTATTAGTTTTTTTTCACCATCTACTCCTAAATTTTGAAATCACCAAATGCTTCTTTAATTTAGAGTCTTCATGATTTCTTCATTGAATTTCTCTGCTTCATCATCCTTTGCAGGAGAGGCTGATGTACAAACATATCGTTCAAGGTGGTCTTTTTGTCAACACTTGTCATGGGGACTGAAATATGAGATAACAAGGATCCCATAAAGAGATGTTTCTTGTTCCCTTTGGGCACAGGACAAAACCAACTCTGCCATCTCCTTCTTTCCTTTACCAAGGAGAAATAGAGAGCCATCTTTCCAACACTGAAACATCTGTCCACTTAAATTTATATTCCAAATGTGCTGTAGTGTCATTTACAGCAAGAATGTCAAGATGGATAGTATTCATTCCCTCCAGTAGACGTTCCACTAGTTGGTTACTGGCCAAGGATCTCACCTTTAGAGTTACAATGGTTAACGTTAATAAGGATAAAAGGTAGGGACTTGACCTTTGATTTCATTGGTATAGGGACCTCCCAGGTGAGTAAATTCACTCTACCAATGCCTATCAGCTCCATCTCTGTGATGTACAGGCCTATAGAGTTACCTAGAGTACTGAGAAATCAAGTGCCCAACCCAAAGTCAAAGAGCTAGTATGTGTCAAAGGCAGGGAATGGCAGAGAATAAACTGAGGTTCTCCTGGCTTTAAGAACAGCTCTTCATAAACTATACCATGCCACTAGACTACTTCCTTGCCACTACTAGACACTATCTCCTAACTGTGGCATTTTCAATGGCCATCATCCCCCATGCCTACAATGTTCTCCTTCCTAATCCCTGCCTTCTAGACTCATTAAAGTCTCAGCTAAAATCGCACCTTCTACAAAAAGGCTTTCTCAACTCCCCTTAATTCTAGTGCCTTCCTTCTGTTCATTATTGACAGTTCATCCAACATATAGTTTGTTTGTTTGTACAGTTGTTTAAATTTGTCTCCTCCATCAGACTGCTGAAGAGCAGGGACTGTCTTTTGCCTTTCTTTGTAGCACCAGAGCTTAGCATAGAACCTGGCACATAGCAAGTACTTAATAAGTGTTTACTGACTGCCTGATTTTTTCTACTTTCTGCTCCTTTTCTACTGATTTGCCATCAGTCCAAAAGACCACTATTGTTATATTTCTTTATTTCATGGGTTGTCATGACTAAACAATACATCACCAATTCAATTTAATTTAAAAAAAAATTATGAAAAGTCTATTATGTTTCAAACACAGTGCTAGGACCTAAGCATACACAGTTAAAAATAAGACAGTCCCTGCCCTCAAGGAGTTTATATTTTACTGGGTCAGTCTGCAAAGTGGCCAGCCTACTGATGAGTCTACATAGGCTGAGGGCAGAGCTGTTCACCCCTAGAGAAAGAACTGATGAATTCTGAGTACAAATTTAGTATAATTTTCTCTCTTTATTTTTTGTAATATGGCTAATATGGAAATATGTTTTGAATGATTTCACATGTATAATTAATATCACATTGCTTGCTTTCTCAGTGGGTGGGAGAAGGGGTGAGATGAAGGGAAAGAATTTGGAACTCAAATTTAAAAAAAAGAATGTTTCAAATAAGTAAATGATTATTTTTTAAATAAACAAAATTTATACAGGACATTCCCCAGGAAAAAATATGTGTGTGTATATATATATATATGTGTGTGTGTGTGTGTGTGTGAATATATATATATATATATATATACACACACATATATATATACACACACACACATATACATATATTCACATACACACACACACACACACACACACACAGAGTATATATACAGTAGATCATTGAACTTGGATTCAGAAAGACCTAGGTTCAAATCCCACTTGAAATGCTTACTAAATGTGTGACCTTAAACAAGGTACTTAATCTCACTATGCCTCAGTTTCCTCCTTTGTAAAATGGCAGGGTAGGATAAGATAGCCTCTAAGGTCTCTCCCAGCTTTAACTATATGATAAGTGATGATCCACTTTTCAAGGATTTCCAAGACTCAGGCACAAGGCTGTGCTTCTGCTGGCAAGCTTGCAATGAGGGGGAAAGAATCACCTCCCAAGGTACCCACTTCCATTTCTTTTGAATAGTTCTCATTTGGAATGAAAGTTTTCCTTACATCAAGCCTAAATCTGTTTCTCAGTGATGTAACACCAAAAATATGTAACATTCATCTAGTGATCTATGGTTTATAAAACACCTTATATACATTTCATACTTTCCATCTAAAACTCCCAACAGCCCTCTGAGGTAAGAGCCTTTTTTATGCCCATTTTATAGAAGAGGAAAATGAGGCTGAGAGAGATAAAGTGACTTGCCCAGGGCCATGCAGCTAGTAAATGTCCAAGGAGGGATTCAGACTCAGGTTTTCTGACTCTAACTCCAGTGTGCCATTCACAACCCCCAGTCAGGTCTGGTTTTCCTTCTGGAGGCAGGTAGAAGTTTCATTTTTGTCCTATATGGAAGCCCTTTGAAATTCTTGAAGACTGAATCCTTGATGTCATCCTGTCCCCTTCTCCAAAGTAAACCTCAAGTGTTTCTGAGGTCAGAGACTCAGAGTCAAAAGACCTGGGCCAAAATTAGGTTCTGAGACTTAAAAACTGTACAATTCTATGTGAAGGCACATGGGCTGTCTATCACTGATCTCTTGTTCTTGCAGATGAAAGTGATTATGATAAAAAGGTCTAAAGGCTTTCCATCCTAACACCAAAGGAACGCCTTTTACAATCCTAGAAACTATTTCAGTTATTTCTTTTAGGTACCTTTGTAACTCTTATCACTGTCTGCAGTCACTTCATATTTTTTAAACCAAAGCATCTAACTCTAATTTCTCTGTGACCCATTTGATGATTTTACGTTATTTCTGACCTATTAAATCCCCCACATGGCACAACGTTAGAAGCTCTACGTTTCTTTACAAGACAGCTGATTCCTTTATACTCATTACAAGCTAAACAGGGGCATCTATCAAAAAAGTAATTAGGTCCCCCCCATGTCATTATGAGGAATTTATGTCTCTTTTCCCCCCTCTTCTTTTTTTCTCCCAGAATTTCAACAAATTTCAGTTGGCAGCTAAACCACATTTTTTTTCTTTGTGATGTTCATTTTCTCAGAATGCTGGCTGCCACACAAGAATGGATTCCAAGGGCTAGAAGAAAGATACTTTGCACAACAGCTCTGCGCCTCAGGAAAAAATTTCCCATGGTAAAGAGTGTGGTTGAAGGGACTGGGGGAAAAGAAAGCTTAAGACTCTCTGATAACTTTCAATACAATGGCAACTACTTTACTTCTGAAGGTCTTGTGGTACTGAAAAGAGAATGAATGTAAATGGAGTCATATCCTGCCTCTGATTCATATAAGCCTCATGATTCTGGGTAAGCCAAGTATACAAGCATTTATTAAGTGCCTACTATATTATACCAAGGATTGTGCTAAGCACTGGGTCATGAAATCTCTCTAAGCCTCAGTTTCCTCATTGGCAAAAATAAGAGTAATAATAGTAGTGACTTCACAGGGAATTATGAAGATCAAATTAGATCGTAGGTGTAAAGTGCTTTGCAAAACTTAAAACTGTGTTTAAATTTTGATGAAAAGGTAGTGTGGTATATTGGACAGAGCACTGGATGATGAGTTGGGAAGATTGAGATTTCTATCTTATGCCAGGCACTTATGAACCATGTGACCATGGGAAAGTCCCTCAACCTCTCTGATCCTCAGTTTCTTCATCTGTAAAATCATAGTAATAATAATAGAAGTCCTTCGAGTTGTCTTACAGAGCCAATAATGTAACCCAAAAAGTGCTTTGCAAAACCTAAACGGCGATATAAATACCAGCCATTAGTAGTAGTGGGGTAAACAGCACCTTTGCCTTTGCCTGGCTTGTTTGTTTACTCAGATCTCCTGAAATTGCATGGATTTTGGTAAGCTTTCATCTAATTTTCTAGAGCATTCTGGGAATGCAGCAGAAAGACAGCTGCGTTCAAAACTATAATTTCATAATTATAAATCTATCAACACTTACCTTATTTCTTAAAAAGGCAGGTGTTGCTCTCTTGGAATCTTTCCAAAGATTTCCCACAATTAACAAGATTGTTTTCTAGTTTTGACTTATTACTATTCGATGACATTTCATTCTCTCCAGTAAAGTGAATGTCAAACCCAGGAGTTTCTGAAACAATTTATGTTCCCGCCCTTTCGTAAGAGGCAAGGTGGCCTGAAGAATCCATTAGTGAAATCCCTAATAGGCCAGAGGTTAGACACAAATGTCATTCATTCTAAAATCCAAGCTGCAAGTCATCTTTACCCTCAGGATCAAATTTTAGAAATTTCTTTCAGTAATTCCAGCCCTGAGATTCAGGGCTTTTAAATAGGAACTACTGTCTATTGCTTTCACAAGCTCCTCTAGATGGGAATTTAAGTTAACCAAATATCCCAGAATTTGAGAGTCTCAGTGCTGGATGCACCCTAATCCAAACCACTCATTGTACAGAAATGGAAACAAACTCAGGAAAATGTTCTCTTTAAAAATCAGAGCTATCAGACAAATTGGAGCTATATTATTCTTCTTAAAGAAGAAAGATGCTAATAAGTATGAAATGTCTAAAGAAACTTCATGAAAACCAAAGGACTCTTATTCATCCTTCCTATGCAACAGATATTGCCCAAATAAACAAGTCTAGGAGTCAGGAGTGCAATGTTCAATACTGGCTCTGCCACTTAATAGCTGTGACGTCAGGGCAAATCCTATCCCTTCTGAATCTTAATTCCTTCTTCCTTTGTAAAATGAAAGGGTAAGACTAAATGATTATTAAAATTCTAACAGATCGCTTCCTGTGAGACCTTAGAGCAGTCACTTCTACTCTTCAAGCATTTATTAGGGACTTACTATGTACCAGGCATTGTATGAGGCATTGGGGTTACAAAGACAAAAATTAGATAGTCCCCGACCTCAAGGAGCTTACATTCTATTATAGAATCATAAACTTGGAGGTACAAGGAACTTGAATCCTCTAGTCCAACCATCTCTATTTAGAGGTGAGGAAACTGGGAGATTATGTCTTGTTTCAGTTTCCTCATCTGCAAAACTGGGGATGGTAGTTGGGAAGGGTTGCAATAGAGGCAACATAGAAAAGTAGTAGGAAGATCATGTTGGCATCAAAGAATCTGAGTTTAAAGTCAGCCTCTGTCATTTCTTCCCTGTGTATGTTTAGGTAATTTATTTCATTTCCACGGGCCTTAGTTTCCTCATATGTAGGCATAGTAATAGCCAAATAGCATTTATTAAACACCATCTATGTACCAGAAACCGTACTGAGCACTGGGGAACATGGAAGGCAAAGAGAGAGACAGAGACAAAGAGACAGAGAGACAGAGAAAGGGAAAGGAAGGAATGGAGAAAGAAAGAAAAAAAGGAAGTTGGATTAGGTGGCCTCTAATGTCTCTTCCTTCTCTAATTCTATCATAATCCTAGATAATCTCTAAAGTCGCCTTTACGGTCCTAAATCATAGTAATTTTTAGGGACTATATAGATTCTTTTTTTTTTAAATTTTTTTGTATGTGAACATCTAGTACCAGTGGGCTCCACCAGGGGGTACTGTTTACACTAGAAAGCTGATCCAAGCCTTTTGACTACAAAACACAGCAGCAGCAGGGATGTTTGTTACATAAACTAAAAGCCATTGTCTCTGCATCATCCCGAGTGTCGAAATTAAGCAGCTCTAGCAGAGATATTTGCTTCGCATCTCCATCCTCCGCAAGCGACAGTCAGGGAGTCTTAAAGGGACACTGGAGGGCGTCCAGGGTGCACTTATGCAAGCTCTTCAACCCCACGGTAGGCTGGCTCTGAATGCGCCGATGCAGAAGTCGGCACGCTAGCGCCTGGAAGAGCGGGCTGGGACTCTGGAATCTTAGTGCGTCATTTATCAGGCCAGGTGCTAGAATCCTAGGTGTACTGCTCGCAGCCCCGGGTGAGAAGCTGGCTGCGTTAACAGCATCCCCCTCTGCAACACTCTCAACAGGTGGTCACCCAAGGCATTGCTTGGAGACCCCAGGGAAGCAATAAATGGGCCCTAGATAGAAAGCTAGAAGGAACCATCTATTCCACCCCCACTTTCATTTTACATAGGGGAAACTGGGGCCCAGAGAGATGAAGTGACAGTATTTTAGGATTTTAGAGGGAAAATTGGAAGAAACCTCAGGGACCATCGAGTCCAACCCCCACTCCCCAGTTTTACAGACGAGGAAACAAGGCAAAGTATGCCCAAGGGCACACAGCTAATAAAGAACAGAGTGGGATCCTCAAAAAACACTATGATATCTTTAGGAGAGCAGTGGATAGAATGCAGGACTCCTATAGTCAGGAAGATCTGAATTTGTATCCTGATTCAGACATTTACTGACTGTGTGACCTTGGTCAAGTAACTAATAGCTCTCAGCTTCAGTTTTCTCATTGGTAAAAGGGGAATAATGACACCTACTTCACAGAGTTATTGTGAAAATCAAATGAGACACTCTATGTAAAAAGTTTTGCAAATCTTAAAGCATTGTATAGATACTGCTGCTGCTGCTGCTATGGTGTAGTGGTTAGAGTGATGGACCTTTAGTCAGAAAGACCTGGGCTTAAATCAACCCCTTGAATAGTTACCAGTTATATGACCTGGGGCAAGTCATTTAACCACCTGGGACCCCAGTTTCTTCAACAGTAAAATAAAGGGGATTGGAGTTGATGAACTCTAAAGCTCCCTCTAGCTATGAAGTTATGATTGTGTAAAATTCAGTGCTCTTTTTATTCTACCATTCTAAAACCCTCTGTTTCCTTAGATAACTCATCACACTTTGGGATAATTCTACTTTTCAGGAAGTGTTTCCTGACATCACACTGAAATTTGCCTCTTTGCAACCTATCACTCCTAGCTCTGTCTTCTGGGGCCAAATAGAACTTATCTATTCTCTCTTCCACATGGCAGGTCTTCAAATACTGAAAGACAGTTATCACGTCCCCTTGAGCCTTTGTATTCTCTAAGCTAAAAATCCCCAGTTCCTTTGACTAATCCTGAAATAGCATGGTTCTCTTCATCTATATTTTTGTGGCATTAAATTGATACCACTTCCATGGCACTTTTCCCATGCTGCTTTATACCACTAGTAAGGGAATGTGCATGCAGTTCTTATCTCTGCCACTAGATGGTAGGCTCCATGAAAGTAGGAGCCATGTCTCATCTGACCTCGTAAGGCGCTTAATACAAGACATAGCTGGTGTTCAGTAAATGTCTGTTGACGAATGAATTGAAAATTGTAGATTCCACCAGTAAAAAGTGTCTTCTACCTAAATTTAACGACTAGTAGCTACTGCACTAGCAAAACTAATTACTCAGAAGAATTGGTAGACTTAAAATGAATTTGTATGAATGGAATTTGAAATAGCCTGTGATGTGATCAGGCTGTATGCTTTGCTTAGTAATTAGACAGCATGGTCCAGTGGGAAAAGTGCTAGATATGGAATCTTAAGGACCTTGGTTCAGTCTTTGTACTTGGGCAAATTATGTATTATCTCCAAGCCTCAGTTTACTCCTTTACAAAATGAAGGTGTTGGACTAGTTATCTTTTCATAGCATCCCCAGTCCTAAAATGATCTACTTATAAGTCATAAAGCAACATTTTTATCAATTAACAGACATTTGTTAAATGCTTACTATATGCCAGGCACTCTAGATGCAAAGAAAAAAAGTAAAAGCAATCAGTGTTGGCTCTTGGTGAGCTTACATTATAGTGAGGAGGTCAATGTGTGCATAAATGGGCACACAGACAAGGTATACAGAGTAGATACAAGATTTGCCACCATTTTTGACTTTCTGTGGCCTTGCCAACATTCATAATAATCAGCCAACACTAATATATAGTATTCCAAAAGTCTTAATGCAGTTTGGTTTTGTGAAGTGCTTTATATGGCTCTGGGTCAGAGGGCCCAAGTTTAAATGGAAGGAAGGAAATAAATATTTATATAGTGTCTGTTATAGGCCAGGCACTGTGTTAAGTGCATTTGCAAATATTATCTCATTTTAGCCTCCTAACAACCCTGAGAAGCTATCATTATGCCCATTTTACAGATGACGAAAATGAAGCAGAGAGCAAAGTGACTTACCCAGAGTCACACAATTAATAAGTTTCCTAGGCCACATTTGAACTCGTATTACTGATTCCAGGCCCGGCCCTCTATCTGCTGTACCACCTCGCTACCTCTGATACTTAACTACCTGTCTGCCCTTATTTAACTTCCCTGGGCCTCAGTTTTCTCAGTTGTAAAGTAAATGAGGTTGGTCCAGATGAATTCTGATGCCTTTCCCAGCTCTAAATATACATTTCTATGCTCTTATGAACCATTGCTCATTGGAATATCAAAATAACCCTGTGCAGAAGGTAAGACAGACATTATTTTACAAATGAGGAAAATGAGGCTTCGAAGGGCTGACTATTGCCATTTACCCAAGAAGCCACAGAGGTAGGATATGAATTCAGGTCTCTCAGTTTCAGGTCCAGCCTTCTTTCCATGATCCTATCCAGATTGTCCAACATGGAGCCCTCCAAACCTGACCTGAGAGTTGCTTTCTCTAGAGAGACCTTCCTTGTCTTTTGTTGTTCAGTTATTTCAGTCATGTCCAACTCTTCATTACCCTTTTGGGGTTTTCTTGGCAGAGATATTGGAGTGGTGTGCCATTTCCTTCTCCAGCTCATTTTACAGATGAGGAAACAGATGTAAACACGGTGAAGTGACTTGCCCAGGGTCACACAGGTAGTAAGTGTCTGCGGGCAGATTTGAACCCAGAAAGACCTAGCTGCCCTTTCCTTGTCTAACCCTACACAATTGTTCAATGCTATTTACTTAGTCTCATCAAAACAAATACATTCACTTCCTGCAAATAGACATTTTGACTTGATGCATGGCTTTGTAAGAGTTGTTCATGTATCACTTCCTCATTTGCTGTTATCTCCCAGAGAGCAAGAAGAGTCTTTCATTTTCCTTGGAGCCCCTACCCCGACCATATCGCCCAAAATAGCATTCTTCATGCAGCAAAGTATTCGTGACTTTGAATCAAGATTTAAAGCTAGGTAGGACCTAAGAAATCATTTCACCAACCTCTTCATTTCTATGTAGAGGGAAACTGAGGTCCCAAGATGTGAGCTCATGGCTGTACTAAAAATTAGAGCTAGAATTTGAATCCAGGCCCTCTGACTCTAAACACAGAACTTTCCAGTGGTTGCTGGGAAAACTGCCACAGGCTAATTGACTGTCAGACACATCGATATCGACAGAAGACTTGGAGCCCCCTAGAAGAGAGGACAGCACCAAATATCATTACTATTGGTCTCTGTCGAGAGGCATAAATGATTCCAAGATAAAGGCAATTTCCAGATAAATAAGGTTTGCATCCCAGAGTCGTGAATATGTATTTAAATGCAGTAAAGGGAATACGGATAGGGGGAATTAATTTTATTTGTAACAACTTATCTGAAGATGGATTATGCCAAGTCAGGTACCAAATGGACCATGTACTAATGTTGGAGTACAAGTAAAAGTGTTGGATGGTGTGCATACTAGCAATGGGGAGACTGTAGCCTTTTCAGCAGGACTCTGGGAGGGGCCCAGGACAAAGATGAGTAGGGGCCCATTTTATATCAATCATAAAATTTGGTCACAGTCCAAAAGTTGCCAGCATCTCCTCTAGGGAATCAGAGTTTGGTTACCTTTCCATTAAGACTGATTCAGGGAGAGACTTAATTAATGCTAAATGCTAGCGAAAACATGAAAGGGGGAGAGAGGGAGCTTTTCTGCTTTTCTGTTTTTCTGCACTGCAGTACAGAGAATAAAAGAAAAATAAAATTCAGAGTATTTTGTTTAAGACAACACAATGTAAGCGTAAGATTCAGGTGCTTGGCAGGAAAGGTGGAGGTGGGGGGGAGCACAGTAAAAAATATAAGAAGTGTGTGTATGTCCATATGGCAGAAAGATCATGTTTCACCCATGTTAGCCAGACCCACACCTTGAAGACTAGTTTCTTAGCCAGTGGCTAATTGGCTAAACCGGGAAAATATTGGATAATACACACCATCTAGCCTCTCTCAGGTTCCTTGCCAGTTTAAACATAGAATCTGAAGATGGCTAAGGATGTAGCAAAACAGACCTCTGACCCCTAGGTTGGTAGTGACTTTGTTTCTGCCAAAGCCATATGGATTTCTAAGTTGGCTTCCCCATCTGGAGATTTGGCTTTTAAAAAAAAAAAGTTGAGGTCCATGCTGAGCTAATAGAATACACTTGATGTAAAAGCTTTCCTGGGTAATAAATACAGTGAGCTGAACACATCTCTGCACTATCATTTGCCCACATGGCATCCATCCTGAGACTGGTCCTGCAAAGCAACAAATAAGCTAAATGGACACACGCGCCTGGCTCTTTTTAAGGGATCATGGGAATTTGGAAGTTAAGTCAGAACAAAAGCAAGTGGTTGCTCCTTGGGCTCAGAAATAGAGAGCTCATGAGGAAGCAGCAGGCTTCCTTTTACCAGGATCTCCTCTACCTCCGATAAATCAAATTAATTGCACACATGTGCTGAGAACCCTTTGGGAGCCCCCGCAATAGATTTTGTGGAGATTAGTGGTCTCGGGATTTGTTATGAAATTCAGAAATGCATTTGGAAGTAATTTAAGTTAAGGAATTAGTGAATTTTGTGCTAAATAATAGATAACTTTTTTTTAAAAAAATGCAACTTTATTAATGTATGAACCTCTAAGCTCATGTTGCTACCTTGGCAAATGAGTCCTAGGAAACCAAAATTCACAGCATCCCTAGCCTACAGGTTGGAAAAGAACTGAAAGGGACAAGCTACTGGACTTAAAGGGAGAAGATATTAGACTGAGGTTTTGGAGGAATGGAGAGAATTTGCTAGTATGGCAGAGGGACAAGAATACTGGATTTGAGGCAGCTAGGTGGTACAGACCTGGAGTCAGGAAATTCTGAGTTCAAATTTTCAGAGAGTTAACAGTGTGACCTTGTTCAAGTCACTTAACCTCCACCTGCTTCAGTCTCCTTCTCTATAAAATGGAGGTGATGATGGTCATAGTTTCCACCTGCCAGGGTTTTTGTGAGGATAAAATGAAATAATATACCAAAAGTACTTTATAAACCTTAAAAGGCTATAAAATATTAGGTAGTAGTAGTAATAGTAGTAGTAGCAGTAGTAGTAGCAGTAGTAGTAGTAGTAGCAGCAGCAGTAGTAGTAGTAGTAGTAGCAGTAACAGTAGTAGTAGTAGTAGTAGTAGTAGTAGTAGTAGTAGTAGTAGTAGTAGTAGTAGCACTGGTAGTAGCAGTAGTAGTAGTAATGGTAGTAGTAGTAGCAGCAGGAGTAGGAGTAGCAGTATTTGGAATTAGAAGATTTGAATCTGAATCCTGGTTCTGCTACCTGCTAGCTGTGTGATGTCCCACTTTTAAAGCTTATTATCTGTGTGCCTTTGGGACAATTACTTAACCCCTCTGGGCCTCTGTTTCCTACTCTATAAAATGAGGAGGATTCACTTGGTGGCCTCTGAGAGCTGTTCTAGATTTATATTTACAACTTCATGATCTCTATCTGAACCTCAGTTTCCTGGACTGAAAAATGAGGGTGAGGAGAACAGCCAATCCTTAAGGCTGCTTTTAGCTCTGAACTCACTCATTTCTAGCCCCTTGAGTTTCATTTTCCCAGGTCGTTACTAAAGATGATGTCCTTGTGTAGGGCACTTGGAGAAGGCCTGAGCAATGGCCACATGAGGCTGAGGATGAAGGGAAATTTTCTTAACTATATACACCTGGGGGCCAGAGGGAAGGGGCCATTCTCCTCTACTCATTTATGTTTTAATACTTGCCATATGGTATCTGCAGCCCAGGCCTTCAACATTTACTGGGGCTTGAGAAGGGGGAGATAGTTTAGGCTGAGAAGAAATAAAAGATTTGGGGGGGTGGTTTCAAACCATGAGCTGGAAGTTAGAAAGGAGGCGTGGAGGGCACACGGAACATTTTTCTGGTTTTTTATTTGCTCAGTTTGACAGGGGCAGAGGAAGAGAGCAGAGCAGAAAATGGGTTCAGATCCCTCAGCCAGGAATACTGGGGCATGGTATGCTTCTTGGCAAACTTGAGAGGCTACGGAAGTTTAGATGAAAAATATTTATTCTGTGGTGAGTTTTGAGCTGCTTCAGAAACAACAGAAAGCATTCTCAGCTCTTACATGGTGACTCACTTAGCCCTTCTCTCTTTAGTCAACTTGCTTCTCCAGTTCTGAGATACTCCAGCCAAAAGAGGTAGAAAAGCTAGACAATTACCTGGGTAATTCTCTCCAAAAAAATGGGTCTTGCAAAATCAGAATCTTAGGTTTCAAGTTGGAATCCCAGTTCTGATTAGGAGCTGTGTGACCTTGGGGCTTATCTCCAGTTGTGCTGATCCACACCTGGCCACTGGACCCAGATGGCTCCGGAGGAGAAAGTGAGGCTGATAACTTTGCACAGCCCTCCCTCACTTCAGCCCAATTCACTTGCAAATCATTGCATCATCTTCCTGAAGTCATGGTCCTCTTTGAGAGCAAAGGAGAAGCAACAACAATAACAACAACAGTGTGACCTTAGATAAGTCAACTGATCTCTTTGGGCAATATGTTGCTAATCTGAAAACTCTAGCGACCAGATGCCTCCAAGGATATCTTCCAGCTCTATATCTATGGTCTTTGTTTTGGGGCAGAGTGGGTGGGGAGGAAGTGTATACTTGGGACTTTTAAATATTCTACACCTATGGTCTGAAACTATATATTTGACCTAGAAAATGAGTTTTCTCAGCTACCATTGTCTACTTTTCTAGGATTTTTTTCTCTAGTCCAATAGCAAGAGCAGAACCCCCCTCCAGAATAAAATAAAATAAAATAAAATAAAACATATGCTTTCAGAGGTACCTTGGCTTAGTGTAATAGGTAAAGTGCTGGGCTTGGACTCAAGAAGACTTAGCTTCCAATGTCACCTCTTAAATATGTTCAAGTAACTTAACACATCTGAAGCTCAGTTACCTTTATCTATGAGGTGAGGGTAGCAATGCCTTTGGAACACGCCTCAGCAGGGGAGTTGTGAGGCTCAAATAAGACAAGGAATATAACAGTGCTTTGCAAACCTTAAAATGCTGTGGATTTTTCCAGGGGTGATTTCTAGGGATCTAGCCAAGTTTTCAAAACTTTCCTGAGGATAGCTTTTCTATGGTTCAGTGCCTCCAGAGTAGGAAAACCTCTATTCTAATCCCAACTCTGTCATTTACTCCCCCTGTGACCTTGGGTAAGTTGCTAGATCTCTCTGGGTCTCAGTCTCCTCATCTGTAAAATGAGTGAGGGACCTCTAAGGTCCCTTCCAGTTCTAAATCTATAATCCTAGGATATTATTCTGATAAGGTGCCAATATGCCTGAATTTGCAAAGAATCTCTGATTTCGTGTTTGTAGAGAGCTCCTCTCACCCCAACAGAGCCCAACCTGTCTGTGAGTCCTAGGGAAGTTGCCTGAGGCCTAAATTAAATGACTTTCCCAGGGTCACTCAGCTGCTGTGTTGAATTTGGGGTCTGAATTCAGATGTTTCAGACACCAAGCCTAGCTCTAGCCTCCAACTCTGACTCTGGCTATTGAATAAAAATCACAAATACTAGAATGGCAAAGGGCCTCAGAAGTCATTTAATACAGACTCCAAGTGAGCAAGAATCCAACCTTTCCTAGAAACCTTCAGTGAAAGAGAACCATTTGCCTCTGACGTATCCAATATCTCTTTAGTGGAGCTCTAATCATTAGAAGGGGCATCTAGGTGGTAAAATGGATAAGAGCACTGGGTCAGGAGTCAAAAAAACCTGAGTTCACACCTAGCCTCAGACACTCACTAGCTGTGTGACCCTGGACAAGTCACTTAACTCTATTTGCTTCAGTTTCCTCATTGTAAAATCAGCTAGATCAAGACATGGCAAACCACTCCAGTATTTTTTACCAAGAAAACCTCAAATGGAGTCAAGAAGAGCCAGACATGATTGAAATGACTGAACAACAACAAAATCATTAGAAAAATTTTTTTGTTTTGTTTTCCTGATACCCAGCTGGAATTTGCCTTTTTTCAGTGATCATCCATTGCTACCCGTTCTGCCCTGCAGACCAAGGAGAAAACAGCTATTCTCTCATGTAAGTGATAGCTCTTGAAATATTTTAAGACAGCTATCATGTCTCACAGAGTCTATTCTTCTCCAAGCCAAAGATCCGCATTTCCTTCTATCAGTCCTTATAGAGCATGATGTCAAGGCCACTAACCCTCTTAGGAACCCATATCTGGATAATCTCTGGCTTGTTCATGTCCTCCCTAACATGGGGAGTCCATGATGACTGTAGATGGAGACAGTCACTGGCAAGTACAATAGCTAACATTTAAGAAAAAGAAGTTTAGAATAATTCTGTTGTATCTGTTTCCCTGTGTCTATGTCTGCCTAGGTATGCATGTCTGTCTCTATTTGTCTTTCTGTGTGTCTCTGTGTCTCTGTTTCTCTTTTTATGCATCTCTCTACCTCTCTGTTCTCTCTGTTTATCTCTCCATCTCTGTTTCATTCTGTTTCTCTATCTCTGTTTCTCTATCACTCTCTCTTGCTCTCCCTCCTTGAAAGGGATTTTTTTGTTTTTCTTTTTTTTTTTTCCCGCTTAAAGTACTTACTGATTTAGACTGCCTGTGCTGGTGCGCTGATGAACAGAAATGATGTTGACATATGAAACAGATTAAGGCTTGCTTTCCCATGTATGCTAAGCATGCCTTGTTTCCGAGGGGCCACCCTGCCCTCTTCCAGGCATATGTTAGAGCAGAATGGCTGCCCCGGCACTCTCTTAATCAAGGGAGCACTCCATTTGAGTAGTAGAGGTTTCCTGAGAGAGCAATAAAAGGAGAACCCCATCTGTTAGAATGGATTGGAAGAGGCAGCTATGCTGAGAGTCAGGGGGATGGTGGGATACTAGTTCCTTCCCACCCCTAGTTTCCTAGGATTTGTCTTACCTGCATTCTGCAGTCAGACTGCTTGTGCATAAACAGATCCCTGTTTGGGCCTTTGGGCCCTAGGCTTTCCTTGGGGTATTCCTATTCCAACTTTGTCAGGCAGAAATGGGGCATGAATGCGAAGGTAGCGGTATTTGGAGGAGAGGATGGCCTTCAGATAATGCTGTAATGGGGACTGTCTCTGGCCCTGGTTCCCAAGTGAGCTAGGAGGAGGAAGGAAGGACTACCTCAAATAGCTTTGCAACACTTATCCCTCCTAATGAGATTAATGCTATGGTAAAGTCAGATCCTTCTCTTCCCCATTCTTTCCCAAGATCCCCTTCCTGACAGAACCTCCCTCAGATAAGGTCTCTGCTAGGATTCCTTGAGCCCCTCTCCTTTCTGATCAAAATGTTTCCTTCTTTTCTCTATTGTCTCCCCTTCCCTGCTCTCTCCCCTCCTTCCCCCCTACAGCCTCCTCTGTCCTTATCTTCCCTCCCCATCTCCTTCCCTCTTCTCACTAGACCTCCTTTTTTTTTTCATCTTCCCCTTTCCTCTGTCTCCTCATCTTCCCCCCCTCCCCCTCTCTGCATTTTCCCTTCACTCAACGTTATTACTATCCCCTCCCTTCCCCATCTCCCTCGGCCCCTCTGATACCTCCTCTAACTCGGCCTCCCATCTTCTCAGACTGGGCTCTGGCAGTCCTGGGGGAGAGGAGAGAAATGGGAGGGGACGGGAGAGGAGGGGGCAGTGACTGAATAGGAGGCGGAGGCGGAGGCGGAGGCGGAGGCGGGGCTGGGGGAAGCAGAGTCTGAGGCAGCCTCAGCTTAGGATGCTGTGAGAGAAAAGTTCTCAGAGCCGGAGCAGGAGCCGGAGCTAGAGCTGAGAGCGCAGGAAGAAGAGGAGGGAAAGGAGAAGGAGGTGAAGAGAGGAGGCAGCGCTGCGGGCCCGCGGGCACCGGACAGCGGGCACCGGCTGCAGGGGACAGCTACAGAGACGGTGGTTGGGACGCACGGCTAGCTCCTGGCACGGCGTGTCAGGGACAGCTCGCGCTCAGCGCGCCCAGTTCCAGGAGACCGGCGGGCCATGTCGCGGAGCCCCGCCGGCCACTGACGGTGCCCGCCTGCAGTCCCCTGGAGGGGCGCACAGCTACGATGCAGCGCCCAGATAGGGCTGCGGGCAGGGGTAGCGCCCGGAGGAGAGAGGCTGCGGCGGCGGCGAGAAGCGTGTGAGCCCTTGATAACCAAAGCTCCAGAGGGATCGAAGCCAGAGCCGGAGCCGGGGCCACAGCCTTTGCCTGCACCATGGGCACCGAGGGGGCAGCCCCCGGGCCTGGCGGGCAGCTATGCGGGGCACTCAGCCTGGTGCTTGGAGCACTGCTTTACAAAGGTAAGCCGGCCACCTGTGCCTCCGGGCCCCCGCCTTTCCTTTTTGTCCCCTCTTTCTTGGGGACTCTAGAACCAGAGTCTAGAGGGCTGACCTGGAGTAATGAGGTCCTTGGCAGCATCTGGGGAGGGAGTGGAGAGCACGGGAGGGGAGGAGAAAGTTTCTTCTCTTGAAGTCCATGAGTTTGATGGACAGGTGAGCTGCCCAAAGCCGCAGCCCTAGCTCCTCTGAATCCACAACCGACCGCCACGTCGAGGGGCCCCAGAGGACATTTTGAACAGGTGATGTCCAAGCGTCTTTTTCAGGGACTTGAGGGGCCAGAGAAGCTCATCTGCAGGTGGCGAGATTTGGAGGCAGACGGGGAAGATAAGGGCTGGCAGTTAGAGGAAAAAGTTAGACAACCCCCTCCCCGCACCCAGCCCTCTCACTCCCGCTGTCCCCCACCAAGCACACACAAGCATACAGAAAAGCGAGCGAGTGCACACACACACACACACACACACACACACACACACACACACACACACCTTGGGGTTTTCTTCAGGCCTTGGTTGGCATCTCTCCCCCTGGGGCTGTCCGAATGACGTAAGGGGGATTTACTCGGAAAAAAGACTGTCCATTGTTGATCGGACTACTCCCCCGCTAGCCTTCTTTGCCAGCATGCAGCTCCTGTGCCCCCCTGCAACCCTGAGAGACAGCATGCCTCCCTCCGGTCCCCTCTAGGAGCCAAGGCAGGCTAGATGTGGGAGGGGGAGGCTAGGAAGGGAGACAGAAAGGGGAGAAACGAGGTGACCCCAGTAGGAGAAGGAAAAAGAACTGCCATCCTGGTCCCACATGGGTAGAGTGAGAACATATTTTTGATTGAGAAGTTGGGAGGTGCTGACCTGAAAGAGAAAATCGTGGGATAGCTCCCTACAGGGCGTTAAGGGTAGGGAATGAAAAACTGGGTACATTCAGTATGGGGTGGGGTATGGGGAGGATGATGCTTGTCTTGAAAAGCTACTGAAAATTGAAGGAGGGGGCTCTGGTATTGGACGGCTATCTTAGTCTGCCCAGGAGTTGCTTCTAGAGGAATTATGGGGCCTAGGAAGATGAGAGAGGAAGGATGCTGAGATCTTATAGAGCTGGGTGATATTGATATTGAGAAGGATTCGAGAGAAACAGAAGAGACACTGGAAACAACCGGGCATTGTCAAGAGCAGGGCTCATCATTGGCTAGGGTGTGCTGAAGAGAAGATGGCATCGGTGCCAAGGACAGCCAAGACCAGCAGCAGCTGTCGGGAGCCTCAGAGGGAGGGTCATTGAGAATAAAAGGGTAAAATATTAGTTTCCTGCCCAGTTCAGTGTTTGTGAGCCCAGGGCTTTGCAATTCCATTCTGGGTGCATGAAAAGGCCGCCAGTTAGTTAAACTTATCAACCAAGGTGTTTTACAAGCCTCCTATTTTGCTCTCTCCCTGGGAGATGTTTTTCCTCTAGCTCCTGGGTACTGGGCATAGTCCTTCACAGCTGAAGTCCAACTAGATGAAAATCACTGACTCTCTCCTGCCTCTTTCCCCCCAAAGCTTTTCAAGTTTAAGCTGGAAGTGCATTGGTAGTGACATCTTGCCAATTGATGTTAAAAAGTTGCATTTGCTTTTCAAAAGTCATTATTCACAGTGTGAAATTCCAGGAAAATCCACATTTGGTGGGGCTGTAGGCTCAGGCATGCTGTTGTGCCAGTCTTCCCTTAGTCAGCTACAGTGGAGAGAAAATCCGTTCTGGTCACAATACTGTTAACTCTAACCACTTGTATTCAGATAGAAAAACCAGCCATTCGGAGTTCCAGGCAATAGGTCTTTCCCCAGGGGAAAAATCCTCCCCCCTTCTTTTTGGGGGCTTCTAGAAAGAAGAGGCTTGAACCAGGAGTTAGGATGCTTGGATTCTGGTCCCGAAGCCACCAGCTGTGTGACCCTAGGCAATTCATTTCCCTGGCCCTCAGTGTCCTTTTTAAAAATCAATCTGTCCTCTACCTATTCCACAGGTCCATTGGGAAGATAAAATAAGAAAGGAGAGAGAGAAGCCCAAGTTAGGATGCCAGGAAAATAGAAGGTGGCATTGTTTTTGTAATTCAAAATATGGATCATCACAATACCCTTTTTTATGCTCTATTCTCACTGGTCTGTTATGAGAACCAAATGAGGTGATGAATCAAGAGGGAGCTTTGCAATGTCTAAAGGGCTTTTATAGATATGAAATGGCAGAATCATTGGTTTGCTTATTTGCTTTTATTTTATAGATTTTTGACTTGGCAGAACACTTTTGGTCTGATCATGTTTGCGGGGTCAGACAAAATCTGCGTCCTTTTTACCATGGGCTCAGGAGAATGGGTGGGCAACTTTAGGGGGCAGCAGAATGTTGAGGCTAGGTAAATAGAACAGCCATACCCTAAGAGAAGTGTACCCTTTAGCCTGTATTCTTTAGCCTGTTTTCTAGTCTCTGTCTAAACCCTTTACAATGATGATAAAGAGAGTTTCTCTCTTTTTAGGGTCTGGAAAAAAGGAAGGGGCAGATAATCTCCCAAGGGTTGGGGAGAGGGCGGAAAATAACCATCCCCTAACCTAATCTAAGGTATCTTGTAGAAAGGGAAAGTTTTTAGACCTTTGTCTTGTTTTATTCTCCCTTTAAAAGAACAGTTTGTTTGGTTTTGGGGTTTTTTTTTTCGCTTTTTTTTTTTCCCTTCCAAGAATGAAGCGCAGGTCTCTGGAATCCTTGAAACCGCTGTATCAATTTTTAATACCAATTGTGTGTTTATTTTTGACTGCCGATCTGGAGACTTTGCAGCACGTCACTGCTTGAAATAGACTTAACTGTTATAAGAAGGATCCAGAAAAAGGAAGGACATTTCAAGTAGTGGATCTTTCTTGAACCTTATGATATGAGAGTAAGTAGGGGAGATCTGGTCCCTTTGAGGCAGGAGTCAATAGTTTGTCTTCTCTCACCTGAAATTGGGGAGGGGGACATGATGGATTTCAGGTACATCCAGACTCAGGAAAGTTTAGACCAGAGGTCACAGAATCACAAGATCATAGATTTAGAGTTGGAAGAGGACTTACCAGTCATCTAGTTTGATACCCTCATCTTACAAATGAGGAATCTGAGACCCAGATAAACGAAATGATTTGCCCTAGGTCACACAGATAAAACTAGGATTTGAATCTTTAGGTCATAGGATCATGGATAAAGAACTAGAAAAGACTGTGGAGTCTACCTTACTCCAGCTCCCTCATTTTTTCAGATGAGGAAACTGAGGCCAAGACAAATGAAGTGACATACCCAAGGTCACACAAGTAAAATAAGTGGATTTTGGAAACCAAGATTCAAAACCAGGCTCACTGGTTCCAAATCCAGCATTCTTTCCACTCTACCCTTTCGAGTGTTGGAACGCTGATAACCACTGCGGAGCAAATCCCTAAAGCCTCTGGGAAAGTCAGAAGAGAACAGCGGGGTGTTAAGCAGATAGTGAGGATAAGCAGCTCCCTGGAGCAAGGCACCAGGCAGGTGGGAGGAGACTTGGTAACACCTTCCCACTCCTCAAGCCTTGATGCCAAAGAATGAGAGCCCCTGCTGCCTGTGATAGAAAATACCATTTTTCTCAAGGAATGATCCCATGCTGGGTTCCAGATTCCACAGCTGACTTTGAAATACCCAAGCTTCTCAGTTATTCAGAGGTGTGCTACCCATTCAGTCAATTATCCAGAGCCTTGGCTCCACCACATGCTCTGGGGCATCTCACCCCTCATTGGCAGCTCTACTGAGTGTAGTTGGAATTGGGGAAAGGAGACACTCACATGAATTGATTTTGTTCTTAGCAGTCCTGGGCAAAGGAGATTAAAATTCTTCCTTAAACCAAGGATTTGGTATTATCTGTGGATTTCATTTATCTGTGCTCTCTCTCTCCATCCCCCATGACACTAACAATTGAGAGCTGACTTTAAAAGACGTTTTCTTTGCTGGTTATAGGCAAACCTCACTAATGTGGACTGATCAGGAGGGAAGCCAGTAGTTGGTAGCTAGTTAGACTTAATGGGGTATATGACTTATACGATATTTTTTTTATGCACTGTAGTTTTATTACTCTCAAGTACATATTATACAGATAAGGCAAAGCCATAGAAATTAGCTCTCAAAGTGGTGTTAAGCAGAGATTCTTTGGACATGCATCAATGGCTAATAGGAATGGTTTTTACTTAAATAGCTTGCAGATAGCTGATTTTAGTTGTATGTATGTCAATGATTGAGTTTAAGGTGTTTGAATACAGTGCATTCCATTAAGTTGGCTACAATTCCCCCACCTCCCACAGCCGTGTACAAGAGAATTTTTGTTCCTATTCAGTTGCTAAGAAATGATTCTTTCACTTGATTTCACAAGGCAGCTAGGTGTCGCAGTGGGCCTGGAGTCAGGAGGATCTTAGTGTAAATTTGGCCTGAGATGCTTATTATCTGTGTGACCCTGGGCAAGTCACTTAACCTATGCCTGCCTCAGTTTCCTCATCTGCAAAATGGGGACAATAAGAGCTCCTGTTCTGCTGTTTGCTAATTCAGTTAACCCTTTACCTCAACCCCTGGAGGCCTTCTCATTTCTGAAGTCCTCTCAAGTTGCCTTGGGAGGACAACTGCTTTACCCCTTTATTTTTGCTTTTCTGCATTTATTTTGTGGTGATTTTCCATCTGCTTGTGGAGGAAATTTGGAGAGCCTGGAAATTACTGACCTACTCTGCAGTCTTCCCAGAATGCCTAATCAATGCCTAATCATTCTCCCAGGGTTGTTGTGAGGATCTAGCAAGACAATATTTGTAAAGTGTTTTGCTAATCTTAAAGTGTTTTATAAATGCTAGTTATTATTATTATTTGTTCATCCATTTACTAGATAGATAGACAGATAAATAGATAGATAGACAGACAGATAGATAGATAGATAGATAGATAGATAGATAGATAGATAGACAGACAGACAGACAGATAGATAGATAGATAGATAGATAGATATAGACAGACAGACAGACAGACAGACAGACAGACAGACAGACAGACAGACAGACAGATAGATAGATAGATAGATAGATAGATAGATAGATAGATAGATAGATAGATGATAAATAGACAGATAGAACATATGGGAAGAGTGAGGGGAAAAATGAATCTCCCTTTCTTCTTTATAAGAGATAGGTGATTATGGGTATGAAATACTGCAAATACTATTGGCTGATCATAGCATCATAGATTTAGAGCCATAAGGGAACTCAGTAAACTTTTAGTCTAACTTTCCCCTCCCCCATGCCCAATTTGTAGATTAAATGACTTCCCAACATAAGATAGGCAGTAAATGGGTTAATTAGTTTTGCAGAACTGCCTTTTATTCCTCTCTTTTTTTTTTTATTATTTTTTACAAAGGAAGGCTCTGAAGGGGGGACATTCAGAAATGAAGGTGATATAAAAGCAAAAATATATTCAAGAAAATATAAAACAATCAAAATAAATTTTTGATAGGTAATACAAATGGCCAGACAGAGCAAACATTTCTAATCATTAGTATCCAGATCAATGATATCCCTCCCTCTCAAGTTTTTAAGACTGCGTATTTCTGTCCATCACCATGTATGCCTGTTCTTTATCAGTAATAAATGAACTCTCAAGTGCATAGTTGAAGGGGAGGGGAAGGGAGAGGGAAGGAAAAGGGGGAGGGAGGGAGGAGACAACACTTCTCTCTCCCCTATTCCCCTTACATCCTCCCCCCCCCAAAAAAAAGAGAAGCCATACTTGTTGAAGGTGACCAGAAGACCAGAGAAAATAGAAACTTGACCTAAAAGTTCATGATTTATCTATAGAAAATGATGTGACTAATCTCTCTCCCCCACCATAGTCCATGTGCCAAGGCATCCTGAGCTCTCAGGAGAGACAGCCACTAAGGCATGAGAGACCACAGAGAAGAAAAGTTACACAATAAAATTGTGCGATGACCGGAACAGAAATTAATCGATACCCCGGGGAAAGATCCAGTCTAAGGGTTAGTTAAAGAAATGGGCAAATGTTATGAAGAAGATTAGCAAATGAGAAATGTTGGTGTAGGCCTGAGGCCTTCTTGGGGCACCAAACCAAAGAATTGACATCTCATGCTTTTAAAAAGAGTTTAATCTTAATTCCCCTTTGCCCAATTTCACAATGTTCTTGGTCTCGCCTTTAACTCCCCCTATCTCTCATTGGGTTCTTAGATTCCTGAGAGACTTAAAAAACAGTTATCCTATCCCTCCTTGGTGAAAATGTTGCCCAAGTTTATATATTTAGTACTTCTAATCTTTCATCCTGAATCAGTCCCTCTGGCCCTTAATTATAATGTTTACTTTTCTCAGTGTTTCCTTGTGCTCTCTCTGTAGACTGGAGGAGATGTATGAACAGGAATATAACACTAACCAATTTTGTTCATGGTGGTTGGTTAATGTAATTTTTAGGGATGAGTTTTGTAGCAATAAAGGATTCTTGTATTCTCAAAATAAACTCAGTGACTTATCATGGCAGGAGGGAGATGAGGAGGTGGAGAATTGAGCAGAAAGGAAGAAAAAAAGGGAAAAGAGGAGAAAGAAGAAAAGGAGGAAAAGAGAGAGAGGGAGAGGGTCAGACAGAGAAGGATGGAGGGAGGAAAAAGAAAGGAAGGAGGAAGAGGAAGGAGAAAGGGAGGGGGAAAGGGAGAGGGAGACAGAAGAAAGGGAGAAGGAAGAGAAAAAAGGAAGGGGAAGAGGGAGTCAGGCAGAGAAAGATGAAGTGAAGGAGAGTGAAAAGGCCAAGGGAAGGAGGAGGAAGGGAGGAAGGGGAGGAAGAGAAGGAGAGAGGGGAAAGTAGGAAGCAACCAAAAAGGGAAGAGGGAGAGAAGATAGGAAATGGGAGAGTGTGAGGGGAGGAGAAAGGGAGAGTAGAGAAGAGATAAGAGGGAGAGAGAGGAAAGGGATGGAGGAAGAGGGGAGAGAGAGAGAAAGAGAGAGCAGAGGGGGAAAGGGGATGGTGGAAAGGGCATGATAAGGGGGGGGAGAGACAAAGGAAAAGAGGGAAGGCTGGGAGAGAGAGAAAGAGATTGTATTGACTTTGAGGTTCATTCTTATGTTGGCTTCAAGTCAAAATTAAATTAAAAAATTCACTAATCCCATAAAGGCTATAGTACTGGAAATACATGGTTTTGTCCCCAGTTGAATCACAAGCATTGCCTAGGAAGTCTTGCAATCCTTGTTCCCCCTTTGTTCTTATCTGACTTGTGACTGGTGACAGGGAGGAAACAACACGGTTATGCAGAAAATGACCTGAATTTGGAGACAGAGACCCAGAGTGCAAATCCCAGTATTGCCTCTGTGGAACCTTGGGTAAGTGACTCAGTCACTCTGGGTCTCAGCTCTGCTTTTTATAAAATGAAGAAGTTGGCCCCAATGACCTGTAAGGTGCCTTTCAGGTTTAAAGTCTAGGATTTCCCCCCTCTTAAGTTTATTGCCAAGTCTCCATGTATGAATGCCCCAAATATCTCTGAAAAACTGGAAATTGGTTTCTGCTCCACTGGCCTGTGTGATGTAGTAAGAACATGCCCATTATTCCTCAAGTTGGGTGGGGGAAGAGAGAGGATGCTTTCTGGCTTATGTGATAAGACCCTGTGGAAGACGTGTGGGCATATTCATCCATCTCCCAATGCAGAAGGTGATGGTTACATTTTCCCCAGGATTGAAAAGCTGGAAAATGCGTCCTTTTCTTATGGGCATCCTCAAGAGATTTTTGACTCCTCTCTGCACTTAGAGCTCTCTCCATCATTCAGACTTTATGTCCCCCCAAACACCCATCTCTACTCAGCTCTACCCGACAGTTGCTGTATAAATTTGACCAGTTAATTTCTTAATTGGCAAGTCATGCCCTGTCCTTGCAGAGGAACCAGATGCGCCAGAATCTTATTATGATCCAGGGGCTTCCATGTGACAATTGCTGAGCCTCACAGGAGGAACAGTGAGAGAGCCCAAGGAGTAGGGAAATAACCAGACTCTTCTCTTGCCTCTGCAAACTACCTTACTCACCATCCCCACCTTTCCGCCTTGTTGGTGTATCAACTCCAAGTGTTCCTGTCTGTTCATTAATTACTGTTCTCAAGGCTGATCATATTATATCTGGAGTATTATGTTCATTTCTGGGTGCTGCAGTATAGTAGTAGTAGTAGTGGTGGTGGTAGTACTAGTGGTGGTGGTAGTAGTAGTAGTAGTGGTGGTGGTAGTAGTGGTGGTGGTGGTAGTAGTAGTGGTAGTAGTAGTAGTAGTAGTAGTAGTGGTAGTAGTGGTGGTGGTTGTGGTGGTGGTAGTACTGGTGGTGGTTGTGGTGGTGGTAGTAGTAGTAGTGGTAGTGGTGGTGGTGGTGGTGGTGGTGGTGGTGGTAGTAGTAGTAGTAGTAGTAGCAGCTAACATTTATATAGCACTGACTTTGTAACAGGCACTATATGCTAAGTGCTTTATAATTATTTTGTTTGACCCTCACAACAACCCTGGGGTAAGTGCATTTATTATTCCCATTTTACACATGAGGAAACTAAGACTGCTGTATGCCTCAGTTAAGTGACTTGCCTAGGGTCACAAAGCTCATAAATGTCTGATGTAAGATTTGAACTCAGGTCAGAACTCTAAGCCTGGCTCTATCTATTGTGCCACATAATCTGGACGATGTACGTAGGTGGTCAACTGGTACGTGGAAAAGCCATAAGTCTGTGCCATGTGAGAGTTGATTGAAGGAATTTCGAAAGTTTAGATTGAAAATAAGAAAATTGATGGGGAGGGCTGGATATAAGAGCAGTTTTCAAGAATTTGAAGGACTACCAAGGAGAGAGATCAGAATTGTTCTATTTGGTTTCAAACTGGGAATACTAATCAGTGGGAAAAAATCCTGGAGTCACTGAAGCAGAAGCTGGAAAGGACCTCAAAGGCCATCAAGTCTGACCCCTCTCATTTCATCAGTTAGCAAAGGAAGGGGCAGGGATGTTAAGGGACATGGCCAAGGTCACACAGGTACTAATTGTCAGATATGGGATATTAGGAGCCTGTGGTCTTGAACCTGGGTCATCTAGCTAAAGAGGTAGTTTGGTATAAAGGAGAGAGTTTGGGACTTGGAATCAGGAAAACCTGACATGGAATCCCACCCTCAGACAACAGTAACTATAGGATCCTGGGCAGGTCACTTAACCTGACTCAGCTTTGGCACCCTCATCTGTTAAATGAGGATAATAATTATACCCACCTAACAGTTCTGAGAATCAAATGAGATGATAAATAGAGAGCACCTGGCCATCCTGAAATTTCCAAGTAAATATCCTCTGTTATTGTCATTGTTTAAAGTTGATGTCGGTGGGGCAGAAAGCAGTAGAGCTTTTTTTTTTTCCTAGCAGAATGGGGTGCCTCTTGAGGGGCTGGGCATGACATAGAGGATAGCATGCTCAACTTGAAACCAGGAAGACTTGGGTTCAAATCCTCCCTTTGATACTAGCTAAGCCTCAGTTTGCTCCTCTGTAAAATGGGGAGCCAAGGTTGGTTTCAGTGGCCTCTAAGGTATCTTCTGGATCCTCCAATCCCTTATTGGAGGCCTCCTAGAAGAGGCTGGGCAACAGCTGGTCTGTTTTCTTAGAGTCAGGATTCCTTTCTCATATGGGTTCAACTCAGTGGCCTCTCTGATCCCTTCCAAGTCTAAAATCCTATGATTCTATAACTGATCAACTCCTTTGATATGGATTTATTGATAGCCAGTCATTGCCATCACCTTCTTGGTTTGACCTAGAACATCAGACTGTCTTTCTGAGCTGCTCTGAGCTGAACTTTCTGGTATTTAGCTTGAGGCTCTAGCGCCCCTTGAGACCCCATTGCATGAGGACCGTAGGGCCACATTCAGTGTTCTTCTCTTTGTAGTATCTTTATTTATGAGGTAAGAAGGCCTTGGGGGAACAGCCAGCTTGGGAAATAACTCTGCTCCAGCTCTCTTTATGTCTCTCCCATTTGCTAAGTGGAAATGTTCTCTCTTCATCTACTTGTATAAATCTTTTGGGTCAGCACATGGCCCCAGGTCACCATTCGCCTCCCCTTTCTTTCCTCTTTTCAACTGTAAGTAGTGAACTGACCCAGAAATGCGTCTCTTCTCATTTTCCTGAAAATTCAAACAGTATTCATCCATTGTGCTTATGGCCTATTAATAAAATACTGTTCCCGTGGTCTTGTCCTAGCTCTCATTTAATAAGGACTTTTCCATTTAGTGGAACATGCTTTGGTTGGCAGTCCTTTGCCCTCACACCCAGCACATGTCAATGGAATAAAGGCATTTATTTGGAAATCAATTATTTGGGGTGGGAGCTACTTCTCTAAATCCCTCCTCACCCTCTTCCTTCCCTCCTTCCCCATTTATCTGGACACTGGCCTAAAGTTGACTTCTTCCATGCCTATTACAGTTTGGTATAACATTTTAGCAGCTATGTTGCCAAAGTCAATAACATCTAGTTTTGCCAATTTCTAGCTGTGTGACCTTACTCAAAGTCACTTTCCCTGTCTAGGTTTCAGTTTCCTCATTTGCAAAATAAAGGGATAGAACTAGATATATATTTTTTTCTTTTTTTGGAGTCAACTGGGATTATGTGACTTGCTCAGGGTCACATAGCTAGTAAGTGTCTGAGGCCAAATTTGAACTCAGGTCCTCCTGACTCCAGGGACAGTATTCTATCCACTGTGCCACCTAGCTGTCCCTGGACTAAGTAATCTTGACAGTACATTCCAGCTCTAACTCTATCATTCTATAATCTCTTCTGTCTCCTGTCTATTTTATTAATTATTCATTATTTTATTAATTAACTATTTTAGTAGATATTAGTGAGTAGAGACTCAGTATGTAATCATAATGAAAACTAATAATCACCAATATTTATAAAGCACTTTAAGGCTTGAAAAGCACTTTACACAGTATGTCATTTGATCCTAACAATCTTCTGAGACACATGTCACTTTATAGATGAGGAAACTGAGGCAAACAAAGGTGAAATGACTTGTCAGTGTCTGAGGCAGAATTAGAACTCAGGTCTTCCTAACTCCTTGTCCAGTACTTTACCCATGGACCCACTTAGCTGCAACCTAACTCTAGTCTGGCAATGTAAGTTCCTTTATGGCAGGTGCTAACTCTGGTGTTTGTATCCCCAGTGGCTGGCCCAGCAGCTGGGACATAGTGGGCAATAAATAAATGCTGGTAGATCAATTAATTGATTGATCATCCCTTGCCTGAACTATTGCAGCAGCTTTCTAATTTGTCTCGCAGTGTCTAAATGCTTTCCTTTCCAATCCATCTTTCAGAGAGTTGACTAATTGATTTTCTTAAAACACAGATCTAACTATATCATTCATTCCTTCTACCTATAAATCTTCAGTGGCTCCCTATTGCTTCTGGGAGGAAATACAAAATCCTTAGTCTTGACAATCAAAGCTTTTCACAATCTGGTTCTTGCCTACCTATCTGGCACTTGTCATATTACTCCCTTTCAAGCACTCTCTATTCCAGACAAACTAGCACTTCTTCTATTCCCTATACATGACACTCACATAGGTTGGCTCAGAGGATAGAGCACTGGACATAGGAATCTTGAAGACCTGAGTTCAAATCCTGCTTTAGATACTTACTAGCTGTATAACCCTGGGCAAGTCACTTAACCCTTATCTTCTTCAAATTCCTCACATGCAAAATAAGGATAATAATAGCACCTGCCTACCAGAGTTATTATGAGGATCAAATGAGATAATATTTGTAAGGTGCTTTGCAAACTTTAAAGTATAGTGTAAATCATATCTATTGTTATTGATGGCTAGGTGACAGTGTTTTGAGTGCTAGACCTAAAGTCAGGAATACCTGATTTCAAATCCAGCCTCAGACACATAATTACCAAATGACCCTAAACAAGTCACCAAAACTTCTGTCTGCCTCAGTTTCCTCATCTGTAAAATAAGGAGAATGGTAGCACTTACCTCCCAGGGTTATTGTGAGGATAAAATGAGATAAAATACTTGGCAAACCTTGAAGTGCTTTAGAAATCAATCATACCTTGTTATAATTACAGTACATTATGTTGTTATATTATATCACATTATATCATTTGTGTTATATTGTATCGTATCATGCTACATATGGTATGGTATGGTATGATAAAGTATTTTTTTGATACTGTAGAAAGAGAACTGATTTTGGAGTCATGGGAACTGAATTCAAATACTGTCTCTGCCCCTTGTTACCTGGATGGCCTCACATATGTAACTTATTCTATATTTGGTACAGTTTCCTCATCTGTAAAATGAGGCAATTGGATTAAATGGCTCCCAAGGTCCCTTCTGGCTCTTGATCTAGAATTCTATTAATTTATTTACATATATTTTGTATTCAACTACTTCTGTATATCTCCCACTCCTCCCCCCCACACACACACCCAGGAAAATATGAGGGCAGGGGATGTTTTGCTTTTGCCTTTGTATCTTGGCCACTAGCATGGTACCTTGCACAGGGTAGGAGCTGAAGAAATAAATGTTTTTTAAACTGAACTGAAGCCATTCCTGTCTCTTGAACAGTCGTGTGTGTGTGTGTGTGTCTTTGTTTTTTTCCTCCAAAATGCCTTAATCTCTCATTCCTGAAGTACACGGATAGCAGAAAGATAGACACTGTCTGTTTCACAATCAAGCTGCCAGAAAAATTTCTATAGCTACTGTTTGAGCTTTCATCTAAAAGCCCAAGAAAAGACAAGACCTTCTAGAGCCCATAATAGAATATGAAGGTAGAAGTTCACTGAGTTTAAACAGATCTGCAAAATACTCTTTTTTCCGAAACTATGATATTGTTCCTATGGGAACTCTATCCGCCAATGCAGATACAACCTACCTATAATTCCAATTCTTCATGAGTCTTTTGGAGCTTACAGGGACTAAATGACTTGCTCCCAGTTCCACAGTTGGTAAGTCCTCCAATGGGAGGATTTGAACCCAGCCTTCCCTAATTTCACACCTAATGCCCTGCCTATTATGTCATGTTACCTCTACAGGTGATATATATCTATATATCTATATCATCTATATCTATATCTATATCTATATCTATATCTATATCTATATCTATATCTATATCTATATCTATATCTAAATCTATATATACACACACATATACATATCTACACACACATATACATATATACACACATACATACACACATATATTTATATATATGCATATATACACATATGTATATGTGTGTGTATATGTGTGTATATATGTATATGTATATATACATATATTGATCTTTATGTATATCTACAAATGTATATGTATGTATGTACATCTATATATTTACATACAGGGCAGAGGTTGTTTTAAGCCTTAATAGCTTAATTATTAAGCCTTTAGAGCTTAAAATGGCACTAAGACCTTTGAGATGCCATATATATAAGTAATACCTATGTAGCCATAAACAACATAAGTAATGCCTATGAACAATTCACATTACTGACTTTCATATATTTTTCATTTGCTGCTTAGTCCTAAGTACTAAATTCTTTGCCTGAGATTGTTGGTCCAATCAAACATTCCATCAGCAAGTGTTTCTAGGCACCTACCTCCTAGAGTTGTATTAAGGATTAAATGAGATAATAATTGTAAAGTGCTTAGAGCAGTTCATGGAATGTAGTAGGCACTTAATAAATGTTTCCTTCCTTCTTTACAACATGTGTACATCCTCCTGTATATTCCTGTATAGCAAGTGTTGTTGTTCAGTCCTGTGTGATTCTTCATAACCTCATTTAGGGTTTTCTTGGCAGAAACACTGGAATGGTTTGTCATTTCCTTCTCCAGCTCATTTTTACATTGAGGAAACTGAAACCAACAGGGTCAAGTGATTGTCCAGGATCACGCAGCTAGTAAGGGTCTGAGGCCAGATTTGAACTCAGGAAGATGGGTCTTCCTAACTCCAGGCCTGACACTCTATCTATCCACTGTGGCACCACCTAGCTGCCCCATGTTGCAAGTAGATTCTTAAAAAAAAATAAATAATTGAATGAATGAATAAGAATATGAAGTATATTAATAGGAGTAACATTTAATGATCTTGGACAGGTAAACTGAACTCATGTTGTGAAGGGCTGGTAAAGCCAGACAGAAGAGCTTGTATAATGGTTTAAAAGCATGCAGAGCCATTGGAGGCTTTTGAGTAGAGGAATAACATAATCAGACAGATCTCTGATCTAGAAATATCAGTTTGGCAGCTGTGTGGAAGATGTTCTGGAAAGGACAGAGATTTGAAGCAGGGAGACCAATTAGGAGGTGATTGAAATAGTCAAGGCAAGAAGTCATGAAGGTCTAACTGAGGGTGATGGCTGTGTCCATGGAGAGGAGTGAATGAATGTGAGAACTATTATGATGGCAATGCATCAACTTACTTATAAATTTGACACTGAACAGAGACTTAGAGGTGATCATATCCAACCCCCTTATTTTATACAGATGGAGGTAGTGAGCTCCAGAGGTAAAGTGATTTGCATAAGATCCATCCGTTAGACTTGAGACTTCCTTGAGCCTTTCTTTGTATACCCAGCACTTAGGACACTTCCTGGCATATGCTGAATGAATGGTTGTTGAATTGACAAAGACATGACGTGTCAGCACTATGAACCCCTGTCTGGTACCTCCCAAGCCCCTTACAGTGCACCATGCTTCCTCTACCTAATCTGATTGATTGAAATATTGGGGGGGGGGGTTAGAGGGAGCTCAGTGAGTGAGAATTCAGAATTGAATATCACTCCTAGATTGCTAAATTGGATGACTCCAAAGCTGGTGAAGCCTTTGACATGGAAGAATTAGAAAGAGAAATATATTGGATGGGTACAGATGACAAATTTTGTTCTGAGCAAGCTGAGTGTGAGGTGATAGCAGGAGCTTAAGTTTAAAAGGGCCAATAGGCAGTTGGAGATGAGGGTTATGTGAGGCCACTCAAAATAGAGAATGATAGACCTTTAGCCTTCATCTCTTTGAGCCTCCTTTTGCTATGCTCTCAAATGAAGATGAAGTGTCTTGCACAAGGTTACACCTAGGGAAGTGGGCTGGAGCCAGCTTATATAGAAAATTGATTGCTAAATTTTTTGGTGCAAGCATTTGCACCTCAGAAATTGACCAAGGTGCCTAATCAAGGCTTAGCCCAGTGCCTAGAACATAGTAAGCACTTAATAAATGTCAATTGATTGATTGTTTTGTTGACTGCCTAGACTCAAGAACATGATTAATGAAATGTTAATGAAGATTTAGTTTTAAAGTATGCCATGGCTATATATATATATATACATATTTTTTTTTTTTTTTGGAGAACAATTTGTTAAACATTTCCCAGCACTCCCCTGGTTACACTATAGCCTACTGAGCAGCAAAGTCAAGACTCAAACTTGGGGATTTGACTTCAAACCCAATCCAACTTTCACTGTAATACTCAACTACTTGTCCAGAGGCATAGGATGGTGGTGTTTTAGGTCATCTCCAGAGGAATGTTGCAATATAGGACATCTCTGCCTAGGAATGTGACAGTTTGGGGAGATTGGGGGCAAGGAGTGACAATTTGGACAATTTGGAAGCAGAAGTCTGGATTTGGATGACAGAATCAGGAATCAAATGCATCTTAATAGACTAGATCATTGGGTCTATTCCAGTTGAAATAAAGTTCAGTAGTACTAAATGTCAGTCTTGATATGTGGGCTCAAAAAAAAAACAACTTTGCAAATGTAAGATGGGGGAACTATGGCCAAGGAAGCCATTTATCTGGAAAAATATCTGGGAATTATAGTAGATTTCAACCTCAACATGGGTCAACAGTGTCGATTGGCAGCCAGGAAAGTGGAGGAAATCTCAGGCAGTATTAAGAGAGGCCACGATTAGAGGGTGTCTAGATAGTCCCACTGTACTCTGCTGTGGTAAGACCACATCTTAAGGTCTTGAGTTTGAAAACTCCAATAGGCAATTGGTGATGAGAGTCAGGTCAGACCTCTCAAAATATAGAATTATAGACATTCATAAGGTAGAGGTCACCTAATCTGATCCCCTTCATTTTACAGCAGAGCGAAGTGAGGTTTAAGGAGGACATCACTTGTTAGGAAGGGTAGTAATCAGCTAGAGAGCATTCATCAAAAGGAAACCAGAAAGACATTGAATCCATATCACCTGGAGATTAATTGAAAGAACTAAAGACATTTACCCTAGAAAAGAAATGTCTTAGGAAGGGACATGATAGCAGTCTTCCAAGGGCTGTCATTTAGATTAAGTTAGACACTTTTCACTGTACCCCAGAGTACACAATTAGGAACTACTGTTAAAAGATACAAATGAGCATATTTAGGCTTTTTCTGCTCCTGCAATTTCTCCTGGACAGGTGACAAACACCATATCAACCATTAGACTAGATGATTTTTAAGGAGTATTCCAGACCCCAACGTATGATCCCAAGATGTCAACTCACTTGTATAGAAACCATCACTATTAACATAAAACTGACCCATTCAAATTCCAAAAGAAATACAGAAATCAATACTACCAATATATTTAGCCCTACCCCCAAAAGGAGTTGGAAATTTGAGGCAAATTCTCCCACAATCCCTCACTAGCAAGACATGGTGGTATTCAAACCTCAGAAAGACAAATTGAGAGTTAGCATGGCATGAAGGTTTGACAAGTTCATTCACATAGATGCCTTTGAGATAATTCATTTTTTTCTTTAGTTGACTGAACAGGATGAAATGCCTTTCTCTTAGGATTTCAGTGTTGTTGATGCTAATGCTTTGGTTGTTGGATTGCTGTTTTTTTTGTCATTTGGGGGTGTTTGTGTATGTTTTAAAATATATTTTAAACGTATTAAATTATAAATATGTATATATACATCTATCTATCTATCTATCTATCTATCTATCTATCTATCTATCTATATCTCCTAGTGTTACTAATACATGGCCTCTTCCTCTTTGCCTACCCCTTAATACTGTGCCTGAACCATTCTGAGACACTAAGAAATTTTAAGACAACAGAATGTCACTCTGACCCATCTTCAGTCATCTGTGACCATTTTTTTTTTCTCCAGCACTCAGGGGGCAGGATAGCACTCAGCTATTTGGCCCTGTTCTAAGTCATTGACTGCTCATGGACTCATCGTCATGTGGCTTGATAATAATAAGGAGTTGTCATCTCTGTGGCATGGCTCAGTAAATTCAGATTGGATGCCAACAGTGCAATGGGTGACTCTGTGAGGCAGGATGTTTTAGGGATCCTGGGTAATGGAGGCTCTGAGCACAGCCTCTTTCTCAGGGTTGTGACCACTGTGGCTTAGGTCACTGTTGTTGTGAAGTTTGGTTTGTTTGTTTGTTCTGTGACTTCCCTGAAAGTTTTTCTTAAGTGAGTTGGGTATCTCAACCCTACCCTCCTTGGAAATGAACCATCATTACTGTGATTGACTTGTATCAGGAGGGCCAGGCAGGGAGACTATGGCAGAAAGTTCCAACTAAAAGACTGAGCCTTTTTCCTCTTAACAAATGGGTCTGGAAAAAGTGCTCTTAATAGAGATGGAAAGAACCACACTGATGATAACTGTTCTGATTTCTCATAATTATATGGAGGTCATAGGATTAAAGATCTAGACCAGGAAGGGATATCAGAAGACATCTAGTCCAAACTTCCTCATTTTACAGATGAGGAAACTGAAGCCCAGAGAATAGCATAAGTTTTTTTTAAGTCATTTTAGTCATTGCCTTGGCCAAGGTCATATAAATAGTAATCAGTCAGAAGCAGAATTTGAACCCAGGTCTTAGGTCTTGAGATCTAATAATACCATTTTAGTTTTTGTTGTAAAGTCAACTATATCCCAAAGAAATCATAAAAAAGAGAAAAGCACCCACATGCACAAAAATACTTAGAGCAGCTCTTTTTGTGGTGACAAAGAATTGGAAATTGAGGGGATACCCATCAATTGGGGAATAGCTGAGCAAGTTGTATATGAATGTAATGTGATATTATTATGCTCTAAAACATGATGACTTCAGAAAAACCTGGAAAGACTTACATTACAAGACTTTGATTCTGAGTGAATTGAGTAGAACCAGGAGAACATTGTATACAGTAACAGCAACACTATGCGATGACCAACTCTGATAGATTTAGCTCTTCTCAGAAATACAATGTTCTAAGACAATTCTAAAAGACTCATGATAGAAAATGCGATCTACATCCAGATTAAGAACTAAGGAGTCTGAATGCAGATCAAAGCATACTATTTTCTCCCTTTTTTTTCTTTCTCATGGTTTTTCCCTTTTATTCTGATTCTTCTTTCACAACATGACTGTTGTGGAAATGGATTTAATATGATTGTACATGTGTAGCGTATGTCAGATTGCATGCCATCTTGGGAAGAAAGGAAAGAAAAAAAAATGGAAATCAAAATCTTATAAAAGTAGATGTTGAAAATTATCTTTACATGTAATTGGAAAAAATAAAATACTATTAAGAAAAAAAAGAAAGTCATCTCTTAATGACATAAATCAAATAAACATGCAAAATAAGGGACAAGACTCTAAACCCAGATCCCCTAGTCTTTGATAAGGCAAAACTAAATGAATCTGACCAACAGTAAACAAGAAAAATTCTTTTCTTCTGTCTCCTTCCAGGTATGCTTGAGTTTCCCTCAACTTCAGTTTTTCTTCATGCCTTCTTTGCTTTGTATGTGTGTGTGTGTCCATCTATAATTTCAACCACGTAAAGAAAATTTAGTGTGGACACTCCCATTGCATTCCTGTACTTTTGCAGTAACTTACTGCCTTAGACAGTTTCCTGGGGCATTGGGAGTTTAAAGACTTGTCCAGGGAAACACAGCTAGTCTGTGTCAGAGGTAAGACCTGAATCCCCCACCCCCCACCTCCCAACACATACACACACGTGCACACATACACACGTGCACATATGTACACACATGTGCACACAAAACACACATACATACGTGCACACACACATACACATACACACACATACATCAAATAAGGCCAAGAAGGTTCAACATGAATTTGAATCCAGTTTCTGCCACCTACTGGTCTTGGGATCCACGCCACAGCACTTCAGCTCTCAGAATCCAACTCTTTTAGATGAGAAATTAAAGGAAGTGTTGAAAATCTGCATTGGTAGAAGGGATTTCTTCATTAGAAGCTCTAGAGTCCTTTGAAATCAATCACAGGTTTAGATCATTCTCTCTCTCTCTCTCTCTCTCTCTCTCTCTCTCTCTCTCTCTCTCTCTCTCTCTCTCTCCTTTCTCTCTCTGTCTCTATCTTCTCTCTCCTTTCTCTCTCTCTCCCCCCCTCTGTCTCCCTCCCTTTCCCCTTCTTCCTTTCTCTTTTTCCCCTCCCTGTCTCCTTTCCTCCTGCTGTGTCTCCTTACTTTCTCTGTTTCTCTTTGTATGTCTCTCTGTGTGTCTGTCTCTACCTCTGTTTGTCTCTGTCTCTGTTTCATTCTCCCTCCCTTCATCTCCTCCATCTATTCTATTCCTGCTGCTTCCAGCCCCCAATCCCTCATATGCATTCACCCTAGGTTTTACTTAGCTAAGTCACCAGAGCCCACACCCTGGGAAGCTTCAAGTACCAGCAAGCTAAATTCAGACAGGGTCATCACCAGCTTGGTCTCAAGTAGGGGAGGAGGGGCAGAGGTTAGCCACAGCAACTCTCTCAGACCATCTCCCAGTGCCGCAGGGAGAGGTTGAGACTTGCTGAGCTCCCAAGCTGGTGAAATCACAGATACATGGAGTAACTGAAATGAGCAGTCTGTGCTGCACCTACCTGATGTAGAGATAAACAAAGGATATTTATCATCAATCTGTCAGCCCAGCCCAGCCTTCAGTAGCAGGGGTATCACCAGACAAATGCATCATCAGAGCTGGCTGCTGAACAGGAAGCTGGGTGCAGAGATGTACCCGATTTCATTTCACCTCTTGGTTATAATCATGTACCCTTACTTGTCCGATAAATTTGATTAATCTCTGGTTGGGGGAGAAGGGTTATACAGCCTTCCCTTAGAAAATGTCTATAAATTACTGATCTGTAAGGTTTTTTTGGCCTGTGTTTTGAAGGGGGACTGCGGCATTCCATGACTCCCATCTATATATGATGATAGCAAAAAGATGTCAGTAGCAAAAAGATGGCCTGCTTTTTTAGGGAGAAGAACAAGAGAATCAGAGAAGCCATCTAGTCCAACCCCACCATTTCATAAAGGAGTAAACTGAGGCTCAGAGAGTTAAGTTGCTTGCTCAAGGTAGGATTATAAACCAGTTCTTCTGACCCCAAATCCACTGCTCTTTCTACTTTGAGTCATTAAATGAACTCCACATTTTCCCAATGGCAATCCAACATTATTTATTTGATTGCCACTAGATTGTGAGGTCTCTGGGGATAGGGACTGTTTTTGCCTTTCTTAGTTCCTGCAACACTTAGATCAGTGCCCACTATGTAGTAGTTATTTAATAAATGCCAATTGACTTAACTTGACTTCCTCTTCCTGTACAATTCTGGACCTACGTCATTGCCCAATTTGCAATAACTGTCTAAAACGTGGCTCCTGGTGGCCCAGATCTGTGGGCTAATCATTCATCTCTATATCCTAGATTAGACGATAGGCATTCTTCATTTACTTGGTTTTCCCTGTGTGGCAAGTTAGGTAAAATTTTCTGGCATGACTACAGATCTCATTTCAGATTCTGTAGTCTAAAGCTTGATGTGGTCAGTGTAAGGTCTTCCTTCTACAGAAAGGCACAAATGGAAGTCAACTATCTGTGGAGAATCACTTTTAGACGTGATATGCATTTTGTCCTGGGTAGGCTCCATGTGGCAGACTTCTGAAAGAGTGTGAACAAGAGGCAAATAGGAATATGTCATCTGCATTATCAAAAGTCACTTAAATCAGTGATGTAGTTCCAGTAAAGAACTAGAATATCAGAGGCTTTTATTTGTTTTTGTTTTGGAGAGAAAAGCATATCTCTTTTATATCACGAAAACAGAAATGTCTAGTTAATAGCTGACATATATGTTGTTAAATCATTTCAGTCCTGTCTGACTTTTCCTGACCCCATTTGGTGTTTTCTTGGCAAAGATACTGGAGTAGTGGGTAAATAGAATGTTAGAAAGGTTACATTATGACAGACCTTTGGCATGATTTAGACATAAAAGGTGACACCATAAGCAAATTAGAAGAGCAAAGAATAAGCTATCTGTCAGATCTATGCGGAGGGAAAGAATTCATGACCAAACAATAAAAAATAGATCATTTTGATTATATTAAATGAAAAGGCTTTTGTACAAACAAAACCAATGCAACCAAGATTAGAAGGAAAGCAGGAAGCTAGGGAACAATCTTTACAGTAAGTACCTTTGATAGTTTTCATTTCTCAAATATGTAGAGAACTGAGTCAAATTTATAAGAATATAAGTCGTTCCCCGATCAATAAATGGTCAAAGGATATGAGCAGGCAGTTTTCAGATGAAGAAATGAAAGCTATCTATAGGCATGTGAGGAAGTGCTCTAAATCACTTCTGATTAGAGAAATGAAAATTAAAACAACTTTGAGGTACCACCTCACACCTATTAGATTGGCTAGTATGACAAAAAAAAGAGGAAAAAAAGAAAATGTTAGATGTTGGAAAGGATGTGGGAAAACTGGGACACTAATGCATTGTTGGTGGAGTTATAAACTGATCCAACCATTCAGGAGGGCAATTTGGAACTATGCCTGAAGTGCAACCAAAATGTGCATACCCTTTGATCCAGCAATACTACTACTAGGTCTCTATCCCAAATAGATCATAAACAAGGGAAAAGGACCTATATGTGCAAAATTATTTATAGTAGCCCTTTTTGTGGTGTCAAAGAACTGGGAATTGAGGGGATACCCATCAAATGGGGAATGGCTGAATAAACTGTATTACATGAATGTAATGGAATACTCATACAATAAGAAATAATGAACAGGCAGATTTCAGAAAAAAAAAACTTGGAAAGTCTTGTATGAACTGATGCAAAGTGAAATGATCAGAACAGGAAAACATTGTACACAGTATCAGCAACATTATGTGATTAACTGTGAATGACTCAATTCTTCTTAGCAATTTATGAAGGAAAATGCTGTCTATATCCAGATAAAGAACTGATGAACTCTGAATGCAGATCAAAGCATTTTTTTTCACTTAACTTCATTCTTCCTTGTGCTTTTTTTTCCTTTTGATCTGTTTCTTTTTTCACAACTGTGACTAAGATGGAAATATGTTTTATATGATAGCACATGTATAAACTATATCAAATTGCCTACTATTTTTAGAAGAGGGGGGGAGGAGAAATATTTGGAACTCAATATCTTGTAAAAATGAATGCCAAAAATTTTATTGACATGTAAATTGGGAAAAAATAAAATAGTATTTAAAAAATATGCTGGAGTGGTTTGCTATTTCCTTCTCCAGATCATTTTATGGATGAGGAAACTGAGACCAATAGATTAAGTGATTTTCCCAGGATTTTTAAAAATTAAGTGATTTTAATTTTAAACTGTTTATTTATTTTATTATATTTATATTATATTTACATTTATTTATATAAATATATAAAATAAATAAAAGTGTTTATATAAATATATTAATATTTATTTTATTTATATTTATGTGTTAGTTTTATTTAATTTAATTTAATTTTAATTTTAAAATTGTTATTTTTCCCACATACACAACTAGTAAGTGTCTGAGGCCAGATTTGAACTCAGAAAGATGAGTCTTCCTGACTCCAGGCCCCATACTCTATCCCACTGCATCACCTAGCTGCCTGATATATGTATTAAGGTCTATTTTTTGAATGTTGCACCTCCAAAAAAGAATGTTCAGGTAAAGTCATCCTGGTTTTGTAGTTGAGAAATTAAATCTCAGAGAAGGTAAGCAATTTGATCCAAGTCATGAAGATAGCAAGTTACAAAACCATAGAATTTGAGAGTTGGAAAGGACCTCATTGCTTCCTAGTCTACTACTCATATGCCAAAGCGATCTCCACTATAATGTACCTAATGAGGGGTAGTCCATTCTCAGCTTGAAGACCTCCAAGGAAGGGAGACAATATCCCTTACTATGAAAGAGTGGCATTACAGATGAGCTCTGTTAAATTTATAAATACTTATTATTAAATCATAGAATTTTCAGTTCTTTTTATTCTTGTTTTCAAAATTAATATGCATTTGTTTTATATCCCTCCCACAACTCCCATTAGAAAAAAGAAAGAAAAAGAAAATTCTTATAATAACACTCATAGTCAAGCAAAACAAATTCCCACCCTGAGCATGTTCAAACACATATGTCTCACTCTGCATGACTGGGCCAGCGCTTCTCTGCCAAGGATGTGGGTAACATGAATTATCACCAGTCTTTTAGAATTATGAGTGTTCATTACATTAATCGGAGTTCTCCAGCCTTCCAGAGTTGGTTTTCTTTGTCATTCAGTCATATCCTACTCTTCGTGACCCTCTTCATGACATACCAATGCTGTCCATTGGGGTGCTTTTGGGGCAAAGATACTGGAGTGGTTCACCGTTGTCTTATCAGTTGTTTTTCTTTACAATGCTGTTACTATATAAATCGTTTTCCTGGTTCTGCTTACTGATTCACTTTGAGAGTGTTCATACAAGTCTTGCTAGCTATCTCTGAAACTGTCCCTTTCTAAATTTCATAAGGCATAAAAGCATTCCATAGCATTTATATACCATGATTTGTCCAATCATGCCCCAATTTATGGCATTCCCTTAGTTTCCAGTTTCTTGTCACTGTGATAAGTATTCCTCCTTTTCCTCCTTTCTTTGTTCTCTTTGTGGATATTTTGCCTCGTAGTGATATCACTGAGAAAATTATGGACTTTCAAAGTCAATGGAAACCTGAGAGATTATCTACTTCAACCCAAGTCTGAACCTGGACCACTGCTACAATCTCCATAACAAAGGGCTGTTCTGATTTCAGTCGAAGGCCTTTCATGGAAGACTTCTATTTCACCTCCCTTGAGGTCCTCAAGCTAAAGATAGATGATCACTTATCTGAGATATTGTAGAAATAATTCTTGTTTATATATAGCTTGGATCAATGTCCCATAGCCTGTGATTGAAAACACATTCCTGTCTGAAGGAACTTATTCCAGTTTTGGAATAATCTAATTGTTAGCAAATTTCTCCTTATATTGAGTTGATGTCTTCTACAGCTTCTTTACCTTGCCCTTCATCCTACTCTTTGGGTCAAGCAAATGAAGTCTAAACTCTCTTCTACAAAGAAGCTCTTTAAACACTTGAAAGACACTATCATGTTTTCCTTATGTTTTGTCTTCTCTACATTAAGCATCCTCAGTTCTTTTGGTCTACCCTTTTATTGCATGGTTCTGAATGCCCTCACTCTCCTTACTGCCCTCCCTCCTCTGGACACATTTCATCTTGTCAGTGTCCTTCCTGAAATGTGGTACCCATAACAGAACACAGTTGTGGTCTGACCAATGCTCATTACAGTGGGACAATAAGGTCCCTTGTTCTGGAGACCATGTTTCTATTGATGCAGCCTAATATGGCAGCCTAAGATTGAATTAGTTTTTTTGGATTGAAGCATCATTGATTCATGTTCAGCTTTCAGGCCAGCAAAACACCCAGATCTTTTTTCCCACATAAAATATCAAGTCATGTTTCTCTGATCCTGGTGCCTGTAAAGTCACTTTTTGTGAATTCCAACATATGACTCAGAGCTATGTGATGCTAGACTTAGAATCCTGGGCAGTCTGTATCCTGCCTCAGGTTCATACTGGCCACATGACCCAGTACAAATCATTTAAGCTCTCTTAGCCTCAGTTTCCTCATCTGTAAACATAAAAGGGTTAGACTCAATGGCCTTCAAGATTCACTCAATTTCAAAAGTTATGACCTTATGATGTTATATGTGTCTTATTAAATTTCATATAACATACTCACTGTTGGAAAAGAGCTCAAAGGCCATCTTGTCTAAATTATATTCTTATTTGTGATATGGAATGGATTCTTCATATGATCATAGATTTAGAGGTAGAAGAGGCCATTTAGTTCACCCATCTTCATTTTACTGATGGAGAAACTGAGGCCCAGGAAAGTTAAGGGACTTGCCTCGGGTCACAGTAGGCAGGAAGTATCAGGAAGAATCTCTGAACATAAGTTCTCTAACTACAAAAGCCCATGTTTTCTCCATTACACCGTACTGTTATTCTTATTCACGTAAGGAGTCAGATGAGTTAGCCACTGAGGCTTCTTTCATCAGTGAGCTTCTATGAATAAAGTGTTCTTTTGTTAGGGAAAAAAAGGCAAGCTCATAGTCTATTTGGAAAATAGGTGAGAAAATCCTGGGGGAAATTCATTTATGTTCTTTCCGCTAATGTTATGTTGCACATGGCCTAATGTGTGTACCGAAGAATAACAACTTCATGGCCTTCTTTTAAAGAGAATGCATCAGCCGGCTGCCACTGGGGGGTTGAGAATTGTTTAGTCAATTGCCCTTTGCAGGAAAATAAAGCTAATGGTGAGCCAGAGGACAGGAGATAGAACTTTGACATTTCTACGCAAACTCTGAAGACAAAAGGGATGTGGGAAGACTGAAAGGGAAAGTTAAAGGTCTGCTGATTGATGGAAAGACAATCTTCTCCAGAACTCTTTGCTTTGGGGAGATGGGAAGTCTGTAATGTATTCTAAACTTCATGGAACCTGTTATTTCATTGTGGATTAATTTTTTTAAAAAAATAAATATTCCTGAGATTCCAACACACTTATTTCAGAGCATTAGGAAAGCTGGAACAACCTATTAGGGTGACCAGTGACCCTAAATCCCACTAAAATGTGGGAGGAGATGCAGCCTCAGCCTATCCCCTTACTTCTGTACACTGACAAATAATTATGTTTTTTTGTTGGGATGGAGTGTATAAAGCATCTTGAATCACTTTCACTTTTTAAATCTTTTTTTTTTGGGGGGAAGGAGGGTCCTAGTAGAGTATTTGGTCATGATCAAGCTAAAAATATTTACCTTGATTTCCATATGACTATTTGTCCAACATAGTGGATAGAGGAACACAGTGGCTAGAGCAATGGACCTTGCAGCCAAAAGTAACTAGGTGTTAAAAAATATGTGGCTAATTCTACCTAGGCGAAAAAAGGTAAGTGATTTGCTCAAGGTCACACAATTAGCAAGTGTCTGGGTAGGGATATGAACCCATATTTTGCTACCTCTAACTCTAGAATTCTATCCACTACTCCTTAAAACCTTTCTAAGGAAGACCTGAATTAAAATCCAGCCTCAGACACTTACTAGCTGGGGACCCTGGATAAGTTACTTAACCTCTGTTTGCCTTTGTTTTGTCATCTGTAAAATGGGAATAAAAATACCACCTCCCTTCCAGGGTTGTTGTGAGTCTCAAATGAGATAATAATTATGAAGTGCTTAGCACAGTGCTTGGCCTATAGTAATCGCTATATAAATGTTAGTTGTTGTTATAACCCATGTCTTGCCAACTCCAACTCCACAGTTCTTTCCACTACCCCTCAAAACCTTTCTAAGGAAGACCTGGTTTTCAAATCTCAACTGGGACAGTTACTATCAGTGTGACCCTGAGAAGCTCACTTAATTTCTAGAGTCTTCAGACATTTCCTATGACTACTTATAGTTTGGTGGAGATTTTCATTGGTGGAGGGAGTGGCCACACCAGCAGCTCCCCTACTGGTGAAATCACAGGTGCATCCTTCACTCGTGTATTTAGCCAAAGAAAAAATCATTTTTTTCTGTTCCTTTTTTCCCCTTATTATGGAACATTCCCTATGGGAGCTGGATAAATTAATGCTCATTTTTGGTAAGTTTAATAAAAGGTCTTTTTTTCCTTCTGTTTGTGGGAGGCAGGAGACCCGGGTTATGGGGAAAGCAGATATTATGCATTTTCCTCTGTTTAATAACGGATCTCTTAATGCTTCACTATTGTTTTGCCAATAAGATGGCAGATGACCTCACTTGTTTATTTCCAGATCACCCATGCAAGATTTCATTTCGAAAAGTAGGAGGTAACATCGTCAGGATAGGGTACGTTTCTTTCAGTCCTGTTTTTGTATCCCCAATACCTAGAAAGATGCTTAGCACCTAATAGCTTGGTCCAGTAGAAAGAGTGCTGATTCTAGGGTCAGAGGCATGGATTCACCTTTTGCCTCTTAAACATTTACCTGTGTGACCTTGGAAAAGTTGTATCACCTCTATGGGCCTCAGTTTCCTCATTTGTAAAACAAGAGGGTTGTACTAGATGGTGTCTGAGGTCCCTTACAGCTCTTTGTCTTTGACCCTATGAGATGAACAGTTCAATAAATGGGATAGCTAAGAGGATGACAAATAGTTATAATTATGAAACACCATTCTATTTTCTGGCGGATAGTTTATCTTCCGCTCGTAGACAAGGTTGGATTATGTTCTTTTTTTTTTTTAAGTGTAGATATGGCACTTGGCTTGTTCTTTTGGCCAGCAATCTCAGCTGTCCAGGCCTTTGGAAATGCTGTCTTCCCACCATAATTGTTATAGTTTTATTTTAAAAAACAACAAGAAAAACTATTGCTGATAAAAATTAGAGAATATTTCTTCCATGAAAATGAAGCAAAGTCAAATCCTCCATGTGTCACTCCTCACCGTCATGACTTTGAGAAGTCATCGACCCTTTCTTGGCTTTGGTTTCCCCCTCTACAAAATGAGGACCAGTTGAACTAGCTGTCCTCTTCCAGCTTAAAGCTGCTCCCATAGCATTCTGGGAATGAGGATGCCAGTGAGCCTGCCACCCTGTGTCAATATAAACCCCAGCAGGTATTTTATCCATCCTCTCTGTCACCTCCCTGGGTTCCTTTTTAATTGCCATTCTCTCTTAAAGCCTGATTCCTATTAAATTATTCAGCACACTGTAATGTTTGTATGATCAGAGTAATTATTATAATTACGCACAGTGGATTTTCATAATTAATGACCTCTACCAAAATTCATTTTATATAAAAAGTACCCAAAACGGGAACTGACGTTCTTGTCCCTGAGGTCATCAAAATGACATTAAATTGAAGGGGATTTTTTGCATTGGAGAAAATAAAGGATTCTCCTGGGTTTGGTTTTGGGTTTTGGGGGTTTGTTTCTAGTTGTTCTCTTGCAGTCTGTGTACTTGCCCTGGGGGAGGTGCCCACCCTCTACAGAAGCAAATTTACCTAGTGCTGGCAAGTTAACTCATCATAGTAGCCCTGAGGTTCCCAATAATATAAGAGGTTCAGGTCCACAGAGGACAGTATATGCATTGGCTCACTTGATCCGTACAACATGTAAAGTAAGGATGTTCAAGCTCAGAGCTAACTTAGCCATAATTACACAATAAGCATGAAAGATGGTCATGGTACCTAAGCCCAGGTCATGAGATGGTAGATTTATAGCTGGAAGAGACCTTAGAGGACATGTAGACTAACCCCTTCATTTTACAGATGAGAAAACTGAGGCACAGAGACCAGCCAAGGCTCACATAACTCGAAAGAAGATTTGAGTCTGAGAACTTTAATATTCTATATACTTCTGACTCTGAATCCATCATTCTTATCTACGACACCAAGAATTCCGTGTGGTGTCCTAGACTGAGAACTGCTTATTGGGAGATGTATGAGGGTAGAGCACCAGGCCTGGAGTTTGGAAGACCTGAGTTCAAATCTGACTTCAGATACTTACTAGATTGTGATACTGGGCAAATCACTTAACCCAGTTTGCCTCAGTTTCCTCATCTTTAAAATGAGCTAGAAAAGGAAATGCAAACCACTTCATTATATGTTCCATGAAAACACCAAAGGTGGTCATGAAGAGTTGGACATGACCCAAAATGAGTGAATAACAGCAACAAAATAAATTACAAAGATGAAAGAAAAAAAATGTTTAAAAAATTGTGTTAATGTGTAATTGGGGAAAAATAAAATATATAAAAATGAAAGAAAAAAGAAACCAAAAGCTGGAAGTGACCTTGGAAGTCATGCAATCCCACCAATGTTCTTAGGTAAACTCTAGTTTTCATCAAAGTGCAACTCAAATGCCCCCTGCTTTGGAAGGATGGTCTTTTCTGAAGGCCTCCAGCTGCTAATGACCTCCCCCCACCAAAACAAAAAATATCAAAAAACTACCATGATAGAATGCAAGATCCTACTGTTTCATTTTTGTATTCCCATTCTCAATATCTAGAACAGATGGCTAATTAACGTTCACTTAGTGTGAGGTAGCTAAATGGCGTAGCGAATAGAGTGCTGGACTTGGAGTGCAGAAGACCTGAGTTGGAATCCTGCCTCAAACACTTCCTAGTTGAATGACTCTGGACAAGTCACTTAGTCTTTCTGGACCTCAGCTTCTTTGACTATGACCTGGGGATAATAATGACAAATATCACACAGGTTTGTTGTGAGGATCAAATAAGTGAACTAACAAAAAGCACTTTGCAACCTTAGAGTGTTATACAAATGCTGGCCAGTGTTATTCTTTGATCAATCAAGTTTCTTGACCTAGATCCTCCGGTAGGAAGTGACGGAGCTAGTGTGTGGGTTCAAGTCAACCGATTCAAAATCCAGCAGAGTTTCCATCATGGTACCCTACCTCTGAGACCAGTAGGGAATTCCACTCTTAGGCATAGATAATAGAGACTTAGGGAATTTTCCAGGGCTCTGAGAGGTGGCCAGTCAGGCAATAATCAGTAATCATTTATTAAGCACTTACTAATAAGTGCTAAGCCATGGGGATACAAAGAAACTCAAAAACTGTCCCTCCCTCAAAGAACTCACATTGGTGTGGGAGATAGAGCAGGATCACACATTAAGTGTCAGAGATGGGGTCTTTGGGAACCACAGTCTAGAATTGTATCCGTAACTTCACAGTTTTCACAGAATTATTTATTTGCTCTTGTGGAGACTACATTCAGACAAAATTTTTCAAATAGATTTCTTTATGGCTATGGGATATTTATTTTTTAAATATTTTTTATCTCAGTAGGAATAGTGAAGAGGGTATTCTTAGGGAATGGAATCAAAGAACTTAGCGGTCTACTACCATGAAGGAAACAGCAACAAATAGACTAAATCACTACTGTGGAGAGGGTAATACAGTATTGACTTCTCGGCTCTGGTTAATTTTCACTAATCTGAACACCTTATAGACATTGGACTCTTTCTGATAGCCCCCTACTGATGCCGGGCTAGTGGCGGTGAATATTATGAGTGTGGAGACTCAGGAGGGCTTTGGAATGAAGCAAGATTTATTTAAAGTCATAAATGGATTATTGGATTACTTCTTGGTCATGCCTCTAAGTAATTTATGGCTGCAACCCGAGGCTTTGCAATTCTAATAGTTTTTTCTCCCGGCATAATGACTGTCTGGCCATAATTAATTCTGAATCTTCTTCATTATACTCTCCCAATCTTTATGTTAACACACAACTGGTTCAGCAGCTGAGGCTGGCATCGAGATAGGGCAGGGCTGGGGCTCAAATAATCTTTCTCCCTCTCCCTCTTCCTTTCCTTCTCCCTCTCTCCTTCTCTCCCTCCCTCCCCTAGTATGCAGGCTGTATAATTGACGTGATCAATCTCAGCCACTAAGACGGAATGAGAAAATACCTTGGACATTTTGGGTACTATGGGTGCTGAATGTTGCATGTACTGCCGTATGTTAGTTGCCATCTTGGTTAGTTTCACTTACGTTTTTGTTTGACCTGCTCATTAACTGATAGATTTGGGGGACGTCTATCTCAAAGTTTACTATGATGTGAAAAACAGAAAGTTTTTTGAAATAACTCAAGTATAATGCCTCCTAGGCTGGAAAGAATGATGGCCCTGGAGTATAGAAGACAGGTGTTCCAATATTGCCTTGTATATTGAAAACCTATGTGTCAGTGGGCGAGATGCATCACCCCTCTGGGTCTCAGTTTCCTCATCTGTAAAATAATGGGGTGGATTATGTGACCTCTACATCTAATCTCTACATCTCCAGCTCTACATCTATAATTCTGTAAGATAACAATTACTTCACAACATTGTTGTGAGGTTAAATAATATTTGCACATACATGTATGACATATGCACGTAACTATGTACAACACATATAATGTGTATGTAAATGTATGTGATAGTCACACTATTTACACGTATGCACGTGCACAAACACCTGTGTTTGCACATGCATCATTACATCTATAGGTATGCATGAATACATTGTGAAACATATAAATGCTTATGTATAAATATTTAAGTGCTTCCCAAGACTTAAAGTGCTCTGTGGACACAAGCTATTATCATTATTGTTGTTATTGTTTTGGTTGTGGTAAACACTGAATAAGTGTTGAATGAAACTGAATCAAATTTTGCACTGAATTGTCATGCCTCCCCCTGCCTTCTCTCCCTCTTGCTGCTGCACAACCAAATGATGTACTCCATTCCTTTCCTGGCACATTGCTGGCAACTTGGTTATGGGTAAGGTGGCAGTGGTCACTGCTGCTGGTTACTCTTTTCTCAAATAAATTTGAAATTTCCTTTTCTTGGGGAGGGGAGAGGTAGGCCCAGAGCCCAAAGGGAGGAAACAAAAACTTGTTTTTACAGATGGAGTAAGCCAGTGCAAAATAGCCCGTACTGTTGACCTCCAGACCTTAGCTATTTCCCTTTCAGTATTAAAAGTGGGACCAGTAACCTGTATGACTAATGTGTAAACAATTGCAGTGTGCTTTGAATCTCAAGCAGCTCCTTACTATTGGCCTGACACTTTTTGCACTGTATCAATGTAGAGATGACAGGGGGGTCTGGGAGACTGTTATTTTTTCACCTCTTTTGTTATATCATTTGCACCGAATAACTCCAGGGTCTACTGATGTGGCCGCTAAGTGTCATCTTTAGTCCAGGGTTTATTTTCCAATCAGAATAGGACAGATCAATTCTATAAAGGAGCAGTGACAATCAGATTTCTTCATCACTTGGCCAATTTGAGGAGCCAAACTGAATACAGGTTCCTCTGATTAGCTTTGGCCGAGGCCCTCCCTTTCCTTCTTGTAATACTGTTGAGCTAATCCCTAGAAGTCTGCAAATACCTAGCATAGAACGTTCACTGTGGACCAGATCATTCTTTTTGCCCATGTTGGAGAGGTGCTTTGTTATCCAAGAATCAGGCATTGGCTGCCCATTTACTAGTAGCTGGGGAGAAAGGAAATAAATGAAACAGGATTTGAAGAATCCATCTCTGCCCCTAAGGACCTTATGTGTATAGAACGGCTGAATACATGATGGCATGATGCTAAGAGAAAGACTGTGTGGCACAGTGGAGAAGGAATGGGTCTCAAAGCCAAGCAGGTTTGAGTTCAAGTCTGGCCTATGACACATATTGGCTGTGTGACCTTGGGCAAGTCTCTTCATCTCTGAGTGCTCTAGGAAATTCTGTAAGACTCGAAATAGGCATCTAGGTGACAAATTAAGTAGAGCTTAGTGGTAGAAAGTTGGGCCTCGAGTCTGGAAAACCTCAGTTCAAATCTGGCCTCGGGCACTTTAGTAGCTATGTGACCCTATACAAGTCACTTTACTGCTGCTTACCTCAGTTTCCTCAATTGTAAAATGGAGATACTAACAGCACTTACCTGGCGTGGTTGTTATGAGACTCTAATATTTGTAAAAAGTGCTTAGTACAGTGCCTGGTATTTAGTAAGTGCTTAATAATTGTTTGCTAATTGACTGATTCATTGACTGATTCATTCCCCTAAGTTGCAGCGAAGATTACTACTTACCTTGGTAGGAATGATTTCCTCACCTGAGAATTTCCCATAGCAATGAAATCTCAAGATCATCTCCATCCCCTATATTTTTGTAAAGGGATGTTTCATGATTGTTTGATGAATATGGCATTTTATCCTCACATGGGAGCTCCTGGTATGGGAACGCCTTACCCCAAGGTAGACTAACTTATCTGTGACTTGGGAAATACAAACTAAAGGAGTCAGCTGAGATACAGAGAAGTTAGCTGAACTGCACAGGGACACATTCATTCATTTGTTTATTCATCATTTGATAAACACTTATTAGTGACTACCATAAATCATGGGGTTGGATGCTAGGGAGAGCAAACCAACACACACACAGACATACACACAAAATCTTCCTTCAATGATCCAACATTCTACATTCTATTGAGGGAGAATTTTATTTCATAAGCATACATACATACATACATACATGTATGTATGTATGTATGTGTATATGTGTATATATACACACACACTACATATACATATATGTACACACATACACATACATGTATCTATGTGTATACATTTGTATATGTATGTGTAAGTATATAGACATATATCTAGATGGATAGATAGATAGATAGATAGATAGATAGATAGATAGATAGATAGAGTGTTCCTTTTTGTGGTGATTCATGAAGGCACAAATGATACTACCAGTAGAAACTGAAGAAGCAGTCCCAAAAATTATGAAATCTTGCACAAGGAACTAAAGCCTGTAGAGGCGCAGGTGCCATTTATATAATAGTCTGTGAGTATCCTGCCAATAGAATATATGCCCTTTCAGGTCAGGGATATTTGAAATATGAGCTACTTGACAATCTGTCACGGGGATTTCCTGGTCCTTTTTGGTTCTGGAGCATCTTGGAGTTCTTGATGATGCTGGTGGTTCAGAACTGAGCCTCTGTAGGATTATAGATTATATAGATTATAGATTTAATGCTGGAAGGGGGCTGAGAGTCCATTTTATCCAACCCCCTGGTTTTGTTCTTCAAAGCAGCATAGATGTAGAGCTGGAAGGCCGTCTAGACCTACCTCCACATTTTAGTCATGAGGAAATTGAAGACCAGAGAGTTTGTCTATCAATCATTAGACATTTATTAAGCCTCTATCCAAGGTCGAATAGATGGTAACTATCAGTATTGGGATTTGAATTCTGGTCTTTTGACCTGTCTTAGAAGGTAGCTAGCTCATAGTACAGTGGATAGAGCCCTGAGCCTGGAATCAGGAAGAGCTGAATTCAGATCCAGCCTCCAACACTTACTAGCTATGTGACCTTGAGCAAATCACTTAACCTCAATTTGTCTCAATTTCCTCAACTGTAAAATGGGGGTAATAATATCACCTACCTCCCAACATTGTTATAGAGATCAAATGAAATATATTTATAAATCACAGTACCTAGCATATCATACGTGACATATAAATGCTTATTCCTCTCCCCCTTCCCTGAGGCAGTCCTTTCTCTACTCTTCCCCACTGGCTCCACTTTATTTCAGGCCCTTGCTTATAGGCACATAGATAAATATGGCCCTTGTCTTCCCTCTCACTTAGTGGATCCCTAAGGTCTTATCAGATATCCAAACATGCCATCCATAGGGCACACTAAGATGCCAAATCCATATTTCTATCCTTAGTGCCCAGCACTGTGTCGTTGCACATGATAAGTCCTCAAATAATCGGTGAATTGCATTGTATCTCAAGTCAACACAATGAGTGGTGGGATCTGTAAGAGAGACACTGCCATGATCATGGGTTAGGCTTAGCATTTTAATTACCTTTGTTGTTTTTACCCATCTTGAAAGTTATTACACCTTTTTTTTTTCCTCCTCTAGCAAAAGGTTTTCATATTGCCCACTTCATGGGATGTCTGGCTTTTGGGTACTACTGTTGCCCACGTCAGGATAAGAATGAGCTCTTCCACCTGTCACTTTTGCTAAATTTTATGTTGGCTCTTTGCCTCTTCTCCTTCCCCAACCCCCATCTAAAATGAAATTATCTAGGATGAAGAAAGCACAGTTGTTAAATAGGAAACATCCATGACATTTAAACATTATTATCAAATCCTTTAATGTCAGAATTGGTTTGAGATAAAACTGTACCTCCAGGCCATCGGGTTCCAGGAGTTGCAGTATGTAAATAGGCCATCTCCTAAGAAGCCCAAATTAATTACTTGTGTTTTCAGAGACAGTGTGACAGCCACTGAGACCCTATCTCCAAAAAGTTCTATGCCTCAATTTAGGGAAGAATACTCTGAGAAGTGATGGAAGTTTTCAGTTTTTATCCAGATTGAGAATCTGATATTAACATTGCAATTTTATCTCTCTAGTGGGAAAGGTGTGGTGTTGGTTATTTCGGGTACTCAGTCGATAGCCCTTTTCTGGGGTTATTTGAGGCTTTTTTGGAAGATTCAGAATCTCGGAACAGTAACAAATGATGCCTCTATCTGGGTGGTCACCTGAAAGGTAAAGGGGGATAGAGTGCTGAGCTCAAAGTAAACCCAGATGAGCTGGGTTCGGTTAGATGCTGAATATTGATGTAAGCCAGTGGTATAATACAGAGTGCTCTAGATTTGGGAGTCAGAAAGACCTTAATTCAAAATATGCCCAAACACTAGCTGTATGACCTTAGGCAAAGTAACTTAACCTCTGAGTCTAAGTTTTTTCATCTATAAAATGGAGATGGTATTAACAACACCTACCTCAAAAAGTTGTCATGAGGAGGTAATAGATGCAAAACACTTCACAAATCTTAAAGCAGTGTGAACTAGCTTTTTTTTTTTAAATTATGATGGGCAGCTAGGTGGCACAGTAGATAGAATGCAGGGCCTAGAATCAGGAAGACATGTTCCTGAGTTCAAATCTGGCCTCAGACACTAGCTGTGTGATCCTGGGCAAGTCATTTAACACTGTTAGCCCCAGTCTCCTCATCTGTAAAATGGAGCTGGAGAAGTAAATGGCAAACCACTCCAGTATCTCTGCCAAGAAAACCCCAAATGGGGACATGAAGAGTCAGACATGACTGAAAGGACTGAGCAACAAGTGATTGGTCTTCCTTCTACTAGTCTCTTCTCACCCCCATCCATCCTCCATTCAATTATCAAAGTGATCTTCCAAAAGCACAGGTCACCCCCTTCTCCATAAACTCCACTGGCTCCCTATCATCTCTAGGATCAAATATAAATTTCCCTGTTTGGCATTCAAAGCCCTTCATAATCTGCCTCCCCCTCCCACACATATGCACCTTTCCAGTTTTCTTACACTTTTCTCCAAAACATGTAATCGTAGATCCGGTGATACCAGCCTCCTGGATATTTCACAGACAAGACACTCAATCTCTTGGCTGCAGGCATTTTGTCTGGCTGTCCCCCATGCCTGCAATGCTCTTTCTCCTCATTTCTGCCTGCTTGCTTTCCCAGCTTTAAGTCCCAATTAAAATCCTATCATCTGTGGGAAACCTTTCTCTATTCACTTTCATTCTAGTGCTTTCCCTCTTATAATTGCTTCCGGTTTCTCCCACAGGTAGCCTGTTTGTACGTCATTGCATGCTGTCTTCCCATTAGACTTGGAGCTTTTTGAGAGCAGGGCCTGTTTTACCTTTCTTTGTATTCCTAGTATTATGCACAGTGACTAGTATACAGTAGGTGCTTAATAATTTTTTGACTGGCTAACTGTGTGCCAACTACTATGCTAAGCACTGAGAGTACAAAATAAACAGAAAGACGGTACAAGTCCTCAAAGAACTTATGTTCTTATGAGGGAAGGTAACACATAACAGGAAGCTGGAGTGGAGACATGGTAGTGAATGGAAAGCCTGGAAAGGATAAAGATATGGCTTATCCTGGGCATTCTCCTTAAAATGGAGGCTCTGAGATGAACCAGGCAATCAGAAGGAGAGGTCCCAAGGATGGGTAGTCCTGCCAGGGGGTGGAGTGAGCTTCTAGAATGGGAAAAATCTATGGACAATCAGGAGTACAGCCCTTTGAAGTCACCATTCTTTGGAGCTCTGATCAGGGTTCTGACACGTGTTCCAAGTTATTTTCTTTCATATCATTGTTGACAGCATTAGATCATTTTCTTCTGATTCTATTCATTTCCCTCCCCATTGGTTCACATGAGTCTTCCCATTGTGGAACTGGGAATGTTTAGCCTTCAGAAGACTCAGGGGAAAGAGTATGGGGAGACACAATAGTTGGCTCCACCCTCAGAAGGGCTGCCATGTGGAAAAGAGATTAAACTTGCTTTATTTTGTCCCCAGAAGCCAGAACCGAGAAGAGTGGGTGGACATTGCAAGCAGGCAAACTTAATTTGATATCTAAAAACATTTTCCAAACAATGATTACTGCCCCTCCAAAAGGGCTGCGTTAGGGGCAATACTTTTGACCTCTTTGGAGGCCATTGAGCAGAAGCTATGCAGCCATTTAGTAGGTATGTTATAGTAAGGACTCATTTAGATGATGGATTGGATGACGTGGCCACTGAGGTCCCTGCCAACTCTAAATGCTGTGATTCTATCATTCGATGACTTTGGACAAGTAATTTCCCATGTCTTGATCATAGTTTCTTCTGTAAAATGAAGGGTTGGACTAGATGGTGCCCATTTCTGGGTTTCTATATCTCTTTTCTGTATATACTATCTCCTGAATTTTTGGTTAATCTGTCTTTCGCTGGGATTTTTTTTTCAGAAGCCAATAAAAGTATATTATTATTTATTGATATATAATATAAGAATATAAGTGCTGCAGAGGAGGTGCTATGATATTTTGTCTGCTCTTCAGGATGTTGTCTTTCCACATTTGTCTGCAAGTCTTTGGGTCATGTCTGGTTAGCAAAGCTGAAATCACCTCATCTTTCGTTTAATCTGTTTATTCATCTGGCAAAAGGAGAAGTAATAACCATCCTACATATTTCACAGAATGAGATAGAGAAGTCTGGCTTGCCTTCAAGAAATTATGGTTAGGGATAGGGACTTCGGGCAGGTAGGTGGTACAGTGGATGAAACACCAGCCAGGAGTCAGGATGACAAGTTCAAATCCAACCTGAGATACTTGATAGCTATGTGACCCTGGGCAAGCCACAACTCTAATGAAAGAAAAGAAAAGAAAAGAAAGGAAGGAAGGAAGGAAAGGAAGGAAGGAAGAAAGGAAGGAAGGAAGGAAGGAAGGAAGGAAGGAAGGAAGGAAGGAAGGAAGGAAGGAAGGAAGGAAGGAAAAAGAAAAGATGAAAGGAAATTATGGCTAGAGATAGACACTTGACCTGACTTTCATCGGTATAAGGAAATCTAGAATGAGGAAACACCATCTACCAATGCAGATCAGCATTTTATCTTCAGCCTATAGTCTTAGAGAGAAGTCTTGGAGACTACCCAGGGGTGAAGTGACTTGCCCAGGGTCACACAGAAAATATCTAAAAAACGAAGGATTTTAACTGGGTCTTCCTGGCTTTTAAGTTAATTCTTTGTCCACTGTGTCATACTGCCTTTCATGGGAGGTTATAAAATTCTTTTAATGAATCTAAAGATTTTCCCTGGAGAAAAAAGATGCTTCATTTTACCATTCATGTTCTCCCAGTATTATGTTATGGCCATCAGGCATGGAAAGTACAATTTCTGAAGAATTGAAATAGAGAATCACCCAAAGAGAACTGGAGATGTACACTATAGATATGAGAAGGCTGAAACATGTCACAGACAAGGAATTATGAAGGAGGATCAATGTAAAGAATGTCATTGGAAAAATGGATGAGGTGAGGGGAGGAGATTGGGTAGAGCAAGGATAATGTAATGGACAAGTTGCGTATTTCACTGGTGCCCTCAAGATGGTCCCTAGAGCACTGGGTGATAAACTTAGGAGAAGACATGACTTAAGAGTGACACAGGATGGGTTAATAGGGATCATTTGTGGTAATGAACCATTGGAGGGAATATCTACATTGATGAGATCTTGGATGCACTTGAGGATATTGAGTACTGGGAGAACAACACAATGGATAGTGTGCTTTGACAACATTGAAGTTGCCACAGAATGTGCCATAGTATTGAATTTCTATTGTCTTCATCATCATCATCAGCAGCAGCAGCAGCAGCAGCAGCATTGTCATCATCAATATCATCAGTCATCAATATCATCATCATCATTATGATAACATCATCATTGGACCTCTAGTTTCCATGGTAAAAGGAACTCTCGATAAGTCAATTCCCTTTACAAAAGCAGATCAGCACCTGCTCCCAAACTTCCTGTCTTGGAGAGTTGCCTGAGGCACTGAGGGTTGCACTCACTATGTGGGAGAGGAGATATTTGAACACAGGTGCTGTGATTGAGGTTGTTTATCCACTATGTCACACTGCCTCTATGTTATTGTTGTAGTTATTTTTATTAGGCAGAAAGACACCATGGCATAGTAGATAGAGGACTGATCTCAAAGCTAGGAAGACCTGAATTCAAGACCTACCTTTAACACATAATGGCTATATGATCCTGGGAAAGTCACCACACCTCTCCATGATTCAGGAAACTCTAAGATTGTAACTTGCTAAGAAGGTGTTCATCTGCCTCAGTTGAGAAAATGTCTTCATCGGAGAGTTCACTATCCCAGTGAAATCACAGGTCCAGGGTAATAACTGTTATTATTACAACAATAACAACTGCTGCTACTACTACTACTTTTACTAGTACTTCTCCTCCCCCCTCCCCTCCTCTTCCTCCTCCTTTTCCTCCTCCTCCTTCTCTTTCTCCTCCTCCTCCTCCTACTACCTCTGTAATATTTCTGTCCTTTCAGGCTTATATGATAAACTAAATGCTGAGTGAAAAAAGGGCCAGATAAGATATGTTTATTTCCTGGCCTGACTAAGAGTGAACTAAAGCCTTGTGTTATAAACTCACAAAAGCCTTATTAACATCATCCAAGTTGCCTCTCAGGTGTTAAATTGTACAGTTCACCATCAGGAATGAAAAAATGTTGAGTTGTTAAGAGCACATATTTGAATGTACATCATTACTTTTCATAATTGTTTTGTAGTTGAAATTTATGTTGGATGACATGAAAATGAGGACAGATATTTTCTTAATCTCCTTTGACCCAAATGTATTATGGATTTTTTCATGCAGTTTTAATATATCTCTGAATTATTCCTAAATGTCTATTAATAATTGAGGAGAGAGAAAATGGTATTATCTCCTAATGGCATTTGGACTTTTTAGTTTCTCTTTGGAATGAATATTTCCTGTGCGTTTCTTGCCACATCAAATACTAAAGTATACTGAGGTTGTACATTACACAGAATCAATTCTATGGTCTTGTGTTCAGAAGTGAGCTCAAAAACCAAGCTTGATGACCATGCTAGAAAAGAAAATGTTTCTGTCTTTTCTCTTATTTCTCTTCCTCTCTCTCCCTCTCATTCTTTTTCTCTCTTTCTTTCTCTTCTTTCCTTCTTTCCTTCCTTTCTTTTTCTTCCTTCCTTTCTTTTCTTTCTTTCTTTCTTTCTTTCTTTCTTCTTTCTTTCTTTCTTTCTTTCTTTCTTCCTTCCTTCCTTTCTTTCTTTCTTTCTTTCTTTCTTTCTTTCTTTCTTTCTTTCTTTCTTTCCTTAACTCAGTCAGCAATATAACCCTGTCCCATCTTGGAGATCCACAGGACAGGATAATGGATGGAGGGTATATCCACTGTCCTTGGGACAAGATGGATGGGACACAAGAGAATAATCATGGATTCTGTCAGTGCCAAAGATCAGAACAGGGCCCCTCTTTTTGTAATGCTGCATTACCCCTCCAGGCATTTTATTATGAGAACCTTCTCCTACTTCCCTCCTCCCTCTTCCCTCTCCAGGATGGTTTCTAAGAATCTTTAGCCCCCTAAGAAAGAAGGGCCTCAGGCTTTCTAAGAGATCATTTCATCAGTCAGATAACAGCACAATATTTACTTCTCATGGCCTGGCAACATCCTGATAGTGAAAGCTAGGAAGACAAAATCTGGTTCCTGCCCAGCCCCCAAAGGAGGCTGGTGGTGATGGGTGACTGACACAGAGGTAGTTTGATCAAGCCTTAGGAAGGGAATGGCTGTTGGAATCTGCTTAACAAGGATTATCTATGTCTAATCCAATTAGTCTATGTTATTGTTTAGTTCTTTCAGTTCTTTGTGACCCCATTTGGGGGTTTCTTGGCAAAGATACTAGAGGGGTTTGCCATTTCCTTCTCCAGCTCATTTTACAGATGAGGAAACTGAGGCAAAGAAGATTCAGTGACCTGCCCAGGATCATATAGCTAGTAAGTGTCTAAGCCTGGATTTGAACTTAGGTGTTTCTGACTCTAGGCCTGACACTTTTTATCTTCTGTGCCACTTAGCTAATCTATAGTAGCTCAAAATTGTGTGATAGAGAGAACACTAGATTTAGAAGAGGCTAACTACCTCATCTGAATTCTGTTTCCTATATGACCTCAGGCATGTTTCTTTTTCTGTAAAATGAAGGACTTTAGGCTATCAGGGCTCTGAGATTCCTTGCGATTCTATGGGACCTCTGATCCTGTGATTTCTAACTAAGGTCCCTTTTAGCTCTTAACACTTCGGTCCTATGAATGTCAGGCTCGAAATGCTATCACTTTCATTAGTTTCAAAGAAAGAAATGGTATTTAAAACACAGTCACAGCATTTCTGAGCAAGTACGTTATGAACATTATCCCACTTGATTCCCTCAACAACCCTAAAGCCCAGGTCTGACCTTTTCACTCCCCTTTACACATAGAGTTTAAAGTCTTTCTTATTGCCGTCCAGGATCAAATATAAAATTCTGTTTGTCTTGGAAAGCCCTGTATAGCCTCGCCCCTTCCTACCTTACTAGCTGCATGATGAGGGCAAGTCACTTCACTCTACCTGCTTGAGTTTCCTCATCTGTAAAATGGGGATAAAAATAGCACCCACTTCCCAGGGTTGTTGTGAGGATCAAATGAGATACTTATAAATATTTTGCAAACTTTAAAGTGCTATATAAATGCTAGCTAGCCAGGTCTTCATATTCTATCATATGGTGACATTCGCCTCCTTACAAGACATTCCATCTCCTGACTCCATGCATTTTCACTGACATGAATTTTCCCCATGCCTGGGCTTCTTTGGCTTCCTTCAAGTATTGGCTAAAATCCTACTATCAGCAAGAAGCTTTTCCCAGCTCCTCTCAATGCTGGTGCCTTCCCTGGGAGATTACCTCCAATTTGCCTTGTATATGTCTTTTATGTAGGTAGTTGTTTACATGTCTCAACTATTAGACTGTGAGCTCCTTGAGGCAAGGATTAATTTTGCCTTTTTTTTTTCATATCAATAGTTACCAACACATAGTAGGCACTTAATAAGTGCTCCTTGACCTGAACCTATGAGGTAAGTGTTACAATGTAATTAGTCTTATCTTAGTGATGAGAAAACTGAGACTGAAGGGATTAAGGGATTTGACCAGAATCACACAGCCAATAAGGGTCTGGGTCAGGGTTTTAACCCATCCCTTCCTCACTCCAAGTCCAGTATGCCAGTCACTATGACATACTATTTCTTTAAAAAAATTTCTAAAACCTAAGTACACAATAAGAAAAGAAAAAGAAATATATTACAAACTTAAATACAAAATAACAAAAAAACATTATCATGTAAACAGCAGAATATAAGAGATGATTCAAAATATACAGTGATAACATTTCTATTTCAAGAAAGCCTATGTAATAAACACTACACATTATGTTCAGAGCTGTCCATCTTTTCTTTGCTTCCTTATATGTTTTCTTTTGTTCTCTTCTTTGCTCACCATATTACTTCTTAAGGGAATATTCCCCCCCCCCCCAGTCTGACAAGTGGTCGTGCATTCAGCCTTTGCTTAAAGATGACAGAGTTGGATACCTGAAGAATAGTGGCTTTCCTGGTCAGCTTGAGCCCTAAAGAGCCTGGTTTTCTTAGATTATTTTTTTCTTCCATGAGATGCCCAAGTTTCAGTGCCTGTCAGACTTTGATGGTGATGTTAAGTAGGAAGTGGCCATTCTAAAAAGACATTGTCTGTGCTGAGTAGCAAAGAGGCTGTCTATCTGAAAAATCTATGGACGTCTTCTTTTTTCTTTCCTTTATTTTCACTTAGTCTGATACCTGAGAACTGGGAGAGACTTGGGAAGAGTTGACAGAGGGAAGCTATGCGTATAATTAAAGGTAATGGTGATCAGAAGGGTCTTAAGAGAAGAAATTACTTAGGAACACCTTGAAACAACAATGCAATGGAATGCAGAATTTGGGGACTTGGGTTGGGGTTTAACTGGTCCAAAAACATCTAGTGTCTGGCTTCCTGAAAAAAAATTCCGGTGTCCGACATTTTGAAATGTTAGCATCTGTTTCCCAGAAATGACTAGGCTTGATATTTCTAAAGACAGATTACCTAGCCCATTACCTGTTACAAAATAAGCACCTAGTAAACGCTTGTTGACAGACTGATTGACTTACATCAGATGTAAATCTCCTTCTTTGCTACTTCCACCCTTTGGTCTTAGGTCTGACTTCTGGCCAAGTAACAACTTCTTTCAAGTAATATACTTCAAATACCGTAAGAGAGCTACCATGTCCTTTCCCAAGCCTTCTTTAGGTTAAACATCTCCAGTTTCTTCAATGGAATTGCATCATGATCATAGAACCCTACTTAGCTCTATGGCTGAAAACAACCTCAGTCACCATCTAGTCCAAGTCTTTCCTTTTACAGATAAGGAAACTGAGGCCCAGGAAAGTTAGGTGACTTACCCAATGTCATAATGTCAGTGTCACTTGAGATCCTTTATCATCCTGGTTGTTTTCCTCTGGACATCGTCCAGATCATCAGTTTTCTTCTAAAAATGTGGGACCTAGAATTGAACATTCTAGATGTGGTCTGACCAGGACAGAGTGTGCTGGGACCTTGGTCTCCTTATTCCTGGAAGACATATCCTGCTTAATGTAGCCTTACTTTAGCAATGGAAGGCAGCAGCAGCAGCAGTAGTTTTGGTTGTCGTAATATCCAGTTTCCTTTTCCTATAGTTTTTTTTTTTAATGAAGAATAACATAATTCCTGTTCAGACATATGTAGGGTCTTAATAAATGTTTGTTGATTGGTTGAGATAAAGTAAAAGACTGAGGTCAGTTATTTATTTAATTGGCCTGGTTATGCATCTCTTTCTTTCCTTACTTGTCACTTTATGATGGTCAGAAGATGGAAGCTGCCTTTTGCCTTTCTGTAGTACTTAGCAAGGCAGAGCTAAGTGGCAGTAGATAGGGCACTGGATCTGGAGTCTGGAAGATCTGAGTTCAGATGCATCAGCAGACACTTACAAGCTTTGGGATCCTAGGAAAGTCACTTGACCTCTGTTTGCCTAATTTTCCTCTATTGCAAAATAAGGAATGAGGGAATTGCAGGGATTAGGACGGCAAGCTGGTGGTTCATTGTGGCCATTGAGTGAACCATACTGACTCTACCTTGTGACTCAGTTCTGGAGCTACCTTAGGTTTTATTCAATTATGGGTCTAGTCCAAGCTCTGTCTTGTGAGAAAACTATTCAATTGTGGGAATTGGGAGAAAACTTGTCCTGCGTTGTTTGAATTTAGTCCTGCATGGCTGGGAGGCTGGACCACTTCTCTCTGCTGCTTAGAGACCCTTAACCAAGGACCTAGGTTATGCTGACCAGAAACCTGGTCAGATCCAAAGATTGATGCAAGAAGTTTTCTCACAGTTGTACATTTCAAGCAACCTACATGTCTTATCTAAAAACTGGCTCCATACTGATCAGTCAGTTATTGTTTCCATGTTCCTTTGATTGTTCACAGGCACTTGGTGTGGGGTGGGGAGTGGGGCACCTCCTTTTCTGAATTCAGAGAATTGCATCTGTTTATTCTCGCCCTCCCAACTTGGAAAGTCCCTAATCTTTCTTCTAATTAGGAATCAAATCATCTAATGTGCTATTTTTCCTTTTAGTTAATTGGTCTTATTTGATTGTTTTTAATGTGTAAAAATCTGTCTCTTTCCCTGTATTCGGGTGCAGGGGTAAGCTGAGGAGGTCTGGTCCTGGTTTGTTAGGTAATTACCATGCATTGCTTAATAAATCAATGTGCTTGGAAAGATTGAACCTTTGTTTTCCCTCAGTCATTTCGTCTTTCATCACCACAGGATTATAACAGCACCCACCTCACAGGGCTGTTGTGAGGAGCAAATGAGATGATATCTGTAAAGTTCTTAGTACAGTGCCTGGTATATTGTAGGTGTATGTGATATTTCACAATGCCGTAATTACCCTGTATAACAAGAAGAAAATAATGGAAGTGAAACACAACTGATCTTTGTGCCTGGAAGCATCCCTGAAGTCATCTAATCCAATCTCCTCATTCTTCATATGAGGAAATGGAAGAGGTAATTTGGAGAGGGGGCATCAGAGGGAAGATTTGATTATAGGTCCTAGGACTCCAAAGACAGCTTTTTCTACTGCTGCCACAATGGAATGAGGAGATTTGACTTCATAGCCTTTCTCACACATTTAATGTGAGTCCCCTGGAAAAGTCCTTCATCCCTTCTGTGGCTTCCATATGATGATAATGCTGATGTTACCTATCTTTTAGGAATGTTGTGATGAAGGTTCTCTTTAAATCAGGCATTGCAGTGGTCAATTAGTTTAGTAGTTAATGCTGGAACTAGACTCAGGAAGACCCAAGTTCAAATCTGGCCTCAGATACTTACTAGCTGGGTGATCCTGGACAAATCACTTAACTGCTCTCTGCCTCAGTTTCCTCAATTGTAAAGTGAGGAAATAATATCGCCTACTTTTCACAGTTGCTATGAGGGTCAAATGAGATAATACTTGAAAAGTAGTTAACACAGTGCCTGTCACATAGTAAGCATTATATGAATGTTAGCTATTATTATTATTATTATTATTAATAGTAGTTGTAGAAGGATGATAATAATGCTCATACTACCTACTTCTCCAGGTAGATGTGATGAAAGTTCTTTTTAAACTAGGTAGTGCAGTGGATATGATGCTGGCAATCAAGAAGACCAGAGTTCAAATCTGGTCTCAAAAACTTTCTAGCTGTGTGACCCTGGGCAAGTCTTTCCAATTTTGCCTTATTCTCTTCATCTATCAAATGGGGCTTATAACAGTACCTATACCTCTCAGGGCTGTTGTGAGGATCAGTTATTGTTAGATCATTTCAGTTGTGCTAGACTCTTCATGACCCCATTTTGGTGTTTTCTTGGCAAAGATACTGGAGTAGTTTGCCATTTCCTTCTCCAGGTCATTTTACAGAAGAGGAAACTGAGGCAAACATAGTTAAGTGATTTGCCCAGGGTCACACAGCTAGTAAATGTCTGAGGCTGGTTTTGAACTCATGAAGATGTGCCTTCCTGATTCCAAGCCCAGTGCTATGTGCACTATGGCACCACCTAGCAGTTCTTGTGAGTATCAAATGAGATAATAACAGTAAAGCACTTTGCATCATGCCTAGCACGTAGTAGGCACTTAACAAATCCTCGTTTTATTCCTTCCTTTTTAAACTTAAACCAAGTTAATGCAAGCTATAATATATGCAAGAAGACATTAGGGAGGAGATGTGACTTAGAATCATGGGGTTGAGCTGGAAGGGGCCTTCAAGTCCATCTAGTCCAAACCCACACATTTTGATAGCTAGCTGAGGCATAGGCAGTATATGACAAAGCTGGGGTAGAAGTCCACATCCTCTGGCTCAAAATCCATTGTTCTTTGCACTGTACTCTGCTGGGGAAAACTTGAGTGGGACATGACAGCTGTCTTCAACCGCTGAAAGGCTGTCACTTAGAAGAAGGAAGAGCCTTGTTCTTCTGGCCCCAGAGGACTCAACTGGAACAATGAGTAAAAGTTCCTGTTAGGTAAATTTGAGTCTAATATGAGAGAAAAAAGGAAAAAAAAAACAACTTGCTAGTTATTCAAATTGTCTTCAAGTAGAATGAGTGGCCTTGGGAGGTAATGGTATTTATCATTCATTGTCAGTCTTCAAGAAGGTTAAGTGGCCACTTGGGTACTCTGAGAGGATTTTTCAGGTATTGTGTGGAATAGGTGGCCCCTCAGGGAGGTCCCATCTAACTTTGAAATTGAGTCAGAACAAAGTGGATAGAGTGCCAGGCCTGGAGTCAGATCAGGAAGATCTGAGTTTAAATCTGGCCTCAGACACTCCTCAGCTGTGTGACCCTGGGCAAGTCACTTCACCCTGTTTGCCTCAGTTTCCCCATCTGTAAGATAATAGCACATTCCTTCTCGGGTTGTTGTAAGGATCAAATGAGATAATAATTGTGAAGTGCTTAGCACAGTGTCTGGCACATGGTAAGCTCTGTATAAATATTAGCTATTATTTTCACAGTGCAAAGAGCTTTTAACTTTGAGTATTGGTACCTAAGTTTAAACCCTGGCTCTGTCATTTACTAGCTATATGACCCTGGGCAAGTTTCTTCACTTGCCTGCCTCAGTTTCTTCATCTGTCAAAAAAGGGGAATTGGACTACATGACCTTTGGGATTCCTTCCAGACCTCGATCTAGAATCCTATTATCTGTGAGTGCCCAGGAAAAGAGGCCCAAGGAAGTCACCATCTGTGGAGAGTGGACGAAACAAAGTTAGAGGCTGGAGAAGGAAGACCCCAGGTAATTCTTAGCAGCCAAATCACATTCTCACCAAGGAAGGCAAAGTAATTATGCTGAAAAGTCACCTAGAGGAGGGAAGCTTGCCTCAGGCCATTCCTCATGCATGCACTCAGCATCTGGGGCTTCACCTTGTCACTGCCTAGGCACGGCGAAAGTTTTTCTTGGGCATCTTGTTAGTTTTGTCTTGTCTCATTTTTCTTTGTATTTATTTATTTATTTATTGCACAGAAGGCTCCCCTCTTGCATATTCCTGACATATAGTTCCCTTAAGGGCAGTGAAGTCAGTTCAGCACAATAGTAACTAAATGGGGAAAAGACAATCTAATTCACTGTGTATGTGATATTTCACAATCCCATAATTACCCTGTATAACAAGAAGAAGATAATAGAAGCGAGGCAACATCGACTATGACCTTTAGAACTAACTTAGTTGAATTTATAAATGGTAGTTGTTTGCTGACATGAGCTTTTATCTCTGGGTTTGGGGGAGGGTAGGAGTATGGAACGATGAACAGACCACTAACTTTGGAGTCAGAGGACTTGGGTTCAAATATTGCCTCTGACACTTACTACATGTATAAGATGGCAAAATCATTTAATCTGCTTGGGCCTCAGTTTTTACATCTATAAAATGAAACAGTTGGTCTGGCAAACCCATTTGTTGACAGTGTTATAGAGGTGATTCTTGTTCAGGTGTGCATCGAATTCTGTGACAACTGGAGTCCTTTCCAGCCCTAGTCATTCATCATCATCATCATCACTCTCTTTCTAAAAATATATATACATATTTGTATATATGTAATAATGTATATATACACATATACATATAACAATATTATCTCATTTGCTCTTCACACAACCCTGTAAGGTTATTATTACCCCCATTTTACAGATAAGGAAACTGAGGCAGACAGCAGTTAAGTGAAGTTTTTAGGGGTCACACAAAGAGCAAATGTCTGAGGCAGTATTTGAACCCAGGTCTTCCTTACTCCAGCCCAGCACATGAGAAGAGCACTGGGCTTAGAGTTGGAAGATACAGGTTTGATCCCCAGCTCTGTCATATATGGTGATGGGCAAGTTCCTTAGCACCCCCAGACCTCATTTCATGTGTAAAATAACTGGGTTGGACTTTTGGTAATTGATAATTTGATAATTGATAACTTCTAGCTCTAAATATGGGCTTCACTTTCCTCATGTAAATGAAGACATTTGTCTAGATGGCCAGTGAGGTCCCTTCCAGCTCCACAGCTCTGGTCCTACAATCTGGGACATGGAAGGTATTTTTAAATGAGCTATTCTGTAGCCCAGTTCATCAGGGCTAATAGGACTTTATGTGAGGAAGGGAATAATTCTGTTGCCCTCTCAGTAAGAGGGCGTCTTTCCAAGAAGAAGGGGCTTTGTATCTGTTGGTCCAATGCCATTTCAAAATCATATACAGGATGTCAATTTTAGGGAAATGACTACACATTGGGAAATGGGGTAGGGCACAATCAGGTGAAGTACCAATGAAGCCTGGCCATATTTGTCTTCCGTGTCTGAGGTGGCTAGGTGGCACAGTGGGTAGATCACTGGTCCTGAAATCAGGGAGTTTTGAGTTTGAAATAAGTCTCAGATGCTTACTAACTGGGTAACCCTGTACAAGTCTCTTAAGAAACTACCATCTGCCTCAGTTTCCTCATCTGTAAAATGGGGGAATCATAATAGCACCCACCTCCCAGGGCTGTTGTGAGGATCAAATGAGATAATATCTATAAAACTGTTTGCAAACCTTAAAGTCCTTTGCAAATGCTAGCTATTAAATGCTTGCTATTGTCACCCAGTAATTGACCTGTCTCCAAAAAAAATAAAATAAAAAAGTGAGATCCTATCCAGTCTGTACAGTGTCTGGTGAAATCCACCTTTCTAGTCCTGACTCTGTTTCCCATCAGGAACTAAAATTGAATTGGGGGGGCGGAGTCAAGTTCCTTCCAATACATCTCAGAGTTAAAGGTTCTTTCAGTTCCAGTGGGAAGCTTGCAGTCTCTTCCCCGGCAGCAGAACCACATTCTGTTCCCCCATCTCACTCTCTCCTTCCCCAGTGAATTCTTTGGCCAAGACTCTTCTGTTCCACTGTTCTATCTCAGGAAACTGGGGGCAGCGTAAAGATACAGTGGGAGGCCCAGCCAACACCAGTGTTTTTTCCTACCAAGCACAAAGCTCAGACTGAGTCCTGAGTTTCAGCTTCAGTTGCAGACACTTTGCTGGCTCGGGTAAATGTGTTGGCTCTATTTATCTGAAATCAACTTTTTTTTTCAACCTGTCAACTCTTGGTTATCCCCAAGTGCATTATCTTCCTTGAGAATTATTCCTGGTGAATTCTTTATTCTGGGCTGGCTTCCCGGCTCACGCCTGAGGATTAAGTAAATGCAATCCAACAGGTAGTTAATTGCCTAGGAAATGAAAGAACTAAGAACTTGGGAAAGACAAAAATAATAATTATTCTGATAATAATAGCTAGCATTCATAGAACACTCTAACTTTTGCGAAGTGCTTCATACATGTAATCTCATTGGATTCTCACAACTATCTGAGAGAGGTTAAGTAATTTGCCCAGGATCACACAGCCAAGTGTCCAAGATGAGATTCAGACTCAGATTTTTTCTGATTGCAAGTCCTGCCCTTTTACTAACCATGCTACTTAGCTAACTAGGTGACTGCCAGGGGTATCCAGGCCCTGTTGGGTGGACATAAGAGGAGTAGGCATAGATATCCTTTTCCCATAAGTAGTGGTAAGAAAATATAAGGGTTTTTTTTTTAAGGATTTGTAGTCCCTAACGCATAAATAAAAGCCAAGCCATTGCCCAGTCCTATGTATCATATCACTACAGGCTCAATAAATTTTCATTTGATTAGGGCAGCTAGGTGGCACAATGGATAGAGTGAGGGGCCTGGAGTCAGGACATCTTCCTGAGTTCAAATCTAGCCTTAGACATTTACTAGCTATGTGACCCTAGACAATCACTTAACCCTGTCTGCCTCAGTTTCCTCATCTGTAAAATGAGTCGGAGAAGGAAAAGGCAAATCATTCCAGTACCTTTACCAAGAAAATCCAAAATGGGGTCACAAAGATTTGAACATGGCTGAAAATGACTGAATAACAAAATCTTTTGATTTAACATTAATCAATTAACAAATGTTTATTAACCTCCCACTATATGCCAGAAGGGCAGCTAGGTGGCTCAGTAGGTAGAGTGCTGGGCTTGGAATGAGCAAGACGTGTCTTTGTGAGTTCAAATCCGGCTTAAGTCATTTAACCCTGTTTGCCTCAGTTTCCTCATCTGTAAAATGAGCTGGAGAGGGCAATGCCCAACCACCTCAAATGGGGTCACAAAGAGTTGGATTTGGCTGAAAAGACTGAAGAACAACAACAGCAGTGTGCCAGAGACTAAATTAAGAACTAGAGATACCAAGAAAGGTTAAAGAAAAGTCCCTGCCCTTCGAGAAGTATACATTTTAATGGAGGAGAAAACATGCAAATAAATGGATGTATACAAGCTATCGAGGGTAGATGGAAGGCAATCTGAAAGGAGAAGAGTGAGGAAAGGCTACCTGTGCTAGGGGGGCTTTGAGTAGTGTCTTAAAGGAAGCCAGAGAAAGCTAGAAGCACAGGTGAGAAGGTCAAGCTTACCAGGCATGGGGGACGTTAGATTGTAAGCTCCTAGAAGGCAAGGACTCTTCTGCCTTTTTTTGTATCCCCAAGGCTTAGCACAGTGTCTGGAACATAAAAGGAACTTCATAAATGTTCATTGATTCACTGATTGACAGCTGGTACCAAGATACAAAGATAGGAGCTGGTTGAGAAACTGCAGGTAAGTTAGTACAGATGGATCAGAGAGGGTGAGGAGGGGAGAAACATTTAAGAAGATCGGAAAGATAAAAAAAGGTGGAAAAATAGATGGATACTACATAGTTAAAAAAAATATACGGTGCTTTGGGAGGGAGGGTACTAGCAGTTGAGGGGAATCAGGAAAGGCTTCCTGTGGTCCCTGAGCAGTGTTTCCTTTCCGTTCCCTTCTTCCACAGAGAATTTCCTCATTGTGGAGAATATAAAAGAAGAAACAAAATTTAATATCCCCCAATCAATTGGCATCTACTTTGCTTCAATTTCTCTGCTGTGGTCAAAGGTCCAGCAATAAATATTTTGGTGCATTCAAGGCCTTTCTTATTATCATTAACTTCCTCAGGGTATATACCTTAGAGTAAAGTGTCTGGCTCAAAGGCTACAGGTATGTTAATTGCTTTCTTAAAATAATTCCATATAGTTTTCAAGCACTACTGAAGTAGTTTGCAGCTCCAGAAACAGCACATTGTTGAGCCTATAACTGATTATCCTCCTCTTTGTACAATTTGCCAGTCTGCAGTAATATAAGCATTAGTAATAATAACATTTATATATTGTTTTAAATATTGCAAAGCACCATACACGTTATCTCATTTGATCATTACAACACCCTTGAGAAATGGGTGCTATTATTATACCCATTTTACAGTTGAGGAAACTGAGGCTGAGAGAGGTTAAGTGACTTGCCCAGTGTCATACTACTAGTATGCATCTGAGACAGAATTAGAACTCAGGTCACAGTGCAGTTTTAAGCTTTCATAGCTGAAATTAATTATTAATGGGTGTGTATTCACACATATACAAACATTAAACCAGATATAGATTATAGACTTTTTTTTACTTTCCTCTGTCTAGAGCTGATCTAAATCTCAGGGGTCATCTAGTCTAATTTCCTCAATTTACCTCAATTTACATGTGGTGTAAATGAGGACTCATCATACTTTTCAGTCCAGTAACACTGGCCTTCCGGCTGTTCCATGAACAAGACATTATTTCTAGGCTCTGGGCATTGTTTATGTATGTCCCTCATGCCTGGAACACTCTACCCCCTCCTCTGCTCCAACTACTGACTTCCCTGGCTTCCTTCAGGTCCCAACTAAAATCCTCCCTTCTACAGGAAGCGTTCCCCAACCCTTCTTAATTCTAGTGCCTCCCCTCTGTTAGAAGGAAGAGATGCGGGGACTTGTCTGAGTTCCCAGAGCTAATAGATGTCAGAGATGGGATTCAAACCCAGTCCCTCTGGACTCCAAAAACTAGAACCCTTTGTTATGCACCAAGCTATTTCCCAATCCCTTCTCCTTCCCCTCCCCCTTGCCCCATCTCTGTTCTTCTTCCCCTCCTCCCTCCTCCTTCCTCCTGACCTTGTCCTCTTCCATCTCCTCTCTCCCCATCTCTCTTTCTTCCTTGTTCTCCTCTACTCACTCTCCTGGTCCCCTCTCCTCTCACTTGTCTTTCTCACCCCACACTCTTTTTCCTCCCGAGGATGTAGGTGCTACAAAGCGGAATGTAGTGGAAAGACAACTCTAACTGGCCTCAAAACAAAATCTGGATTCAAGGCCTGGCATCAGCACTTAACTACATGGGAAAATCTGAGCCTCTGTTCCCTCATCTTTAAAATGAGAATAAGAAAGTTGGATGAATAGCCACAAAGGGTTATGAGGGCAGCCCTTAGTAAAATGACATGTTATTTAAATAATAGCTGTTAATAACTTTTCTGGTCTCAATTTCCTGACCTGTAAAATGAAGGGATTAGCCTAAATGGTTTCTAAATCCCTTCCAACTCTATATCCTTAAAACTTGGGAAGTATCTAGCCCTGGTGGTACCCCCCCCATCTCCAATCTGCTGCCAAAGCTGTTGATTTCACCTTTGCCACATCTCTCCAGTAAGCCCCCTCTTCTCCCTCACACTGGCACCCACTTGATGCAAGCCCTCACTAGCCTGCACCTGGGCTACTTCAATAGCTGCTGGTGAGTCTGCCCGTCTCCGGTTTCTCCCCATTCCAATCCATCCACCATTCAGCCACTAAAAGGATTTTTCTAAAGCACAGGTTCAATCATGTCACATACGCATTTCCAATAAACTCCAATGGTTTCCTGTCACCTCCAGGAGTAAACACAAACTATTCTGCTTGGCACTGAAAGCCCTTCATCACCTAGACCCCTTCTACCTTTCCAGTCTTGTCCCACCTCACTCCCGACATGTACTCTTCTATCCAATGACACTGACCTTCTGGCTGTTCCACGAACCTCTTAACTCCAGGAATTTTCTCTGGCTCTTCTCCATTCCTAGAATGTTCTTTCTCCTCTGTTCTGACTATTGACCTCCAAGCTTCCTTTAAGTCCAAAGATCCAATCTTCTACAGGAAGCCTTCCCCCAACCCTTTCAATGCCAGTGATTTCCCTCACTTAATGATTTCCTGTTTATCTTGTAAAGATCTTGTTCCTACATATCTGTTTGATTGTTGTCTTCCCCATTTGATGGGAGCTCCTCCAGGGCAAGGGACTATCTTGTGCCTCTTTTTGTATCCCCAAAACTGAGCACAGTGCCTGGAACACAGTCGACACTTAATAAATGTAGGTTAATTCTCCTCGACACTGGGTGTCTGGCACCTTCCATTGCTCCTCCTGACTGTGAGCTTTCTGAGGGCAGGGTTTAGATTTCATTTTTCTTCCCACTTAATAGTATTTTATTTTTTTCCAATTATATGTAAAGATAGTTTTCAACATTTTTGACTTCCAAATTTTTTTCTCCCTCTGTCCTTCTCAAAATTCCCACCTCCCCAAGGCAGCAAGCAATCTGATATAGACTATACCTGTACAATCACATTAAACATACTTTCACATTGGTCATGTTGTAAAAGAAGAATCAGAACAAAAGAGAAAAACCATGAGAAAGAAAAATAACAAAAAAAGGAGAAAATAGTAAGCTTTGATCTGCAGTAAGAGTCTATAGTTCTTTCTCTGGATTTGGAGAGCATTTTCCATCATAGGCCTTTTGGAACTGTCTTAGATCATTGTATTGCTGAGAAGACCTAAGTCTCTCAAAGTTGATCACCACATAATGTTGTTGCCGTATACAGTATTCTCCTGGTTCTGCTCACTTCACTCAATATCAATTCATGTAAGTCTTTCTAGGTTTTTCTGAAATCTGCCTGCTCATCATTTCTTACAACACAATAGTATTCTATTACATTCATATACCACAAGTTGTTCAACCATTTCCCAATTGATGGGCTTCGCCTCAGTTTCCAATTCTTTGCCAGAAGGGTTTAGATTTCATCTATCATATCCATCACGGTAGAATTGTTTAGTTGTATGTTGGGGAGAATTTTCCCTCAGTTTACTCTCTTCTCTTCCTGCTTATATGCAAAAGTGGTGTGGACATGGAGAAGGAGAGATGAGTAAGTGGTGGAAAATCTGTACTGGCCTTGCCCTCAAGAGATTTCCATGAAAAGTGAGCAGAAGCAATTTCAAAGGAAATCCATGACAGACAAGGTTTGGAATTAACATTAAATTTATTATATGCTTAAAAAGAAAAACAAACTATATAATAGAGCTCTGTAGTTTAATGTACAGTCTTCTTTTACTGTTCTACTCTGCAAATGGGAATGTTCATGTTTTGGGCATTATTTAAATTCAGAACAAAAAAAAATTAAAATAGCCTTCCACTAGTACATTGTATAACCATGGAAGGCTCAATCTCATCATCTGGAAGATGGGGAGCCAGAATGAAAGTACAATGCACTCCAAAGTGCTCTCCAACCCTGAAGAAATTCCGGTGACAGTGAGACAGTAATAATCCCTGACTTCTAGGGCTCAAGTTAACTCCTAGTCAATATACATTAGTTAAATACTGACCACCTGTCAAGAACTGTGCTAAGCACTTAAGGTACAAAAAAAGGTAAAAGCAGTCCCTGCCCTCAAGGAACTTACATTCTAATGAAGAAAAAGTCACACAGAATGGATTTTCCATTGTGTAGTACCTACATGTAGATTGTATCACATCACTGATATTTAGGGAGCCAGTCATAAAGAGATACAGTATATTGTGATGGTCATAGTATATGAAATCCAGTGGAATGAAACTGGCTTCCTCCTAAGTGAAACAGAACATGTGTAATTCTGCCTATCCACAGCCATTATCCATGGACACTAATGGCCTTAGTAAAGGCAAAATATATATCATATGAACAAAAAAAAGTTCCTCATTGTAGACTCCTCTTTTTTCAAGTGTATGTTGACTTATTCTTCTACTGTATCTGAAAGTTTCACACAGTTCTTCGTATCAGCAATGGAGCAATGGCTTGAGGTGTGTTGACCACCATTTAGATTCATCCACCTTTTTTCAAGAGATGGAAGCAAAACAGGAGAAAGGATAATGACATAAAGTTTTAAAGACTGAAGGCCCTATGATGGGAAGAAGATTGGGTAGGGGGTTGAGGAACAGTAGAGTTCTGAAGAGAGATGAAAAAATTTTCCATAGGTACTTGAGTTAAGGAATTATTGTTATTGCCAAGGAGCAGTGAAGGTCCCCTTGAGATTTTCCTAAATTTGAAGTGCTGGCTGCCCCCAACTTTTTTCCTTCCTGACTTTGATCCTGTTTGGTGTAGTAGATTGACTGTTAGAGCTGGAGTCAGAAGTCTTAGGTTCAAAAACCTACCTCAGACACACTGGGCAAATCATGTTACCTCTTTGGGCATCAGTTTCCTCATATGTAAAATGAAGAAGTCAGATTTGGCCTCCAGGGTCCCTTTCATCTTTAAAACTATGACCCGGAGTCTGATGACCTGGTTTCAATTCCATTACTACTTGTGTAACCCTAGACCAAGTCACTTTCTCCTCTGTGAGCCTCAGTTTCCTCTTCTGTAAAATGATGAGATTGGACTTGACAGCATCTGAGGTTTTGTCCAGTCCTAAATATACAATCCTATAATCCACTTCAGAAGCATCTCACCTTCTTTGCCTCCTTCACAACTTGTATTCCCTATCTGCTTGTTCACACAATGATGGTTTTTCCCAAATTACACCCTCTATTTCACTCATCACCATGGAAACTCTGTAACTTTGTCAATCTATAAGCATTTATTAAGTACCTACTGTGTGCCTGGCACTATGCTGAGTGCTGAAGATACAAAGACAAAGCAGGAAACAGTCTGTACTCCTAGCCCAAGTCAGGTACCTAGCACTTATACTTTAAGAAAAAGTAATTTATCTTATGTGAATGTAATGGAATACTATTTTACCAAATGAAATGAAGGGGATAGTTTCAGAGAATCCTGGGAAGATCTTTATGAATTGATGCAGAGTAAAATGAGAAGAAGCAGGAGAATAATTTCTACAATAACATTAATAATGGAAAAATAAGTGACTTTGAAAGACTTAGGAACTGTGATGAATGCAATGATCAGTCATCATTGCCAAAGACCCATTACAAAGAATGCTTCTCACTTCTGGACGCAGAGATGGTAGATTTAATGTATTGAATGTGACACACATTTTTGGACATGGCCAGTATAGGAATTTGTTTTGCTACACTAGACATATGTAGTTAAAAGTTTTTACTATTCTTTCTTTTTTTTTTCTCCAGAGAGCAGGAAGAAGAGAAAATAAATATTTGTTTATTAAAAAAACAAAATAGACATTTTATTTTAATTTTTTTATTTGATTTATACAGTGTGAACACTGACTCAGATGCTAACCCATTTATAACTTGAGTGATGATTATCCAAGACCAGCCATGGCTAGGGAATGGTGTTATCTATACAATACTAGATGTTTGGAACTATCTGGATAACTTGGCAAGCATATGACCAAAAAAAGAAGGAAAAAAAATCCATATTATTGGCCATATTTTTCATTCTTGTTCCAGATGCAATGTTGCATAGACAAAACAAAGTACCTTATTCTCCTGATCCTCACTGGCAAACTGAGTACACTTTAGTTACTACATGTCTTATTTATTTTGGGGGGGGGGGGAAATGGCTTTAGGATCCTTCCCCCAGAAGAGAAAAAGAAAAGAAAAACCAAAAAATGGATAAAATGGATAAAGTTCTGGACCTGGAATCAGAAGGACCCAAGTTCAAATCTAGCCACAGACACTTACTAGCTTTGTGACACCAGACAATTACTTAACAACGGTCTGCCTCAGTTTCCCCATATGTAAAATGGAGATAATAATAACATCTATCTACCATGGCTGTTGTGAGATCAATTGAATTAATATTTATAAAGTCCTTTACAGACCTTAAAACACAATATAAATGCTAGTTGCTATTATTATTACTATTATTATTATTATTATAAGAGGTAGCTAGGTGGCTTAGTGGATAGAGCCCTGGGTCTGTAGTCAGAAAACCTGAGTTCAAATCTAGCCACAGACCCTAGTTTTGTGACATAGACCCTAGTTTTGTGACCCTGGGCAAGTTACTTAATCTCTGTCTGCTTCAGTTTCCCCATATGTAAAATGGGGATAATAATAGCATCTATCTACCAGGACTGTTGTCCTTGTTTGCCTCAGTTTCCCCATATGTAAAATGAGCTGGAGAAGGAATGGCAAACCACTCAAGCATCTTTGCCAAGAAAACTCCATATGGGGTCACAAAGAGTCAGATATGACTGAAAAATGACTAAACCACATCATAGCCAATCCCATGATGAGCCCATCTCTTCTTCTGACAAGAAACCCATGATCTATTTGAGCAGCCATACTTGGAGGTTTTCCAGATTGGTATCAACTGCTAGAGCTTAGGTTTCATGGGTACAGTCTTCAAGAAGCCAGGATCATGTCTGTAGTACAGTGTGGCATTGGCACAGGACTTTAGCAGAGCAGAATCAGTATAAATATGGAGGAAATCAAGCATCTGGTCTCTTTCTGAATCCTTCATAGATTTTTTTTGAGAATGCATGGAGTAGAGGAGCTACTGAGACTGTTATTCCATATGCCTTGGGAAGGGGAAAACTGAGATAATTATTTAGATAACTTAGAGCCCTGGTTTATTGGATTTGAAATTTAATCTTTGATAAGCGATGCTTATAAATTGCATCCTTTTTGATCTTATGTATAACTGCTTTACAAAGTAGAAGGGAAGAACAAATCATTAGCAAATGTCCCACTTGATAGAATTAATGTTGGAGATTTCTTTCGTCAGCTGCGTATGAAACAAACAGAATTGCTTGGCGATTCTGTTCCAGACGTTATTGCTTTCCTCTCCCTTCCCCAAAGAGATCTGAGAGCTCAAAATGACAGAGGAGAAAAAACAGAATCAGCCCTCTGAGAAGAACATAAAGAATCTTTGTCTACACAATACCAGATGTTTGGAACTATCAGGATGACTTGGCAACATATAAGGGAAAAAAATCTGTATTATCGTCCATATTTTTCTCACTTATTCCAGATGCTGTGTTGTGTAGACAAAACAAAGTACTTTATCCTTTCAGTCCTTATAAGACATAACTGTGTGTGCACTTCAGATGGTACATGTCTTATTTATTTGAAAAAAAAAACTCTGTAAGATCCTTCAACTGATAGAGAAACATACACCCAAAATGAAACAAAACAAAACAAGAAAATTAGGCTTGGTTTGAGCCCAGGTGTTATGGGCCCTGAAAGTACTGTTGAAGCAGATAAAAGAGAATCTTTCTTTGTTACTCTAGTGAAGAAAATTCTGCCTCTATGTTGTCTCTGACTGCTTCAGTCTTTTGAAAATTAAATTATTTTAACTGCATTGTTTCATCAAGTAATCTAAAGGAAGGAGTACTGGATTTGGGGTCTGGGGACTTGGTTCAAATATTTCCTCTGCTGCTTACTACTTGCATGATTTAGGGCAAATCATTTAACCTCTCTGGGTCTCAGTTTTCTTATCTCTACACTGGGAATAGAAATCGCTTCAATCATTTTTCAGTTGTGTCCAACTCTTGGTGACCCCATTTGGGGTTTTCTTGGACTAAGATACTACAGTGGTTTGCCATTTCCTTTCCCAGCTTATTTTATCAATGAGGAAACTGAGGCAAACAGAGTGAAGTGACTTGCCAAAGGTCACACAGCTAGTAAGTATCTGGGGCCAGATTTGAATTCCTAGAGTCTTCCTGACTCCAGGTGCAGTGCCATATCCACTGGGCCACCTAACTGCCCCTGTCTCCTAAGATTGTTATTCAAATCAAATGGGATGATATAAATAAAAGGGTTTTTTTTCTTTGTTTTTTTAACTGCAAGCCTTAAAGCATAGTAGAAATGTCAGGCTTTATTAGAAGCAGGTCATGTTCTTTTTGGCTCAGGTATAGGTCTGTCAAAGAGACTCTCAGCTGGCCTTAAAAAGCCTACCTTCTGAAGGTTACCCCTTCTCCATTTAACCTCTGATGACTTGAGTAGGAAAAGAGACATCCTTACTTCCTGTAACCGTGCTTGTTCTGTCCCTGATCTATCCCTGCGGCCATTCAACCCTACGGAGAGGCAGCCAGGCAATCGTTCCTGCAGGGGCTGTAGCCACAGCTACTGAGGACCCAGAAAAGAAAGTTCTTGTCCCCAAAGTCCTTGACAATATCAGAAATGAATATGATATTATCAATAGAAATGTCATTAAAGAAGAAGCCTTTATCATCTGCTTTGCCCCTGCACCCTAAGGATTAAGGGGCCTTTCCATCTCACTTGGCAGTTTCAATCTTCCATAGGTGTTGTCTCCCTAACTGGAATGTGAGCTCCTTGAAAGACTGTCTCACTGTTGTTCTGTTTATATACCCACAGCTTAGCACAGTGTTTTGTATACAGTAAATGCTTAATAAATGCTTCATTCATTTATGTCACCAAACCACTGTTGATCATGATTATGATTCTTTTGGCAGAAGTGGGGCTTCTTGGTTTAAAGGCAAAGAGCTTAAGATGTGTTAGGTAAGAAGCCCAATTCAACAAACATTAAAGATGGGCTGTCTTCATGGCACTGTGCTAAAACCCGGAGGAGTGGGGACATAGAAAGATTAATTTAGGTCTTCTGGGATGGCAATTTTCTGGGATAAAAAAATCAATAGATCTTCCAAGATCATAGATTTAGAACTGAAAGGGTCTCTAGTTCAACCTTTTAATTTTATACATGAGGAGAAGAAACTAGAGAAAGGTAAAATGATTTTCAAGTAAATGTATGAAATGGGATTAAAATTCTTTATGTAAAAGTGCAGTGCCCTATCTCCTATGCCCTACTGCCTCTCATAATTTAAAGCAAAAACATTGGAGGACATTCATGTATTTCTGAAAGTCAATTGAGAAGACAGGGCCTTTAAGTGAGGGGATGATATACTTTTTTTTCTATTAAATTTGAAATTTGGATTGCTCTTCTTTAGGCATGGGTAAAGCTTTGAATCTCTTGTTTCTAAAGTCTCTGGTAACCACGTTCTTGAAAGTGCTGTGATTTCCCCTTTTCTTGAGGTTGTTTGTCAGGTTTTTGTTTTGTTTTGTTTTTAGTTTTCACAAATTCACAGAATCTCAGAGCAGGAAGGTACCTCTGAAGTCTTCCAGTCTACCCTATATGTGTCATGGTGTGGCAATCTCAAATAGAAAAGGATAGGCATATTAACTTAGAAAAGCACAAATTAACATTATCTAGGTTGGTCTGTATTTTTATTTATTTTGTTAAACATTTCCCAATTGTATTATAGTCTTCTGGGACAGGGGACAGGAGAAGTAGGCTCCCCTCACAAAAAGTTTGACACCTCCATTCTAGGATGTTCCCAACAAACAGTCATCCAGTCTTTGCCCAAAGATTTCAATGAAAACTACTACCTTGGGAGATAGCTTATTCTTCATTAGAAGATTGCTATTGTTGGGCTTTCCTGACATCAAACTCAAATTTGCATCTTGGTACCTTCTCAATCCCCTTCATCCTGCCCTCAGGGGCCAAGCAAAAACGAAAATACCTAGTACCACTTCAATTTGACAGCCTTTTAAATATTTGATAGAAGACAGATTGCTTTGGAGGGCTCATCTACAGTTCCTTCATGCAGTCCTCATGTGACCTGATGTTGAGTTCCATTAGAATCCAGGTTGCCTTTCTGTGAACACCCTCTAAGTTATCAATATCCTTCTTAAACTCTGGTGCCCAAAACTAGTTGGCTCGATGGACAGAGTTTCATACTAGGAGTCAGAAAGAACTGAGTTTAAATTCTGTCTCAGAAACTAACTGTGTACTCTTGACAAATCTCTGCCTCAGTTTCCTTGTCTGTCAAAGGGTTCTTGTGAGGATCAAATGAGATTATATATATATATACATATATATATATATATATATATGTGTATATATATGTGTATATATATATATATATATATATATATATATATATATATATATATATATATATATATATATATATATATATGTATATATATATGTGTATATATATATATATACCACTTTGGAAACCCTAAAATACTATATCAGTGCTTACTGTTGTGGCTGTTATCTGAACATAACATTCTGGATGTGGTTTGAACTGGGCTGACTACAATGAGATTATTACCTCCCTTGTCCTGGATACTATGTCTTTCTTCCAGGTATTTCAGATTTTGAAATCTGAAAATCATACAACCCTTGAAGTGAAAAAGTGGAGTTATTATCCCCATTTTACAGCTGAGGAGACTGAGTCTCCAGAATGTGGAGGGACTTGGCCCAAGGTCACAAAGCTGGAGTATTTCATAATTCTTAAGTCACCTCACTTATCTGAGGCTATTTCCTTATCTCAAAAAGTGGGCTAATCACAGAACTCCAGAGCTGAAAGGGCCCTCAGAGGCCTTCTGTTCCTAACAAAAGAATCCTTTCCATGAAATACCCACAAGTGGTCATCCAGGCTCTTCTTCAATTCCACTTAGTAAGAGGAAGCCCATTGCCACCTCAGGCGGTCCATTCCACTTTTGGACAGACTTAATTGTTTGTAAGTTTTTTTTTAATGAATCTATTGGCTAAATGCCCATGAGAAATTATTTTATTCACTTAATTGATAAGTAAAAAAACACACAATCTCCCACTGGAATAATTCAACTTTGTAAAAGATTTTGTTCTAAAACAATGAGGTTCATTATATACTCTTGTGGTGTATGACATCAGTAGAACTTCACAAGTTAATTATATTCTTAATTACAGCTTTGTATTGAATTAGGGAACTATTACCCATAGAATAATTGAAACCCTGCTGAGATCACGTCTGGTGCCATCTAATTGTATCCCATTTTCTACTAAATTTTAAATAAAAACCAGTATTTCACTTGACTTGGTTTTAATTAATTGACAAGAGAAGTATAATTGGGGTTCTGCCAATGACTTGAATATTTAAAAATCATCATTGGGTGATTAGTCACATGTTTTAGGACACAGCTTACAATACACCCTCCTTTGGACCATTTCATTGTGAAAACGATTGTATAAAAGCTTGAAATGCATCTCTCTGTGACAGGCAGTATGGTATCATGGAAAGCAAGTCAAGAAATGAGAGCCGCTAAGTGGTAGTGGTGGGACCTTTTTGGGCCTCAAGTCAAGTTTTAGGCAATTTATTAAGCACCTACTATGTGTCAGGCATTATGCTAAGCACTGGAGATAGAAAGAAAGGCAAAGATAGTCCCTGCCCTCCAGGAGCTTACAGTCTAATGGGGGAGATGTTATATACAATCAAACTATATACAAGATAAATTGGAGGTGATCTCAGAGAGAAAGCATTAACCTTATATAGTGGAAACCAGAGACTGGAAGAAAATAGGAAAAGAAGAGACCTGAATGGAGCCAGAGAAGTCAGCAGATGGAAGTGAGGAGGGAGAGAAGTCCAGGCATGGCAGACTGTCGGGTGACAATGAACGGCCAGGAGGAGGATTACGTATCTTGTGTGAAGAAGAGCAAAGAGGCCACTGTTAATGGTCTCTACATGGAGGGGAGTAAACTGTAAGATGACTAGAAAGAAAAAAAAAAGCTTTGGATTTTGAAGGGCTTAAAAAAAATTAATAGTTTCCTTCTGTGTAAAATGTGGGTTTCAGGCCAGGTGATCCCTGAGTTTCTTCCCTAACCTAGCATTCTATCATTTTTATGATCAAGAGAAAGGGGCTAATTAAATAGTAATTTAGTAAGTTAAATAGTAATTTGGTGGATTCAGGTTTACAGTATGCTTTACAAATGAGGAAACTCAGAGGTTCAGTGATTTGCTCACAACTACTCAGCTTGCCTACAATCCTAAAGGCATAGGTCAAAATCCACCTTGAAACAAACAAACAAACAAACAAACATACAAACAAACCTCAGTATATATGAGACTGCAAATCTTTGACAGATGACAATAATAGCTAACATTTGGATAGCACCTTCAGTTTTGCATAGTGCTCTGCATATATTATCTTATTTGATCCTCATAACAAGCCCACAAGATGGGTGCTATTATTATCCCCATTTTACGTATGAAGAAACTGAGGCTGAGAGAGATTATTCGACTCATCCACAGTCACACTGGGCAGAATTTCAACTGCAGTCTTCTTGACCCTGAATCCAGCACTGTATCCATATGCCACCTAGATGGGAGTAGGAAGAGTTGAAAGGGTATGTGTGAGAGGGTGATGTTGAGCTTAGAAAGCATTAGGTTTCACTCTATGGCTTCTGAGGTCCCTTCTGGTTCTAGATCTGTGTTACTATAACCAGTCATTTAGTCTTTCATGGCCTCATTTCCCTTATTTGTAAAATGAGAGGGATTAGACTGGATGGCCTTTGAAATTCCTTCCAACTCTAAATCTGTGATTCTTTGACCTCCGCCAGAGCTCTATTAAGAACTAGTACCAGTCCCTCAGAATTGTTAGATGGGGATAATTATATTTCCCCCTTAATGTATTTTTTTCTACATTGAATTGCTTTTGTTCTAAAATGATTTCCTTTCATTTCAAATTCGTATGACACTAGGGCTGTAACTTGAGTGCTAATGTAAGCCCCTGTCTCTGCGTTTCAAGTGTTTATAGGTCTCCAAGATAGTAGATGTCAGTTTTTGTGTTGATGTCATTTTGTGGTCATGACCTTCTTTTCTCTTCAGATATTATTTGTATCCAAAAAACATTCAAAATTCAGTCTTTTCCCTACTCAGACCCCTCCGCTATTCCATTATTTGTGTATATGTGTGTGTGTTTTACTTCAACTCACCGTTTCCAAAGGTGGACTATATCTAGATTAATAATAAAAGAAGTTTAAAGAGTTATCCAAACCATGGGAGACTAATGTCAAGTTTAACTTCTGGATGCCTTGATGGGAATCTCCTCTATCTGACCTAGGAAGGAATCCTTCCTCTCTACTCATTATCCTGATAGCTCACTTCACCCTTTAGATCATTGGGAATTGACAGCCAAGGCTTTGTTCAGAGAAGCCGATCCGTATCGTTTAGATACTTGTATCCTCTGCCTCTTTGTAGTTCCCCCATCTTGTATAGTCCTCTGTCCTGAGGCCTCTCCTTCTGATTGTCTGGTTCTCCACAGAATCTCCATGCAAAGAGAATACCCAGGCTAGTCGTCTACATTCCTTTTCCAGGCTGCCCTCCTGACTGAGACCTTTTTCCTCTGCAATTCTCCCACATGCAGTACCTTCATCTCTGTCATGCCCGCCCCCCCCCCCGCTCCTTGTTTTCAGCTTCCTTTTATACATTATCTTTCTCCACTAGAATGTAAGCTCCCTGATGGCAGAGACTGTTTTTTTCTTTCTGTTTGCAATTGAATTCCCAGTGCTTAACACAGTACCAGGCACAGAGTAAGCCTTATTAAATGCTTGTTGATTTGACTTGACACAGTATACTCAGTATATGTTCACTGAAAGTTATAAGTTGTTTCTCTTGCCTAAAAAAGCACCCTTATTCTTTCAACCATTTACTCCTTTTGTGACCAGTCAAATACTCAAGGACCAGATGCAAATGATGCTTCCTATATGAAACATCTCCTGATCTATTTCTCCCACTGTTCCCAGCCTAAGTTAAAAGGAATCTTTTCCTCCCTGAATCTAAAAATAAATAAATGAATAAATAACTTTTAAATTCTAATGTACTTATTGACATCATGTTACATTATATTTTATTTTGCAATAAATATAAAACTATTAGAACATAAACTACCTTAAGACTTTTGGTACATCCTATATAGTTACAAGCTGCATCATAACAGGAAATATTTGATACTGGTTTTAGAATCAGACAAATGGTTTAAATCCTGCCTTAGATACTTGCTAGCTGAGTGACGCTAGACAAGTCAAATGGACTCTGTTGACCCATTTCCTCATCAGCAAAATGAAGGAGTTGGTTTTGATGGCCAATAAGGGCTCTTCCAGCTCTAAATCTACGAGCCTGTTTATCTCTTTGTAAATCTAATTATCCATACTTGACCATAAACTCTTTGAGGATAGGGAGAATATTTGTTCTAATATTTGTTCTAGTGCCTAGCATCATATTTTCCATATAGTGAACTTAGCTCTTTTCCCTCAATCATAGTGTCCCGGGCTTCATTATTATCACCATCAGCAACAACCACAACATATACGGAATTTAAGTTTTACAAATCAATTTATAACAGTATCTCATTTAACCCTAACAACAACCCAGAGAGGTAGGTGTTGTTCTTATCACCCTTTTGCAGATGAGGAAACTGAGGCACAAAGAAGTTAAGTTCCTTGTCTAGGGTCACACAGCTAGTAAGTGTCACTTAATTCAGGTCCTCTTGATTCCAGGTCTAATTCACTATCCATTAAACCACCTAGTTTCTTAACTCAGTGGTACTTTACTTTTCCCTTATGGAGACCATCTTTGGAAAGAACATCTTAAAATTGGTCCCGTTAAAGGACAAGGGAAACAGGTCTTACTGTAAGGGAAGCTCAGTGCGTTTTCAATCATATACAATATAAGGAAGTGACAAAATTTAATAATTCTATCAGTTTAGAAGAGAAATTTTGTGGAAACTGGGCTGATTAGGGACTTGGAACAGAAAGGTTTGGATCTCTCAATTGGAAATTGGCCATGAGCCACCTCGTGTGTGTGTGTGTGTGTGTGTGTGTGTGTGTGTGTGTGTTCATATAAGATAGTGTATTTGCATAAAAGAAGGGATTGGGTCATTTGTGACCAAGTAGGAATTCTAGCTGAGGGATATTGAAGGCAAGGAGAGAAAGCAAGAATATTTATCACTTTATCACTACTCTGTTCATTGGAGACTTTTTTAATATTAATATAAAAATCAATAAAGCAAGACACATTTTTTTGTGATAATATCGTTCCTTTCTCCAGACATGTAGGATTAGATTACTGATAGATGATTCTCTGTCGCTCTGCCAGCCACACTGATAGGATCTGCAGTCTTGACTAATAAGCGTTGTGACAATATGTGGATTGTGGAGCAGTGGGTGGCCAATCATTTTTGTAGAAAATGTAATTCTCATGAAAGACACCTGTCAAGGAATGAATCTCAGGAGCAAGATTGTGACTGTGACTTTTCAGGCACCCCCACAAGCTGGCTTCCAGATAAATACATGCCTTTGGAATGTACCTACCTTGAGCTTTAACATGGTAAATGAAATTCTGATCATGTCTCAAAAAAAAAATAGACAATAATTAGGATTTGGATGGTGCTTTAAGATCTGCCCTTCACTTCTCATATATCATATTTGATCCTCACAAAAACCCTGAGAGGTAGATGCTATTATTATCCCCATTTTACAGATGAGGAAATGGTCACACCATTAGTAAGTATCTGAGGCAGGATTCAAACTCATGTCTTCCTGACTCCAAGTCTGGCCCGCTCTCCATTGTGCATTGCAAACTCAGGGAATAGGGATCCCAGGGAGGACAGGGTAGTGGTGTGGCAGGGAGACCATTTGTCCTGACCAGTTTAGATCCTCAGCATGAGGAAGTGAGTGAAATACACAAGTCATCCAAGTAGCTTCCCCTTGGACTGTCTTCTATGAAATTTGCAATTTAGCAAACATTCGTTGAGCTCTTACTGGGAACAAATCACACGGTCATTGTCAGGGACCTGGGCTCAGAGATGCCATGATACAGTGTGTTGAGATTTATTGCTCTTGATCAGACTTCAGCAGAATGTCATTTTTCCAGAAGGCTGTGTTCAGCCTATGTTCTCTTGGCTTTGAATGCCAGTAAAAAAATAAAGCAGTAGTGGAAGTTTGAAACAATGAGTAAACATGCAGCTCACCGTCTTCTGCCCCCTCTTGCGTCCCTACCATTCATTTGTCATTTACCAATGCAGCTTGAGTTGCTCAATTTGTTGAATGTGTCATCTTTCCCCAGCCATGTTGTAAATTCATCCAGAATAGGGTCCATTTCTTATAATTTTTAAATCTTCTATTGTTCCCAGCATAGTAGACATTCAGGAGACATTTGTTAAATGAATAAATAAAATGTCATTAAAACTAATTAGCAGGTTTATGGGAATTTCTATTATGCCACTATTTGGCCATCTCTACAGAATGATGCTTGCATTCCAGCCATCCTCCTCATCTTTGCCCCTACCTACCTTGGATTCTAACCTCTATGCCCAGCTCCTCTTTATATGTAGTCTTCTTCCACTAGAATGTAAACTCCCTGAGGGTAGGTATATTTTCCCCTGCTTATATTTGTAACCCTAGTGCTTCACACAGTGCCTGATACAAAGTAAGCATTTCATAAATGTTTTACTTTGTTATCCATTCATCCATCCATCCATCCATCCGTCCAACCTTCCATCCATCCATCCAATGATCCAATGATCCATCCATCCATCCACTACTATTTCTATCTTTATATCCAAACTATATCCATGTGCCTATCTTTCTGTCTGTCTGTCCATCTATCCATCTATATCTATCTATCTATCTATCTATCTATCTATCTATCTATCTATCTATCTATCTATCTATCCATCTATCTATATTAGATATTAGTGGATAGAGTGTTAGGCCTGGAGTCAGGAAGCTCTGAGTTTAAATTCTGACCCAGACACTTACTAGCTCTATGACTTTGGGCAAGTTACTCAGCCTATCTTCTGATGTGTAAATGAAGGTAATAATGGCATTGACCTTATAGTGCTATTTCAAGGATAAATCAGTTAATCAATATGCATTTATTAAGCACTTACTGTATCCCAAGCATGGTAGTAAGTCTTGGGAATACAAAAGAAAAACCCAAACATCTCTTGCTTCCAAGAAGTTTACAATGGAGGGGAAGCTAGGTGGCGCAGTGGATAAGCAGTGGCCCTGGAGTCAGGAGGACCTGAGTTCAGATACTTGGCATTTACTAGCTGTGCGACCCTGGGCAAGTCACTTAACTCTGATTGCCTTGCCAAGAAGAAGAAGAAGAAGTTGTTTACACTGGAATGGGATAATATATTGAAACACTTTGAATCTTAAAGCACTATCTAAATTCCAGCTACCATGTAAGCTCAAGTCCATAGCTTTCTATCTCACTGAGCTTCCACATCACCAGACTACCCCTTCCATACCTGGGTTTTCAGACTCATATAACTCTCAAGCCTAAATTGGTTGTGGGAAGAGTAGGTGGTAGATAGACTTCAAACAGAAAACTAAGGGAATAGAATTGCTTAGAGATAGCTCTTTAAAAGACTCCGTCTCTTATGTTATTATTCTGTCAGTTTTGTGAACAGAAAACTCTTTGAACCAAAATTTCTGCCTACCTTTCTCCTACCATCTCTTACTCTCAGAAGCAGGCAGGGGTGAGGATGCCTGCCAGTGCAGAGGTTTTAGAGACATACCAGAGGTCTTTGATGGTCCATAATCTTTATTTTAATTCCCTTTTTATACCATATAAACACATCTCACAAACAAAACACTAGAGTAAGTGATAATAATAACTTGGATTAGCACATAGTGCCTTAAAGCTTGCAGAAGCGTGCTTTATAACCCTATAAGATCTATAGTACAAATAATACTATCCCTGTTTTACAAATGAGGAAACTGAGGTCTTGAGAGGGCCAAGGGACTTTCCCATGGCCGAGAAATTGAAATCTCTGCGCCGACTTTACAGCTAGCAGTCCACCTGATTTGTTCTTTGATCTACGTTGCCCTTCAACTTTTAGTTAGTTGAGATTCTATGGTACTGTGGGTCACATATTTTATTTCTATATTAGTAGCCCATTATTGTCTCTCCTTAATAAAACTGAGCGTGGTGCTAAGATAAAGTGGAAGTGATGCCAAAAAATTATTTATTTTACATAAAGTATACATAGACCCCATTAGACTGTGAGCTCCTCATGATAGGCACTGTTTTTGCCTTACTTTGTATCCCAAAGCTTAGCACAGTGACTAGCACATAGTAGGTGCTTAATAAATGTCTATTGACTGTCAGACTGACAAAGGATCATAATGGACTTCGAGCTGGAGGAGATTTCAGAGAACATCAAGTCCAACTCCCAGATTTTGCGAATGAGGAAACTGAGGCGCTCAAAGATTAAGTGACTTTTCCAAGGTCACACAGGTAACAATTCCTAGAGGAAGCATTTTAGTCAAGGCAGGACCATTGCTCTTTCCACTGTTACATGATGCTTCTGATATAACATCAAGTCACGGGGCTATCCTGAATAAAACTCATTATTCAACTTCACATCTCATAGAGATGTTCTCCAATTGTATCACAAAGCCATTTGAATTTGAGAAGTGTAAATTTTTGATGTTTCATTCTTAATGCCAAGAAAAATAGAGACCACAGACTTTAAGTTTGAACTTAAAGGACAAATGAACCAAGAGGTAAAGGTGATACTTAAACATACCATTGTGTCCTCTGAGCAAGACACACTAAGCATGAAGTACAAAGAGAAAGCTAAGGTGTTCATGTCAAGAGAATTCTTTTTGTAGCAGTAAAATGGAAAACAGCAGATTTGGAAAGTGTCCCAACAAAAAGCTGCAACAAAGGTTTTAACAAAGGCATTAACCAAAGCATAAGACTTTACTTAAAGGAAAGTTTAAAAAGATTAATTTTTTGCATAAAAATGAGGGAGAAAATTGAAAGTTATTTTCAAAATGTGTGCTAGAGAGGTTGGAAAGCTACAAAAATAATTCTGGAACAGATGTCACTTCATCAAAGAGTATTGAAGACTGATCAGAGATATAGGCCATTGGATTTTATTGAAGGTAATCAAAAATTTTTTAAAAATAAATGTTAATTTAAAAAAAACTATAATGGGGAAATATTTAATGAATTAAATAAAAATATAGTAATAAGAATACTTCAGTGGAACAAAAAGATAAATTCCATCCTGGGTTCAATCACATCAATAACTTTGTGGTTAGGTACAAACATTGATAATAGTTCTGTGGTTTTGTCAATGAAACTCCTCCTATCACTATTGCAGATGTCAACCCTTCTTTGGCATAGTAGACTGTCTTCATGAGTTGCCAGAGCTGAAAATGTGATTTTTCTCTAGCCTCTCTAGTAATGAATTTCTCTGAAATTAGCCCCCTCTGGTCATCTGATACCAGACATTACAAGCTGAACTTGAAATCCTTCTAGATTGATAGAAGTGCTCCCACATTTTGTTCTTTGCTTCTATCTCCTGGGAGAACTCAAGGTCTCCCCAAAGAGGCATCATTTGAGTTTTGGTAGACCCAAACATATTGGGTCTATTTTCATTATTTCTTTATAATATCACATAAGATCATAGATTCAGACCCGGAAGGGACCTCAGTTATCACCTAGTTCTGTCCTCTCACTTTTACAAATAAGAAAACTCAAACCAAGAGATGATAAGGTCGTGCAAGGTCATACAGTACGAAGTAGCAATTAGAGTGGGAATTCCTTGAGAGTAGGGACTGTTTTTCTTTTCTATTTTTGTCTCCAGTGAATAGCATAATGTTTTGTACGCAGTAAGTACTTAATATATTTCTTTTCATTCATTCATCCATCCATCCATCCATCCTACTTGGTTGTCTTGGAAAGTTTTTCTTCCATCAACATGACTTGAATTTATTGAATAAAATTTTGACTGATGGGTACTCCATAGGCATCATGCATTGAGTGCAGCTGTAGAGATCATAGGATCATAGGGCTTTGTCCTCATTTCTGCCTAAATAATGAAGGCTCAAAAGGCATAGGGGAAAAAAAAAGGAGGATTCCTTTATCCTAATGAGCCTGGCCTGCTCTGTGGTCATGGACATTACAGAAATTCATAGATGGTGATACAAGCGATGTGAAGTGAATGCTAAATGAACCATTAACAGAAATACTAGCAGGTAACTGCGAGGTCAGAAAAGGAATAGAGGTATGCCTAATGGAAGTAGCATGATGGAAATCAAATGTATTCCAGCATACTTTTTTTTTCAATTTTCTTTGTTTGTGTGTATGGTATTGTTGGGGGGTGGAGGATCTACATGCATGAATGCATTTGTATTTGTGTGTGTGCATGTGTATGTGTGTAAGTCTGTATTGATATTTACATCAGGTATTGTTTATGTTTCCCCATGCAGTGTCATAGAGAGTAGTATGGATGAACAAGAAGGGAAAATTTTACACACGAGAAAAATAAGGCTGAGAGAGATCTTATGTAGGCAGTGAAGTAGTTTGGAGAGGACATCAGGTCTAGGGTCAAAGTGCCTGGACTCTACTTTTAACTCTGTTACCTGTATGAGTCAGGATCCCTTTGTGCCTCAGTTTCCTCATATGTTAATTAAGGATGTTAGATTAGAGGGTCTTTTCCAACTGTATCCATCTTTTTTAAAGAAACGAAAACAGGTTAACACTGCTAGCAAAATATAATTTTAAAAAAATGTAATTCATATGCTCTGAATATTACAAGATGGGCAAGTCACTTAACCCTGCTTGCCGTAGTTTCCTCATCTATAAAATGAGCTGAAGAAGGAAAAAGCAAAGCACTCCAGTATCTTTGCCAAGAAAACCACAAAGGTGGTCACAGAGAGTCAAACACACTGAAAATGACTGAACAACGAGGACAAAAGATTGAATGATTTTATAGATAAAGTTCTGAATAGTTTTAGAGGGTTTTTTGTTGTTGTTGTTTTTAGAAAGGTAGTTTATAGTATTAGGATGGTTAGTAGCTGGTTTTTTATCTTCTGTTTTTCCCCTGTTTGAATTTTTTTAATGCCCTAATCCCAGAAAAGCCAGGGGGGTAGGAAGAAGAGAAAGCAGGCAGGGGTTCTAAAGATTAATCCATTAAAGCGGTTTATGGCTGAAAAGCTGTCTGGTCATTTTTTAGAACACAGAAAGCATCTGTTACAAGGAGGCATACAGATGGATTTTATTGGTTCATGAAAATGTCAAATCTTAATGTTTCTCTTTTTTAAAAAAATGAGCAAGACTGAGAAGAAAGCCCTGTTTTTTCCTTTACCAGGTAATGTTAGTTTTGCGTTCTCTCTTTAGAAAATCAGTATCCTGCTACCTTTTTTTTTTTTTATCGTGTGTGTGTTTATGGGGTGGGGGGGGATGCTTTAGATTATCACCATGCTGAATGATGCGCCTTGATCTGAAGATGGTATGCAGAGGTCTTACAGCCTGAGTGGTCCAGGGCCGCTTTCTTTGAGCCTCCCTACTGTTTCTGTAATGGGCAAGCCAGTGTGGTTGGTGAAAAAAATACTTACAAAGCCTGTAACCTGTGGAGAAGGCATTTGGATGCCATTAAGTTGGTCCCGAGATGTCTGGGCTGTTAAGCATTAAGAAGAAAAATGTTTCTTCAATATGTAAAACCAAATATTTAGTTAAGAGTTCCGTCATCAAAGGTGGTAGGGTTTGATTTAGGATGGTGAGCACAGGGGAAATGTTACTGCCATAAAGGTCCCAACACATATGTGTGTATATGTATCTAGATACAAATATTTGTGCATGTATGTGTTTAGACATATATACATGCACACACATGTATGTGTATGTTTGTGTGTATACATGTGTATGTGTATATATGTTCATATGTATGTATATGTTTATATTTTTATATATTTTTATATATAATGTTCACACTAAGTGAAAAATTTACTTGCAGGTTATTGCTTCTTTTTGGCCATATCTACGTAATTCTAAAACAAGTTTAAAAATGTAAAAATGAAATAAATACAGTAATTTTCAGCATATAGATACTGCCATGAATGACAATAGCATTCTACCACTTAGTTGTTGATTACTTGATCCATCCTTGGCTGATTTTATTTTTTACTAATTTTTATTTTATTTTACTTTCTTTTTCAATAAACAACTATTCTTTTCTCCCTCTTTTTTCTTCTCCCCTTTTGACAAAAAGGAGGAAAAATAAGACCTTTTTAATAAATATTCATAGTCAAATAAAATAATTCCCCAAGTGATTACGTTCAAAAAACATTTCATTGAGTGTTTCTCCTCTTGACAGGATGTGGAGAGAATGGCTGTCTTTGGTCTTTTGCCATTGTGGTTGGTCATTGTGTTTAATCAAAGACATGAAGTCTTTCAAGCTTGTTTTCTTTAATTCCTGTATATGGTCTATAGATTTGGAGCTGGAGCCTCGGAGGGAGTTTAGTTTAGTTTAGTTCAACTGCCTGATTTTAAAGGTGAGGGAAATGGGACCATTGAGGTTAAGTGACTTTCCAAATATCATGAAGGTAGTGGGTGGTAGAGCTGGGATTTGAACCTAGATCCCCTGACTCAATATCCAGGATTCTTACCTCTTTTTATATCCGCAGCTCTTAGCATGGTGGCTGGCACACAGTAAGCTCTTAATAAATGTTTATTGATTGATTCCTTCCCAGTAAATTCACTTTAATTTGATTCAGTAAGCATTTATTAAGGGCCTACTATTTGCCAGGCATTTTGCCAGATACTGGGAATACAAAGCCCCAAACTTAAGAAGGCCCTGTTCTCAAGACGCTTGCAGTCTATTAGAAGGAAATAATACATGCAGAACTTTAGCAGGTTAATACAAAGTAGTTTCTGGGGAAAAGAGAAGTCCGATAGGAAATTAAGTGATCAGGATAGGGGCAGTTAGGTGGCACAGTGGGTGGAGCACCAGCCCTGCAGTGAGGAGGAGCAGAGTTTAAATCTGTCCTGAGACACTTTATACTTAGTAGCTGTGTGACCCTGGGCAAGTCACTTAACCCCAGCTGCTGGGAGAGTAGGGGAAGAGAGAGACAGAGACAGAGAGAGAGATCAGGATAGTCCTTGCTTATGAAGAAGATTATGAAGAGAGCCTTGAAGGAAGTTAGAGGATTTTAAGAGGCAGAAACAGGAGATGGGACATTGAGTAGAGGAAACAGACATTAGATGGATTTGTCTGAAATGTAGGGTGTGTATAGAAGAGTGTGGAGCACTCAGCCCACTAAGGTCGATTGGAGCCGAACAGTGAAGGCTTTTACATGCCAGACAAACAATAATGGGAACAAGAAGGCTTTATGAAGTGGTTACAATGTAGCAGGCACTGAGAATACAAAGAAAGGCAAAGTACATGGTTCCCGCCCTCAAGAAGCTTCTGTTTTAGTGAGGGAGACAACATGCAAACAATTATTTACTACAGACTCTGTTGGAGGCAATCTCAGAGCAAAGGCACTAGCAGTGAGGTTGACCAGCAGAGGCCTCTTGTAGAAGGGCGAATTTGAGCTGAGTATTTAAAGGTTAAGCCAGGGACGGTAAAGGAGTTTGCATTTTATCCTGGAGGCAATAGTGAGTCCTTGAAATTTCCTGAGCAGAGGATGATCTGGTTAGATCTGGGCTGACCTTAGAGAATAGCTAGTCCATCCCCTTTCATTTTATAGATTAGGAAACTGGGGCCCAGAGAGAGAAAGAATTTGCAACGTACTTTTATTGTTGTTGAGTCATTTTTCAACTGTATCCAACTCTTTGTGACCCCATTTGGGGTTTTCTTGGCAGAGATACTGGAGTGGTTTGCCGTTTCCTTCTCCAGCTCATTTTACAGATGAGGAAACTAAGGCAAACAGGGTGAAGTGATTTGCCCAGGGTCACACAGCTGGTAAGTGTCTGAGGCAAGATTTGAACTCAGGTCTTCCTGACTTCAGACCCAGCCCTCTGTGCACTTCACCACCTAGCTGCCCCCATTGTGACTTTTTATGTCATATAACATATACATACAATATAAAACATGCCTGATATAAAATGCACGGAAAGGAGAGACTCTTTTTATACTTCTCCTGCCTGATGTGGCCCATCAGTGTCCTGCTAAGTCATGGTCCCAAATACAGTTCAACATATTTTGTGTCCTTAATCACAAGAAAGCATCAAAAGAGAGTCATAAGTGGAGATGCTCTAGTTTTTATCTCCTGGAGATGTGGTTATCTCTAACTAGTCAGACTTCCCTTATCGGAGTGAAGGGACTAAATCTTTGTTTTTCAATTGGGAGAGTCAAACTTGAAAGGGAACCTGCAGAAATTTTAGGTTTCTCTTCATGATTGGTCCAGAAGTAGTACTGCTAATATTTGTCTCCTCTAAAAGTGGCAGAAAATTTTATTAAAAGGCCTCCAAGTTAAAAAATAATAGCAATAATAATAATTCTTTGAGGCAGCATGATAGAACGAGGAGCAATCTCTACCACTAATGGGTTGGTGCTTATGGAAGGTCCCTGCCACATAGGAGAGAGTTTTGTTTTGTTTTCTTAAACGGGCAAGAATGGCATACTTAAGGGGAAGCTTGGTGGTGCAATGGATAAAGCACTGGGCTTGGAATCAGGAAGAATCGTGTTCAGGAGGTCAAATCTGGCCTCAGACGCTTACTAGCTGTGTGACCCTCATCAAGTCATTAACCCTGTTTGCCTCAGTTTCCTCATCTGTAAAGTAAGCTGAAGAAGGAAACGGCAAACCACTCCAGTATCCTTGACGGGAAACCCCCAAGAATTTGGACACGAGTGAAACACTGAACAACAACAATGAAAAACTTAATTGGTCAAAGAGACCAAGGTTCAAACCACTGACACAGCTACCTAGTTAGCTAGGGCATAAAAGCCCAATGCATGATAAGGCCTCTCACCTTAAGGCCGATGGGTATCCCACTGCCCTGTTAGCCAACATGTCCTTGTGACAAGCCAACCATCATGGCAAAGATGGAAACCAGAGAACCAATGCAGTGTTCTTCCTGAATATCCTTTGTATGCTGCTATTAAGTCAAATGTGCCTAGCTGTGTCTGATCTTCCTTATTGTAGGTGCTTGATAAATCCTAACTAATTAATTGATTCTGTTAAGTGCTTCCTTAGAAGTTCATGCTGGTCTTCACCCCAGCTGCTAGTGTCCTTTCCTCTCCAGCCACATTCTATCTCCTCTCTATGTATCTTGTATATAACCCTGTGTGTGTGTGTGTGAACACCCTTATTCTAATGTATGCTCCTTGAAGGCAGGGTCTGTTTTGATTAGTTGATTAATTTATTTCTTTTTAAAATTTTGGCAATGTGTGGAACAAAGTAAGTGCTTAATAAATGCATATTGATCGATTGATATGGCCCAGGGGTGTGGAACCTGAGGCTTCCAGGCCACATGTGGCCCTCTAGGTCCTCAAGTGTGGCCCTCTGACTGAATCCAACTTCACAGAACCAATCCCCTTAACATTTGGATTCAGTCAAAGGGCCCCACTTGAGGACATAGAGGCCTCCAGGCCAAAGATTCCCCACCCCTGATTTATGGCCTTTGAAGTAATCGTTTCATTCTAATTCTTATTTTGAACCCACTGACCAGCCTGAGTCAGGCCTAGCCCAGAAAAGTGGAAGGATGGCTAATGCTAAGATTTAGTCGGTGAAACCTGGCTTCAAATCTATTAAAAGTATTATATACATGTAGGTTTTTATGACTAGTTCTTAAAATACAGCACAAATGAGTTTGTTTGAAGTGATTCCATCTCCTCTTCTCCCTCAGTGATTTTTCTATTCTAAGAAAAATTTCCTCCTAAGCCTCAGTTTCTTCATCTATAAAATGAGGCAGTTGGGCCCCTGACCTCTGAGGCCCCGTCCTGTTCTGGATCTATGATCCCATTATCCTGTGAATACAAATTCCCAAACCCTGATCTAGCCATAAAAATATAAAGAACCGCATCCATTTTCAGTCTTCTCTCAAAGCTGTCAACAGCTTCTCTCATAAGTATTTTTGATATTGTGAGCTAGAGCAGTTTTTTAGAAGTGATAGACCATGTAATTCTCACATGTCAAGGTTCTAAGTAAAACCCCCTGGTGGCCCTTGCCTATTATTTTCCTGAAGTTTTTGTTTTGTCTTTTTCTTTTTTAACATTGTGATTCTCTCTGAATCCTATGGTACCACCCCACCACCAAGCCCCAACATTTCACATCAAAATTTCTTAAAGGATTAGCATTCCTAGGGTGCTGAGAAATAAAGGGGTGTGTGTGTGTGTGTGTGTGTGTGTGTGTATATATATATAATATATAAACATATATATATAAAATATATAAAACATATATTAATATATAAAACATATATAATATATAAAACATATATACATAGACACACATGTATGCATATAAAATTAAATAAATTAATATGTAATAAAGTAAATTAATTTATGCAATAAAAGTTAATAAATTGTATATAGTTTTATTATTAACTAATGTAACTATAGTATCATATATTAATATAATAAATTATATATTAATAAATCATATACAATTAAACAGAATTAAATTAAGATACATAATATAATATATATGTATATATAATATGTAAAATTTCCCTTTGATTTATATGATCCAGAAATAACCTTTTCTTCCATGAGCTATTATTAATATTATTGTGTTTATTATAATTAATTATCAAATTTGTGACTTCATCAATATAGGGAGTTAATCCCTCTATCACAATACAAATCAGTGCCTTCTTAGCAGCTTAGATTCACCAGCTGTTTTTGCTCGACGATACCTATTTTATACCCCAAAGGGAAATTAGGTCTTTTCCCCAAGACTATGAAATCAGAACCACTGATGTAGAAAACCAGAAAGCTGTTGTTGTCTCTAACCCCTGGAAATAGTACTAAGTGGTCTGCTGTGTGGAAGGGAGATGCTCTTATCTAGGCTGCAGATTAGACCAAGTAGACATGCGGAGGGCACAACAGGGCCTGTAGTCTAGCTGTAGGCAGCACTGGAAAGACAAATGCACTTAATTCAACTTGGTGTCAAAGAATCGTAGCACTGTAGACCTCAGACCATCAGGACCAATCCCCTCATCTTACAGACAAGGAAACGAAGGCACAACAGGCCTAAGTGATTTGCCCCCAGGTCTGACAGCTGGTAAATTTTTGAGACAGGATTTAAACCCGTCTTTTGGACTGCCAGATCTAGCTCCCTACCCTATCCATTATACAACACTGCCATGACTCATGGACCTTTTATGTCACTGGTGTGGGTACTCCCTCCACTGATGGATTATAAACTAACTGGAATTTAGAGGCCTTCAAGTCCAATCCCCTCATTTTACAGATGAGGAAACTGAGGCAAGCAGGGTTAAGTGACTTGCCCAAGGTCACACAGCTAATAAGTGTCAGGCTGGATTTGAACTCAGGAAGATAAGTCTTTCTGATTCCAAGCTCTGTGTTCTAGCCACTGCACCACCAAGCTGCCCTCATTTCGCAGGTGAGGAAACCTGTACCTTGTAATGAACACTGACTCAGGAGTCATAGGAAATGGATTCAAATCCCAACTTGGATTCTCACTGCCTGTATAACTGTGGGCAAATCAGTTCACTTCCCTGGGGATCACTTTCTTTCGCTTAATGGATTAGTTCACCTCTGAGACCCTTCTCCACTCTAGAAGAATGATTCTATTTGGTAAGAATTGCTCCAGATGAAAATTTCATCACCTTGCAACCAACTGGATGATGAGCATCCCTAAAGTTACTGGGGTGGTGCTTTAGTGGCAGACGCATTCTATCACCAGGGTCATTTTGAGCTCCTTCCTTCTGGCTTGTTAGGACCTGCTAAGGTTGGTACGTAGTTGAAATAGCATCTCCAAGGACCAATAACCATCTCCATATGACAGTAAGACAATGCAGTGGGAACATGCATGAGACCAGACCATATTCACTTAAAGTTAAAAAGCTGAAGTGTGTTTAAATACTAGAGAAAAAAGAGACCTCTTCCCTTATCCAAAGCCTCTCCTCATCCAAAAGGCAGTTGCCCCCTAGTATTCAACTGGTATTGAATCATGTAGACGTGCTCAGATAGAACAATTAGAGCAAACAACAAAAATATCAGCAACTATTATTATTGTTGTTGTTCTGATTATTATTGGCGTAGTTAGATGGTGCAGGAGATAGAATGCTGGATCTAGACTCAGAAAGAAATGAGTTCAAAATCTGCTTCAGACACTTACTTTCTAGCTGTGTGACCCTGGGTGAGTCCATTAACCTCTGTCTGCCTTAGTTTCCTCAACTGTAAACTGAGGAAATAATGTCACTGGCCTCTCAGGATGGGATAAATGAGATATCTGCATATTGCCTAAAATCTGGTTTGTTGGTGGTTATCCTTCATGCTTGAAGAAGATCAAAATGATATCACTAAGTTTGGGGTCAAAGTATGGTGTGTCTGACTGTGGCTGGTCAGACTAATACGAGCTCGGAATTCTCTACCACGGATTAGGCACAAATAGTCCAAATCAGCACTTTGTAAGTGTGAACTTATTATTATTATCATGATGGTTAATAACTGGTATTTCTCTGTAGCTGTGATGCTATGTAATGCTGAGAAAAAAAGTATATTGTATACAATATCTATTTGATAAGGGGCCTCATTATCTCTAGATAATTATCACTGAACCAGAAATGCTTAATGCAGACTTACTACATTAGACGAATGAAGAAATTAAAATGAAAGTGGTATTTTGCTTGGGTACTATTGAGGTTTATGTGATCAGTGTAATTCGCCATGACAATTGTGCATTTTAAGCAAACAGCACCAGCTTCACAGCAAAAACACTTGTCTAATAACGGGCAATAAATGTATAAATAACTTTCATTTAATTACTACTGACAAATATTGCGCTGGATGGAATAGAACCGGTGGATGAGTCTGTCCATTGATGGAAAAAGATAAATGTATATAAATACATGTGCGTGTGTATATTTATGTATATGCTTATTATGGAACTGTAGGAGAAATAGAATAGCCTAAAATGGTGTTCTAGGCTCATCTGGCAGTTAGAGGGGTGGGGATGTTGCTGACAATGCTGATACCCATTGCATTTTTGAATATCTGTGATTAAGTAATTACATGATGAAAGATGCTACAGCTGCAACTAGTTATTTAAAGTCGAGTCACTGGTTTTTGGCCAGACTATTCCTGGGGAGGGATGGGGATATCTTGCTAGTCATTCACTTTGTTTTGCTTCAAGTTGATCTACACAGGCTTTTAGCTAAAGAATAAACTCCACGTTTATTGTTGAGTGAATGTTATTCTATAATCCCCAGTAGTTCTAAGGATATGTCATAAGTTCTTAGGGGTATGAACTTAGCGAACAGTGAAGGGAGAATTAAGCTCCAGCAGTTGAGAAAGCTATTGGCTGCTTCCTTCCGCCTTAGCTCTTGACCTGTGTTGTGTTGAGTACCTCCTTGGTGGAGAGTGAAACTAGAAGTCTCCCTGTCCTTGTTCTGTCAATCGATTTTTCACAAAGTGTCAGCTGTAGCAGAGAACCTCTTTGCTCTCTTTTTTTCCCTCCAAAGAGAATCATGGAAGAGAAACACAATGGACAGGATCAAGGTAGAAAGATAGCCAGCTTCCTCCGAATGATTGAGTCGCCAAGTTGAAAACAATTCTTGTTGTTACTCAGTCATTTTTCAGTTGTGTCCAACTCTTTGAGACCCCATTTGCGGTTTTCTTGCGAAGATACTGGAGCGGTTCACCATTTCCTTCTCCAGTTCATTTTGCAGATGAGGAAAACTGAGGCCAACAGGGTTAAATGACTTGCCCAGCGTCACACAGCTGGTAAATATCTGACGCCAGATTTGAACTCAGGAAGAGTTGAGTGTTCCCGGCTTCATTTTAACTTAGGTCTTCCTGACTCATCACTGACTCATTTTCCAGAGTTCAAATCTAGCCTCAGACACCTAAAAAATGTGCGACCATGGGCAAATCACTTCACCCTGTTTGCCTCAGTTTTCCTCATCCGCAAAATGAGCTGGAGAAGGAAATGGCGAACCACTCCAGTATCTTTGCCAAGAAAACCCCCAATGAGGTCACAAAGAGTCAGACGTGACTGAAAACAACTGAACAACCTCCTGACTCCAGGTCCTACACTCTATCCACTGTGCCACTTTACTGCCCCTAAAAATAATCCTAGAGGCCTTCTAATTTAACCTGTATCTAGCCAGGAATAGCTGGAGGTAGCATGACACAGAGGATAGAGCATTCAGTTTGAAGCCAAACAACCTTGTTTCAAATTTTGACTCTTCTACTTACTATCTGTGGGACTCAGCACTTCTATGGGCCTCAGTTTCCTCTTCTATAAAAATGAGGACATTAGACTTGATGGCCTTCTAAAGTCCCTTATAGTCCTAAACCTATGATCCTATAATTCTAACTCATTCTTTTTTCCTAAGCCTCAGTTTCCTCATCTGTAAAAAGAAGGTATCACATTCAATGATCTCTGAGATTCCTTCTAGCTAAAAAATCTATGTTCCAATGGTCATGTGCAGCTAGGTGGCACAGTGGATAGAGCATTTCAACTGTCTGTGTGATCCTGAGCAAGTCACTTAACTCTACTGGCCTCAGTTTCATCTGTAAAATGAGCTGGAGAAAGAAATGGTGAACCACTCCAGTATCTTTGCCAAGAAAACCCCAAATAGAGTTACGAAGAGTCAGAAACAACTGAATAACAACAATGATCATCGGTCAGTTCATATTTTGGGATTTCCATTTCCTTCCCCCATAAAATGAGGAATTTGGATTTGAAAGCCTCCAAAGTCCTTTCTAGTTCTGAATGGATGATCCTCTACTCTTAAGTCACTTCGATTCTCTAGACCTCAGCTTCCTAACTGGTTAAAGGAGGCAATTGGACTGGATGACCCTGGCTCAAATTCCAAATCTATCCTATGATCCTTACGCAGCATCCCCAGTGAATTCCCATCCAACTTTCTCTTGAACACCTCCAATTACCTACCTAATTCCAATTCCTATCAAATCAGGTTTCTTACAGGAAGGAGACAGTCTCATTGAGGCACACAGTAAAGATGTGAACACTACTTACATTCACAAACTCGGGGACCTAGCTCCTGCCCCCTACCAGCCATCTGTGTTTAAGGCTCACTTATGTTGAATGCCCATTCTGGCAGATTATCCCCAATTTGGCCTTTCTCAATTTCCCAAGACAGACTAAAGACTACAGCAGCACCCATAAAGGGCCAGTGATCCTGGAACAGGATGCTTTTATACCTCAAGAAAGACAAGCTTTGGAAATAAAGACTAGAACTTGAAGTGACAGTGTGGTAGCATTTATTCCCTCCAGCCCCTCATCATGTTTGTTCTTTCATTATTACAGATGTTTCTGCAACATTCTGTCTGGAGATTATAGAGTCTGGCTTACCATCTTCAACAGGGGAATGAATTGGCTAAGAATAGTTAGCATTGTGATGAGATCTGACTCCCTGAAGATCTTTTTCCCATTGTTTGCAAAGGTTTCTGTTCTATACATAGTCTGAATTCATCTTGGCCTGTGCTGTTTATAGGAGACTATGAAAACAAATATGGAAAATACTTCTAGAAAGAAGATTTTTCCAAAGCGTCAACTTTTGCTAGGAGTTAGTGTTCCACAGTGGAAAGATTACACGAAGTCAGAAAAGATCAGTTCAAATATTGGCTCTGCTACAAACTACATGACCCTAGCTAAGTCACATCCCATCTCTGGACCTCAGCTTCTACTTCTCTACAATAAGGGAATGAGACTATTTACCTCCAAGGTTCCCTCCAGCTGGACATCTATGATTTTGATGACCATCTTTATAAAAAGGGAAATATAGTAGAAAGATTCATGGAGTTGGAATCAGAGGGTCATAGGAGGCCAGAGCTGAAATGAGCACCTAGCCTTGTTTTATGATCAGGAGACTGAGACTCAAGGAGCACAGTTCCAAAGGACACAGAGGAAGTGAGCAGCAGTGCCAAGATTCAGACCCAGTCAAGTCAACTAGAATGTATTACAATTTTCCCATGTATCAGGCACTGGACTTACAAAGCATGTATAGTCCCTACACACAAGGATCTACATTCCATCTGGGCAGAAAGCATGGACTTTTTCTCTGTGTCTCTACCTAGTTCTTAATGTCTCTGTGTCTCTATCTCTTTATGTCTCTGTCTCTTAATGTCTCTCTGACTCTGTCTCTCTATCTCTGTCTCTCTCTCTTTCTCTCTCTCCCCTCTCCCCTTCTATCTTCCTCTCTCACTCTCTCTCTCTCTCTCTCTCTCTCTCTCTCTCTCTCTCTCTCTCTCTCTCTCTCTCTCTCTCTCTCTCTCTCTCTCTCTCTCTCTCTCTCTCTCTCTCTCTCTCTCTCTTTCTCTCTCTCTCTCTTTCTCTTTCTCTTCCTTCTTCCCTCTTTCCCTTCCTCCCTCCCTACCTCTTTCCTGAAAATCTTTCAATGCCCAGGGTAAGAGAATCCTAGACTTCATTGGGGACTATTGGAGTTTTTGTATAGTCATACTTGTAGTCAAGGAAAATCACTTGGGTAGGTATTTAGAAAGTTATTAACATGTCCAGGCTAGAGATTGTGACAGTCTGAACTGAAATGGTGCTTGTGTGAGCAGAGAGATTAGAAGAGACCCAAGAGATGTTGTTGAAGTATAATGGACGTCTTTAACACCACACTGGATATATGAGCTGAGGGGAGAGGGAGGAGTTGGGGATAAGACTGCAGTTCTAAGTCTGCATAACTAGAAAAAAATAGTCTATTCTCTATTCAACTAAAGAAGTTTAGAAAAAGGATGGCCTTGGGGATGTGGAAAGATGTGGTAGGCGGGCAGGTGATGAGTTCTGTTTTAGGCATGTAAAGTAGGACTACTAAATGAGATCAATGTTATGAAGATCTGGAGACAAAAGAGTACGCAGGAGATAAGATTGGTTAATAGTGTCCAGTGCAACAGACAGCAGCTGGAAGGCCCATTGGCCATCCTGGAGTCAGGAGGACTCATCTTCCTCAGTTCAAATCTGGCCTCAGGCACTTACTAGCTATGGGACCCTGGGCAAGTCACTTAACCTTGTTTGCCTCAGTTTCCTTACCTATAAAATGTGCTGGAGAAGGAAATGTCAAATCATTCCAGTATCTCTGCCAAGAAAACTCCATATGGGGTCACAAAGAGACATGACTGAAAACAACTGAACAACAGTGCCAAGTTACAGGGAGGCCAAGGAGGATGAGGTTGAGCAAAAACCGTCAGATTTCTCCATTAAGAGATCCTTGTTAACTTTGGAGAGAGTGGTTTCCGTTGAGTGATGAGATCAGAAGCCAAATGGCTTGAGAAGTCAGTGAGAGGAGAGAAAGTGAAGGTTAGAGTTGTAGACATATATTTATAGAACTTTTACTGTGAAACAAAAGGAATATACAAGAAGATAGTTTGAAGGGAAGATAGAGGGAAAGAGTCTTTAAAGGCCTCAAGGAAAGAAGCAGTAAATAGAGACTAAATATTAGAGGAAGGGATGATTGTGGGAGAAGATAAGAGGGCATGGGATTAATGGTGCCTTTAGAGGGATGAGATTTGGGGAGAAGAAAGGCCACATCTTCCCAGGCTGGAGTGAAGGATGGGAGAATGAGGGATGATGTCATGGGGTTTTGAGATCTACGTAGAGAATATAAATAAAGAAAAGAAGAAGAGGCAGCTCAAGGCTTCTATTTTCTTAGTAAAGTATGAGGATCTTATCTGAGAGAGTGGGGGTAATAATAGTAACAACAGCTAATTGATATATCAGGTTTTAAGATTTACCAAGTGCTTTCCAAATATTTAGTCATTTTATCCTCACTGCACTGAAAGATAGGTGCTATCATTATCCCCATTGCACAGATGAGGAAACTGAAGCAGACAGTAATTAAGTGATGTAGCCAGGTTCATATAGCTAGTAGAGTGTCAGAGACTAGATTTGAACTCAGGTCTTCCTGACTCCTGGGCAGCTGGGTGGCACAATGGATAGAGTACTTGGCCTGGAGTCAGAAAAACTCCTGTTCATGAGTTTAAATCTAGCCTCAGAGACTTAGTAGCTGTGTGACTGTGGGCAAGTCATTGAACCCCATTTGCCTCAATTTCCTCATCTAAAAAATAAGCTGGAGAAGCAAATGGCAAACCACTATACCATCTCTGCCAAGAAAACCCCAAATGGGGTCAGGAAGAATTGGACATGACTGAAAATAACTGAAGAGCAATTTCCTTACTCCAGGCCCAGTGTTCTATCCAATTTTCCCCAGAACAGTCTTGTGGTTGGAATAGGGGTGATGGAGACTTGAGTAAAGAAAATGAGATTTCTAACAGCCTCTTTGGAGACAGGTTTAGGAAATCAATTAGGGAGAAGTAAAAGGACGGCTCTGATGCAGAGAGGGACTGCTTAATGTTGGATAACACTTTTTTTTTCATTTTTGTAAGATTTTGGGTTCAAAGTTTTTCTTCCTCCCTCTCTTCCCTCCCCCCTCCCCAAGACAGCAAGCAATCTGATATAGGTTATACATGTATAATCATGTTAAACATATTTCCCCATTAGTCATATTGTGAAAGAAGAAGCAGAACAAAAGAGAAAAACTATGAGAAAGAAAAAAACAAACAAAAAAGAAAATAGTATGCTTCAGTCTGCATTCAGACTCCATAGTTCTTTCTCTGGGTATGGATAGCATTTTCTATCATGAGTCTTTTAGAATTGTCTCTGATTATTGTGTTTCTGAGAAGAGCTAAGTCAAGCAGAGCTGATCATTGCACAATGTTGCTGTTACCATGTACGACATTCTCTTGGTTCTACTCACTTCACTGTGCATCAGTTCATACAAGTCTTCCCAGGTTTTTCTGAAACCATCCTCTTTTATTATCTTTTTTTTATATAAATTTATTTATTTTCAGTTTTCAATATTTACTTCCACAAGATTTTGAGTTCCAAATTTTCACCCCATCTCACCCCTCCCCTCACCCCAAGATGGCATGCACTCTGAATATCCCTTCCCCTAGTCTGTCCTCTCTTCTATCTCCTCTCCCCTTCTCTTCTCCCCCTCCCCCTCTATTTTCCTGTAGGGAAGGACACACTTCTGTACCCCGTTTCCTATATTTCCCATTTCCCAGTAGCATGTGAAAACATTTTTTTAAACATATGTTTTTAAAACTTTAGGTTTCAAATCTTCTCCCTTCCTCCCTTCCCACCCACCCTCATGGAAAAGGCAAGCAGCTCAATATAGGCTATACATGTGCAGTTATGCAAAACACTTCCATAGCAGACATGTTGTGAAAAACTAACTCTGTTTCCCTTAATCCTCTCCTGCCCTCCCATTTATTCTATTCTCTCTTTTGACCCTTTTCCTTCTCAAAAGTATTTGCTTCTGATTACCCCCTTTCCCAATCTGCCCTCCTCTCCATCATCCCCCTGCTCTCTTGTCCCCTTTCCCCCCTATTTTCCCATAGGGTAAGACAGATTTCCTTACCCAATTGAATGTGTATGTTATTCCCTCCGTAAGCCAAATCCTATGAGAATAAGATTCACTCATTCCCTCTCACCTTCCCCCATTTCCCCTCCACTGTAAGAGCATTTTCAGGAGGAGATCTGTGGATTCTTTCCATTTCTATTTTGCCCTCTGGTTCTACTGTATCAGGGCACTTTTCCTTGATAATTTCTTGAAAGATGATGTCTAGGCTCTTTTTTTGATCATGGCTTTCAGATAGTCCAATAATTTTTAAATTCTCTCTCCTGGATCTATTTTCCAGGTCAGTTGTTTTTCCAATGAGATATTTCACATTCTCTTCTATTTTTTCATTCTTTTGGATTTGTTTTACAGTGTCTTGATTTCTCATGAAGTCACTAGCTTCCAATTGCTCTATTCTAATTTTTAAGGAAGTATTTTCTTCAGTAATCTTTTGGACTTCCTTTTCCATTTGGCCAGTTTTTCTTTTTAGGGCCTTTTTCTCCTCATTGGCTTTTTGGACCTCTTCTGCCATTTGGGTTAGGCTATTTTTTAAGGTGTTATTTTCTTCAGTATTTTTTGGGTCTCCTTTAGCAAGCTGTTGACTTGTTTTTCTGATTTTCTTGCATCACTCTCATTTCTCTTCCCAGTTTTTCCTCTACTTCCCTTACTTGCTTCTCAAAATCCCTTTTGAGCTCTTCCAAGGCCTGGGACTGATTCATATTTTTCTTGGAGGCTTTGGATGTAGGAGCTCTGACTTTGTTGTCTTCTTCTGGTTGTATATTTTGATCTTCTTTGTCACCAAAGTAAGATAATATAGTCTGACTCTTTTTTGCTGCTTGCTCATGATCCCAGCCAATTACTTGAGTTTTAAACTTGTTAAGGTAAGAGTCTGCTTCCAATGTGGAGAATGTACCGTCCCAAGCTTCGGGGTGTATATAGCTGTTTTCAGAGATACTTGTAGGGACCCATAAATTTTCAGTTCTTCCAAGGTGGTATGATAAGGGGCAAGGTGTTTACTCCTTTCCTGGCCTGTGCTGTGGTCTATTAGTGACCACAAGCACTCCTTTCTATCCTGAAACTGTGAGAAATGTTTCCTGTCCACAGCCACTACAAGCTCCACTGCGCCAGTGCTCCTCCTCACCCCAGGACCGCCACCGAGAACTGTGACCCAGATCCAAGCACGGGCATAGCAAGAGATTCCTGCCTCAGCACCAGCAGAGAGATCCCTGCAATCCCCCTCTGATCAGCCACTCGATTCCCCCTCAGTCTGTGGGCCAGAAGAACGGGAAGCAGCTGCTCCCCCCCCCCCCCCTGCCCAGGGCCCTGTTCTCAGGGAATGGAACTGAGACCCCACCTTCTTTCTCAGCAGTGCAGAAACAGACTATTCCCATTGACCTTCTAAGTTGTCTTTGGCGTTAGTGGATTGAGGAGTCTGGAAACCGCCACAGATGCCTGAGATTCAGTCCTCTGAGGCCTGCTCCAGGTTTGCTGTGGCTTGCACGCCCACGCTACACTGTGCTCCGCTTCCAGCCCGGTGGGATATACCTTTCTGATGAATCATTCAGGTTGTCTTGGGCTGGAAATCTGTTTCACTCTGTCTTTTTGTGGGTTCTGCTGCCTTATAATTTGTTTAGAGCCATTTTTATAGGTATTTGGAGGGCTTTGGGGGGAGAGCTCAAGCAAGTTGCTGCTTTCACTCAGCCATCTTGGCTCCGCCCCTGAAACCATCCTCTTTGTCATTTCTTATAAACACAATTGTATTCCATCACAATCATATGCCACAACTTGTTAAGCCATTCCCCAGTTGATGGCATCCCCACAATTTCCAATTCTTTACCACCAAAAAAGGCTACTATAAATGTTTTTGTACATGTGTGTCCTTTTCCATTTTTTATGATCTCTTTGGGATATAGACCTAGTAGTGGTATTGCTTGATAAAAAGGTATGCACAGTTTTATAGCCCTTTAGTCATAGTTCCAAATCATTCTCCAGAATGGTTGGATCAGTTCACAACTCCACCAGCAATGCATTAGTGTCCCAATTTTTCCACATCTTCTCCAACATTTATCATTTTCCTGTTTTGTCATGTTAGCCAATCTAATAGGTGTGATGTGGTACCTCAGAGTTGTTTTGATTTTCATTTCTCTAACCAATAGCATTTTTTATATGTCTATAGATAGCTTTAATTTCTTCATTTGAAAACTCCCCGTTCATATCTTTTGACAATTGATCAATTAGGGAAGATAATATAAATTTGTAATAGACTCAGAATCAGAAGACCTGGGGTTCAGGGCTGGCTCTACCGACTAATAACTAATTAGATCTCTTCATTCTTCTCTCAGACTCAGTTTCCTTATCTGTCAAATGAAACTGTTTGGAAGAAGCAATTTGATTTACAGGGTCCTATCAATCTCTGTACTTCAAGTATTTCTGCCATATAAGATATATGCTGCCAAAAAATCATGGAGCTGAAAAACAAGTCACTTTTAATTTTTAAATCCTGGACTCTGGATTTTATAATAGTTCACAAAGACCCTACGATTCTCAGTTCTGTAGTAGTATTAACATTTGTAACACACTTAAGAGAATCAACTGTTCTTACATTTCTTTAAAAAAAAAAGTGAGAAAAATGTCTCAGCTGTAATTTCACACTCTTTCTTCTCCCTCTTAAACCATTCACACTCCTGTGTGACAATTTGAACACCCATCCTTTTGGCTCTTGTTTTGTAGGCATCATCTTGCAAAAATATACAAGGCTTTGTGCCCAGGTTTGTTTAGGGATCAGACAAAGAGTCTGTTTTCCCTTTCCCTAAAAACTAATAGGGCACTTTAGTCCTAGAACCATATAATCTTAGCGCTCAAAGGAACCTTACAATACATCTAGTAATGAATCCCCTTTAAAAGATCCATCTCATTTCTGGTTTAATACTTTAACCCTGGCTTTCCCTATACCTGGAATGCTCTGCCTTCTCCCCTCTGCCTCTTAGAATCAGTGATTGCCTTCAAGACACAGCTGAGAGCATTACCTTCTCCATGTCACCATCTTGATTCCTGGCCCCTGAGGCTAATGGCTTCTCCCTCTAACTACCTTGGATTCAATGTATGTCTCTTCTATGTATACTCATATAGGTACATGTTGTCTCACCTATCAGAATATCAGCTCTTAGTGGACAAGGACTGTTTCACCTCTATCTTTCCATCCCTTATATCTAGCATAGTTCCTGGAACATATAAGGTGTTTCATAAATACTTATGGAATGATTGGTTCCAAGTGAAAGGAACTCAACTATTTCCTGAGGTAGTTATTTTGGAATGTATGTAAACAGCTCTCTTACAAAGGATCCTAATTAACTGGAGCTACCTATACCTATAATTTCTACCCATTACTGGTAGTTTTGAATTACAAGGCCCTGAAGAGTAAGTTTAAGCATTCTGTTTGGACAGCTTTTCCAAATATCTGAAGAGAACAATTTTCTTATCTCTGTCTTTTCTTCTCCCTGCTAAACACCTCCAATGCCTTAAACTTGAATAATATTAACGATGGACAATTTTTCCAGTGTTATAGTACTTTCCCCCCAATATCCTGGGACCTCTCTGAATGTGCACCAGTTTGTCAATGTCTCTCTTCAAATGTGTCTGGGACATAAAACAGTGCTCCAGGTGGGATTTGACTAAACTCATGCGTACAGGCTCTATTCATTTATCAAAGCAGCCTAAGATCATATTAGGTTGTTTTGTTTTGTTTTGTTTTTTCCCCCAGCTACATCATAGGTTTGATTCATATTGTGGGATTATTTTATACTCAATTCAACATTAATTAAGTACCTATTATGTGCAAGGTACTGTGTGAAAGTGCTGAAATACAAAGACAAAAATGAAACGATGTGTCCTCAAGGAACCTACATTCTGCATGCATTTATCAAATACTTGTTAAGTAACCTGCTATATGCCAATTGTTGCATTAAGCACCAGAGATACAGAAATAAAAGGGAAGCCATTCCTGCCTTCTAGGAACTTACCTTCTACTGGGAGGATATAGTATGTAAGTAGATAAAGGGCTACAAAATTTATACCAAGGTGATTTAGGTGCACAAAGTACTAAGTAAATTGGAAATTAAGAGAGGCTTTGTGTAGGATAGAATGAGAGCTGAGGCACAAATGGAGAAGATAGATGCTTAGTGGAGGTGGTATTGAAGGCAGAGAGCATTCCAGACCTGAAGAACAGCCTGTGTAAAGACACAGAGGTGAGAACAGGAACATTACATATATGTGGGGAAAATTTATTGTTCAGTCATTTCAGTCACGGCTGACTCTTTGTGACCCCAGTAGAGATTTTTCTGGCAAAGATACTGGAGTGGTTTGCCATTTCCTTCTCTAGCTCATTTTACAGATGAAGAAACTGAGGCAAATAGAGGTTAAGTGACTTGCCCAGCATCATATGGCTAGTAACCGAGGCTAGATATGAACTCAAGTGTTCCTGACTCCAGGCCCAGTGTTCTGTCCACTGTTCCAAGCAGTTTGCTCTCTCTCTATCTACTTAACAGTAGACAGAGAATGTCCTCTTTATTCTAAAATTCACTTAATTTTTTTTTCTGTTACATTCTTTTAAAAATGAGTCTTTGTCAAATGGCATGCCTACTTTAGATAAAGTAAATGCCAAATATGTAAAAGGTATATGGGCTTTTCTGAGGCAGAAGAATGTGACTTTAGTGAGATATATGTCATTCTCTTTCCTCTGGGAATTAAGGACTTAAAAATGACTTCTCCTCCCTTCACCCCATTCACTCCATTAAAAACAAGTGATTCATTTGAGACACTTGCAGCAGGATAAATGACTACCGTTTTGTTAATTGCCAGGAGATCATATTCAGAGTAAAAACTTCCTCTAATGGGGTTGGAACTGTACCAACCTGTATTTTCCAAAGAATTTAAAATTTCATTTCTGTCTACTTGGAGAATAAATTATTTTTTTCCTGTTTTCTATGAAAAAAAAAGACAGAAAGTGACAGTATTTTGAAAGTAGATCCTAAATAAATCTGTGGTGCTGTCTTTGAAAGGCAGCATGGTACAGAGTAGTGGCCTTGACAACATCTTCATGTGGCTCTTCTGACATTTATCTGGATGACTTTGGGAAAGTCACTTAACCTCTGAATATCCCAGGTGACTCTAAGATTAAAAGTAATTAAGAAACTGAACCGTACATACATTAGAGGATGTAGGGTCAAATCCTGACTTAGTTGATACTTATGCAACCTTGGGCAAGTCATTCAACCCTATTTGCCTCAGTTTCTTCATTTATAAAATCCAAGGGTTGGACCATATGGCATCCAAGGTCACTTCAGACTCTCTGTCTGTGACATATGAACAGTTGTAAATCTACATGGGTCCTACCAAACTACTCCCTCCACTTTCCCATGTATTTCTCACATCAATGAAATCATGGGTCCAGAAAAAAAAAGTTCATCTTTTTAATCATCGGATACAGCTAAAAAAGTCTACCATTCCCCATCTCCTTCCAAACAGAAAGCTACCATTTGCATTCCAATACCATCAGTGATACTCCATTGGCTATATAATTTTGGGGGTTTTCTCCCCAAGTTGTCTCCCTGGCTTTATCTTACATCCCCATGCTCAGACCTTGGCTCATGCTGTTTCCTAGCCCTAGAATATCAGTTTCCCCCATCATTACCTGTTGACATTCTTCTTTAACATACCTCCTCCCCCGTGAAGCCTCCTCTGTTATCCACTACTTCCCTAAATTCAAAGTGTTCCTTCTACGTCTGATATTTCATACTACTTTATATTTCTTTTGTGACACTTTTCACAGTCTGCTTGGGAGTATAATTACTCGCATATTTCCTTTAGCTCCTCCATTGAATGTTAGTACTTTGAGGGTGCATTCCTCAGAACCTGGCCCAGTGCCTGACACATAGTAGGCACTTAATAAATGCTTATCAAAGTGAATTGAATTGTCTAGAATACAGTGGGTGTTTAATAAAAGATTTTTTTTTTACTTAAAGTAGATCACATATAGTCATTGATTAGCAAATGCTTGTCAAATTGAATCACAGGCACATAGTGGATGTTTCATGATTATACATTGAAAAGAATCGAATCTCCTTGCATACAGTTGGTGCTTAATAAATGCTTGCCAAGTTCAATTGAATCACCATAACATAGCAGGTGTTAATAATTATGTGTGAAATAAGTCCAATCTCCTTGTACAATGTACTGTTTAATAAATGCTTGTCAAATTGAATTGAATTATGGAACATAGTAGGTGTTTAATAAATGTTTATTTGACTGGAATAGGGTGGATGCTGAGCTGAATAAATTCTTATTGAATTAAATTTTATGCATTGCAAAATCAATACACTTTGAGAAGCTGTCTTTGTAACTGCTTGGAAATTCTTCTTAAACAAGTCCCCATAATCCTCTTCTGTCCTCTGTTCACAGACAGAGCTCAACTCTGGTGAGTGAGTGGATTTCCCTAAGATCCTTTCCTTTTTTGTTTCTTTCTTTAAAATAATTGTAATAATGCTACATTGAAAATGGAATCTTTCCCAAGGACCTAGATTTATTAATGAATGTCTAAGTTGTTCTGCATACAATTGGAGGAGGAAATCAGTAGATAGTACTTTCAGAACTGCTTAATGAAAAACGTTTCGGATAATTTCTTAAGTTAAAAAAAAAAAGGTGTTGCGTGGGCTTAAATGATTAATGTGAGAGCCTTCAAGATGGCTTAAGTTACACATTTAAGGCCTTTGCCTGCCCTTATTGACAGTTCTGTGTTGCATAGATTTTTCACATTGGAATGGAGAAGAGGAAATGCCTCTGTGTGCTTCTCTGGGGGTTTCCTTTCTCATTTTACATATGCCTATATGATTCACTCATTCTGATGCTTGCTAGCGTGTGGTAGGCATTCAGGGAAACTAGCCATGTACATGAAAGAAAGCTTCCAATGGACCAAGAAATCAAGTTGTGGAGGATGTTTCTGCTTTCAAGAATGCCTGATTCTTTTAAGGAATGGAGAAGAGCTCCGGACCTGGGATGGGGGGAAGAGGGAGGAAGGAATGTAAGATGGGACGACTTGGGACTGCCTACCATTGAGTCTATGCACCTTTTCCTGTTTTATTTGTGTTGGGATCCCAAAGATATCATGTATCTGATGAAAATTAACATAGATTTGGGTTCCCCAAATTTCCTGGATCTGGTGAAAATTCTCTAATTCTGGAATATTCTCTCCCTCCTTATCCCTTCCTCTTAAGTTTCCTGGCTTTCTTCAAGACTGAGTTCAAATACCTCCTTCTCCAGGAGGCCTTTCTTGAGGGCCCACTGTCCTTCCCCTTTAAGGTTACCTTCCTGTCTACTGTATGTGTTTTGCTCGTCCTTATTTATTTATATATTGTCCTACCTATTAGAATGTAAGCTTCTTGAGGGCAGGGTCTGTGTTTGACTTTCTTTCTAGCCCTGGGATTTAGCACAGTGCCAGACCTTATAGTAAGCCTTTAGTAATGCTTATTGGCTGATTAATATCATGTTCCATGGATGATTGAACTAGAAATCCCAGAATCACCATTATCAGCATGGCAAAGAGATGTCAGAACTTCTCTAGTCTCTGTGGTATACCTAAAGGATCCTTCCCTACAATAATATACCCACCAAGTGGTCATTCAGCCCCTCCAAGTCAGGAATATCTGGCCTCAGATGCCATATCTGACACTGCCTGTGTGACCATGGGCAAGTCACTTAATTTCAGGGAGCCTCAGTTTCCTCATATGTCTAATGAGGAGGTAGACTAGAATGGCCTCTGAGGTCCCTTCCAGGGTCAGGTCTATGATCCTGGAAGATAATGACACCTGTGATATATATCTCACCAAGTGATCTTAAGGACAAATGAAATCATGCATGTAAAGGAAAGTCACTGGACTTATGATTTCATTACTTTGGGTAAGTCCTATGTGAAGAAAAGCCCTCTACCAATGCAGGTTGGCACCTTGTCTGCAAATTAAAGTCTAGTTGCCTGTGCTACTCAATGATTAATTGATTTATCCACGGTCACACAGGTAGTGAATATAAGAGGAAGGATTTGAACCCAGGTCATCCAGAATCTGAGGCTCACTCTCTAACCACTAAGCAGCACTGCCTGATGACATACACAAAGCACTTTGTGAGCTTTAAAGCCCTATGTAAATGGCCACAGTTACAGTTAGACAACTTTTACCATCGTGTCTCCAGAATCAACAGCACTCTTGATACATTGTATGACTCAACAAGTAGAAAAGTAGGACCCATAGCTCTCTCGGGCACAGTGACGTCCCCCTAGACTTCAGGGGCACCCTCTCCCTGCAAGATGAAGCTGGTAAGAGATGAAGCCAAAAAGATTTCTGAAGCATGGAGGGAACTCCATTAGAACGAGGTCGCTTGCCATTATATGTGTCATTTGTGTTCTGGAAAACCTGTGTAAACTGAATTTTGTCAAAGTGAATCGCACCAAATATAATACAAGGGCGTGCTCTAGGGAGGAGCCCTGTGGCAAATCCTGCCCTGAATTCCATTGTGCCAGGGATATCAAGGCAAATTCCAAATAGGTCCTGCCCTGCACTCATGGAGTTTACACTCTACTCCAAGTTATAACATATTGATAAATAAGTCAAGGAAAATTTGAGAGACAGTGAGATAGAGACAGAAAAGGAGAAATAGTGAGACAGAGACAAAGAGACAGAGAAAGAGAAGAGAGAGGAAGGAGGGAAGAGGAAAGAGGGAGAGACAGAGATATGAGTAAAACAGGAGAGGAGAGATAAAGGGAGGAGAGGAGAGAGGAGAGGGCAGGGGAAGGGAGGGGAGGAGAGGACAGGAGGGAACTATCAATCGGCTGTGGGAGATGGTGAGGGACTCTTAGTAAGAGAGGTAACACTGAAGCTGAACCCAGAAGAGAGACTGAGTACAGTAATGAAATAATGCCCTTATTTATCCTTTGTGTAAAACATGCATTTTCCCAGAATTGTGGAATCTCAGAGTTGAGAAGATCATCTTGAGAGATTGTATGGTCTAGTGAAGTTCTTTCATTTTACAGATGAAGAAATTGAGACCCAGAGAGATTAATAGTAATAATAATAATAATAATAATAATAATAATAATAATAACAATAAACAATAATAATAATAGCAGCTATTATTTATATAGTGCTTACTGTGTGCCAAATACTGGGCTAAATCCTTTACAAATTTTAAATGATTTGATCCTCACAACAACCCTGGAAGGGAGGTATTATTATTATCCCCATTTTACAGATGAGGAAACTGAGGGCAAATAGAGGTTAAGCAACTTGCCTAGGGACCCACAGCTGGTAAATGTCTAATCATTAAGATGCCATATTTGAAATCAGGTCTTCCTGCCTCCAGGCCCCATATTCTGGAGTCTGGGCCAATTAGCTGCTGACCTTGTCTAGGTTACACAGGTAGCAGAGACAGGATTTGAAGTCAATTCAGTAAGCCCTTAAGCAGGGTTCTTTCAACTAGACTACAAATATTTGAAGGTCATAGGGAGAAGAGAATTAGGGCAGAGATTGCAGCTTTAGAACTGATCTCCAGATGAGGTTATTTTGGTGCTGTGGCCAGGATCCCTCCCTGAGTGAATTCCCAGACTCAAGCAGGTGAGGGCTATTGGAAAAAGATGATGGGGCCATGGCCATTTGTCTCCAGCTGAAGTCTTTGGTTCCATTGTGGTTGCGGGACTTGCTTGCCCTATAAATCACCTCCCTGCTGCTGTTACTCAGAATTCTTTGTTCCCACCCTATTCTCTGCCTCCCCAACCACTTCAAAAGAGCATCTTGGAAGTGCTCTCAGTAACTGTCCTTGATCAGAGGAGGCCCTCTCTCCTTGCAAATGCCTAAGCAAATCTCCCCAGCAGAAATGTGGAGGCCAGGAAAGGGAGCAGCCAATCTATAAAGCCTCCTCTCCCTCTAAACGTTTTTGAGCCACTCTCCCCTTACCTCACCCCCTAGATACACATAGAACTGCAACCAAGGAATACCACCAGCTGAGTATTCTGGCCAATGACCCTTCCAAGATAAAGAAAGGCTGGTTTGGCAAAGGTGGGAGGCTTTGGCTGGAGCCCCAACCCCTCCTCTTTTCTCCTGGCCTGTTTTGTTGAGATGTCGATGATGATCCACCACTGGGGAAAAGGACAGTGTGGAGGCCATGCATGTTGATGATATTGCTGCATCATTTTGATGTTACACTTCCTGTCTTCTTGATGGTGACAGACTTCATAAGGCAGCTCTGAGGGTTAATGAATATTGCAAGGTCTGGGAGCAGAGAAGTCTTCATTTTCTGTGACAGTGAGTCAGAGCGTGTCAGATCTTGAAGTCCCTTGAAGTCCCCCAGGTGCCAACTTGCCTAACTCATAAAGGGAAAGCAGTTCCTTCTCCAATACACCCAACAAGTGGTCATCCAGTCTTTGCTTGAAGACCTTCAGTGACGGGGAGCTCACTGGCTAATGAGGCAGCTCACTTTACTTTTAAAGAACCCTTAATTGCTGGCCAGTTTTAATTTTTTCCCCCTAACACAAAGCATAAATTTCTCTCTTTGCAGCTCCCATCCACAATCTCTAGTTCTGCCCTCTGAGGGCAAGCAGAACAAACCCAGTGCCTCTCCCCCATGACAACCCTTCAAATGCCTGATGCTTCATATACTTGGATGCTTCTTTTCTGGCTAAGCATCCCTGGTTCCTCCAACTGAACCTTATATGGATGGATTCAGGTCATTTTGCTGCTCATAGAGTGTTAATGAATGTATAAAACCATGAGGGCTGCCTTTTTTCAGTAACATAACTGTGATCATATCCCTCATGAAGTTTAAAATAGGAAGTGAGCCAAACGTTCATTCAACAGCAGTCAGAGCAATGAGTCAAGGACAAGGTGAATTAGCCTAACCCGAGAAGCATCATTTCCCATTTCTGTCCTTTTGCTTGGGATATGTTCTTCAGTTCTGCTTCTTAGAAACCTTCCAGGCTCAATGCAGAGGACATATTCTCTAGGAAACCTGCCCTTGTTTGCTTGTGTGGCCTTTTCCCTCAACTAATCCTCTCTCTTTCTCCCTTTCCCTCTCCCTCTATCTCTCTCTTCTCCCTTTTTCTTGTCTTTCTCTCTCTCTTTCATTCTCTCTCCTCTCTTCTTCTTCTTCTTCTTCTTCTTCTTCTTCTTCTTCTTCTTCTTCTCTTCTTCTTCTTCTTCTTCTTCTTCTCTCTTCTTCTTCTTCCCTCTCTCTCTCTCTCTCTCTCTCCTCTCTCTCTTCTCTCTCTCTCTCTCTCTCTCTCTCTCTCTCTCTCTCTCACAACATACTCCAGTAGAATGTAAACTTCCCCCAAATTAAAGACTTTGTTTCTTTGGATTGTAGTGTCTGGCACAGTGCCTTGCAATTAGCAGGTAAATAATAAACACCTCTCAGAATTTGGATTCTATGTAAATTGGACTATATGTTGGCAGGTATGCAGTGCAGTGGATAAAGCACCAGACCTGGCTTCAGAATAGACCTGAGTTCACATCTGGCCTTAGACATTTACTAGATGCATGGCCCTGAGCAAGTCACTTATCCTCAGTTTTCTCATCTATAAATGGAGATAATAATAGCACCTATTTCCTAAGGTTGTTGTGAGGATCAAATATGATTATTTTAAAGTGCCTAGTACAGTGCCTGGCACATAGTAAGCATATATAAATGGTAGTAGTAGCAGTAGCAGTAGTAGTAGTAGTAGTAGTAGTAGTAGTAGTAGTAGTAGTAGTAATAGGGGTGGTAGTGGTAGTAGTAGTGGTGGTGGTGGTGGTAGTAGTAGTAGTAGTAGTAGTAGTAGTAGTAGTAGTAGTAAGTAGTGGTAGTGGTAGTAGTAGTAGTAAAAGGTGATACCTATGAAGGTTTGCCCATATTGAGTCGTATTTATATCAATGATTGACTTTTGAGCATCCTCCCATGGAATCTGCTTAGTTCCCTTTATCAATTTTTATGAATTTCCAGACAGATTATATTTCCCCCTAAACATCCACATTTATGACCCTTTCCATTTTTCCATTTTCTGTTCCAACAAGAAAGTTAAAGGGAAGTTTTATTTGCCAGTTTTTTGGTTTGCTTGCTTTACCATCTTGACTGGCAAACCCTAGAACATGTAATTGATGAATCCGTTTCATTCACAAAGTCCAGGGAGTTTCTCCAGTCAGCTCTGGAAAGAAAGTATTATTTCAGAGCATAGGACTTAAGATTAGAATACCTTGATTCACATCCTGGGCTCTCACACTTAGGAGCTTGTGATTTTGGGCAATTCATTTAATCTTTCTGTACCTTGGTTTCTTCCTCTATAAAATCAGGATAACCATGCCCACAAGGATCTTCTGGACTCACAGAGTTGTAAGGACATCCTTTATGAACCTTAAAACATCTATCAAATGTTAGTTACCACTTTTGTGGAAAAGACACCAATTTCTGTCCATTCAATGCTCTTCAATTAGTCATTCTCTCAACAAATATTTATTAAAGATCTACTATGTTCCAGGCACTGTGCCAGGGATATAAAGGTTTTTTTTTTTTAAATGAAAGAATCCTAACTCTCAAAGACCTTACATTCTACCAAGTATGTATTTATGCATAAGGATAGGGTTAAAAACTAGACCTGTCATTGGGGAATTTCTTAATGAGAAAATTCACCAATGGAGGGTTTATATATATATATATATATATATATATATATATATATATATATATATATATATATATATATATATATATATATATTGCAGAAATAGGTACTCTTCTTTTATGCAGTTTTTGATAACTGTATTTCAACATAATTGATTTTCTTTGAAATTCTCTGTATTTTATTTTATTTAAAAACATTCTTCTGAGAAAGGAACCCACAGACTTCCCCAAGACTGCCAAAGACAATAAAAAGGTTAGGAGCTCCTGTCTTCAAGAATTGCCTAGAATGCTAAGAGATTAAGTGACTTCCTTAAGGTGACAGGTATGAGAGGAGGAATTTGAACCCAGATCTTCCCAGCCCTCATTTTACTACACTCTTGTATAAAGTACTTCTTCAGAGTCAGAGTACTTCTTCAGAGTCAGCCACGCCTTCATTTAAAGACTAAAAGGAGGAGAATGGAATGAATTCCACAGATGAAACAAGGATTGCTTTTGTTGAAAATATGATACAAGAAAGTGAAAATTAAACCAAATAGTTAAGGTTTATTTGTAGCTTATTTCATTTATATACATATATATAATATACATATATTTATATAAATACATATATCTATATATATATATTGTACACATGTATTTATATACATATAATACATTTATATTATAATATATTCCTTACAATGCATAATAAAATATATAATAAACCATATAATAATATAAACATTGTTGTTTATAATCTCATGCATTTATTTATAACATTATTTGTTATATTGTATAGGTATATTTCTACATTATATATTTGCTTATTATGGCTTAGTTTACTTCTAGCTGTTTCCCATTGGCTAAATATTACAAACTAGGGTTAAAAGAAAAAAAAAGGCAAATTCAATGAGAACAGGATAGCACTGAGGAAACTGTGTACTCAGAACCTACTTGAAAGCTTGCATTTGTCCCATGCCTCCTTGTGTCCAAGGCTCTGTGCCAGTGTCCACTCATTTATGTGTTTTTTTTTTCTTTGTCCTTCAGTGATTCAAGATAATAGGGCAATCTCACCAGGGATGGGTTTATTTTTTTTTTCCAGTTTTTAGCAGCAGTGTACTGAAGAAGGATCAATATTTATCTTAATTTAAGTTAGTAAGGGATACACTTATAGCCTGGTCCTCTAATTTCAAAGATTTAGGGAACTACATAGCAGCCATTTGACCTTAAACATGTCAAATAACCTCTGTCTGCCTCAGTTTCCTCAGCTGTAAAATAAAAATAATCATAACACCTATCTCCCAGGGTTGTTGTGAGGATAAAATGAGATGATATTTGTAAAGCACTTTGTATAATTTCTAGTTGTGATTGTTATTGTTGTGTTATCTCTCACTACCACTGCAGGCAGGCAATTTCTAATATTTCAGTCTGGTTTTTTTTTTGGTCACCTCCTACTCTTGGTGACCTTATTTGGGGTTTTCTTGGCAAAGATACTGGAGTGGTTTGCCATTTCTTCTCCAGTTCATTTTACAGATGAGCAAACTGAGGTAAACAGTATCAAATGACTTAACTAAGGTCACACAGCAATTAAGTGCCTGAGGACAGATTTGAACTCAGGAAGATAAGTCTTCCTGACTCCAGGCTAGGACCTTTAGTGCACCAATTAGCAGCGTCATTTCTATGATACTTAGAGATTAAGTGACTTGCCCAGGGACACAAAGGCAGAAGTGAGACTTGAATCCAGGTCCTCTTGACTTTGAGGCCAACTGTCTACCTTTATACCATGCTCCCTCTCAGCTTAGTTAGGTGATATGGAAATACTCTAGTTTACAGACTCATGGAATTTTAGCACAGGAAGAGATCTTGGAGGCCACTAACCCCCCTAACCAGTGCATGAACCCCAATCTATAGTATGATGCTGGTAATAGTAGTAGCATTTAAATGGTTTTAAGACCATGTTAATTATAATAATAACAACTCATATTTGCATAGTGAATTAGACTTTGCAAAACAATTCACAAACATTATCTCAACTGGTGTTTTATTATAACAAATCACTCCACAAACCAGCAGAGTACTACTCTGTGCCAACATTATACTAAGCTCCTGGGATACAAAGACAGAAGTGAAATAGTCCCTGCCCTCAGATAGCTTATATTGTAGTTGGGGAGAGCATGTCATTTACTTTTTAAAAATTTTTTTGATAATTTATTTGTTTTAATTTTCAACATTCACTTCCATAAGATTTTAGTTTTAAATTTTCTGCCCCTCCCAAGACAGTGTGCAATCTGATATAAGCTCTACTTATACATTCATATTAAGCATATTTTCCCATTAGTCATAATGTAAAGAACAATTAGACCTAATGGGAGGGAACACCAGAATGAAGCCATAAAACAAAACAACAAAGGAAAAGGAGAGCAAATAGTCTGCTTCCATCTGCATTCAGACTCCATAGTTCTTTCTCTGGTTGTGGATAGCAATTTCCATCATGAGTGTTTTTGTAGTTGTCTTAGATTCTTGCATTGCTGTGAAGAGCCAAGTCTATCAAAGTCAGTCTTCCCACAATGTGACTGTTACTGTGTGCAGTGTTCTCCTGGTTCTGCTCATTTCACTATGCATTGGTTCATATAAGTCTTTCCAGGATTTTTTGAAGTCTATCTGTTAATCATTTCTTATAGCACAATAGTATTCCATTATATTCATATACCACAACTTGTTCAGCCATTCCGCAGTTGAGGGACATCCCCTCAGTTTCCAATTCTTTGCCACCACAAAAGTAGCTGCTGTAAATATTTTTGTACATGTGGTTCCTTTTACTGTTTTTATGATCTCTTTGGGATACAGCCCTAGAATTGCTATTGCTGGCTCAAAGGGCATGCACATTTTTATAGCCCTTTGGGCATAGTTCCAAATTGCTCTCCAAAATGGTTGGATCATTTTACAACTCCACCAACAATGCATTAGTGTTCCAATTTTCCCACATCTTTTCCAACATTTATCATTGTCCTGTTTTGTCATGTTAGTCAATCTGATAGGTGTGATGTGATATCTTAGAGTGATTTTGATTTACTTTTCTCTGATCAATAGTGATTTAGAACATTTTTTCATATAACAATAGATAGCTTTAGTTTCTTCCTCTGAAAACTGCTTGTTCATATCCTTTGACCATTTATTAATTGAGGAATGACTTGTATTCTTATAAATTTGACTTAGTTCTCTATGTATTTTATAAATGAGACCTTTATCAGAGACACTGATTGTAAAAATTCTTTCCCAATTGTCTGCTTCCCTCTTAATCTTGGATGCATTGACTTTGTGCAAAAACTTTTCATTTTAATGTAGTCAAAATTATCCATTTTGCACTTCATAATGTTTTCTATCTCTTGTATGGTCATAAATTCTTCCCTTCTCTATAGATCTGTAAGGTAAACTGTTCCTTGCTCTTCTATGTCATTTACTTTCTGTGTAACTTTAGAAAGCCATTTATCTTCCTAGGGACTCTGTCCTCCTCTGTAAAATAAGAGGGTTGGACTAAATGGTCCTTTCCAGCTCTAAAGCTATGAATATATGATCATAGGTATATATTTAATAAATATCGAAGGAATATAGGATAATTTGGGGAGAGAGAGCCTTGTAGAAAAATCATCAGTACAGCTTTAGGTAGAGAGGTAGCACCTGAGCTGAAGAAAAAGATTCCTGAGGGCAGCTGGCTGGTGCAGTGGATAGAGCACTAGCCCTGCAGTTAGGAGAACCTGAGTTCAAATCTGTCCAGACATACAATACACTAGCTGTGTTACCCTGGTCAAGTCACTTAACCCTGATTGCTTCACTATACATATACATACATACATACATACATACATACATACATACATACGTATATATATTATATATTTATATGTGTATATATGTATATACATGTATATATGTATGTATATGTATATATGTGTGTATATATATACATGCACATATATATGTGTGTGTGTATATATATATACATGCACATATATATGTGTGTGTGTATATATATGTATATATATATATATATATATATATATATGAGGAGCAAGGACAACTGTATGAGATAGCTACTATTATTATTATGCCCATCTCACAGGTGAAAAAAATTGAGGCTCAGAGAAGTTATATGTCTTGCCCAATATTATACAACAAGTGGATTTGAACACAGGTATTCCTGTCTCCAGGTATCTGCTAACATCACACTGCCACTTACATAAGCCATGTCAGAAAATAAACATTTATTAAGTACCTATTCTGTGCCAGGCACTGTAAGCACTAGATTAGTAGTGTAGTCCTTCATGATGCAGATATTCAGTGACTACAGGATTTTGTTCGCCAACCTAGCTAGTAAAAAAAAATAAAAAGAAAAAAAAACTTGCTTTTGGGAATATCTAGAAAAATCTGGTTCCTAGGATCATTGTAGCTCTCTCATTTAGCAAAGGAAGAAACCAAAATCCAAAGGGATTAAATAATTTGCCGCAGTTCATACAGTGGCAGTGCTGGGATCTGAACCTGTGTCCTTTGACAAAATAAAGTATAGCGGAAAGACCTTTGGATGAAATTGAGAGTAATACTACTTCAAACACCCAATAGCAAGTCTTCAGAGCCTAACAAGATCCAGTCTTTCCCTAAAGAGAAGACTTGAGAACCATTTTCTCTTCTAGGAAAACTTCAGATCTTGGAGAAAAGCCTTTGGGAATTCTTCCCTCCTCCCTTCCTTCCATGTTAAATGAATTCCAGTTATTCCCCTCACCTTTGATCCTTTTCAAAAGTTCAGCTGTCAAAACCACTTTGAAGTAGTTTGGCAAGAAGGGTCTTTTCCTAACTTGTTCAGAGTTCTCCTCCCCTCCCACATACTCCCTATTCGAAGGTATTAGTCAGGGTATCTAGGCAGCCTGACATTCTTCTTGGACAAGCCAGTTACCCCAACCTGTTTGAACTAGGGAGAGTGGAACAGAAGGAAAACAGAGAGCAGACAGAACCCCAGCTGAGATGTCAGTCACTGGTCTCAAAAGTGTTTGATCACCCAACAGACATTTCCTTCTTCCTTTTCTTCTGAGCCATGGGGTGCTTCCAAAAGTTAGGGAAACAGTGGGAAGCCCTTCAGCCTAATTGTCCTGGACTAGCCAAGGTATATCTCATGACCAGCTGCGTTTTGTTTTCTTTCTGCTTTGATCCTTCTCACCCCACCCCCTATCCTCCTGTTCACAGTGTTTGCCCTGGCAGAGCTGGGTTAGTATATCTGGCCCTGCCCAGGACACTCTGCTGCTGAATCCCTCCCTCAGCTAATGTTTTGTTTTAGAAAGAGATTTCTTCTTCTTCTTTTTTTTTTCAACTTTGTATACAGTGAAGAAACTGGGCTGGGCGACCTTGGTGATATTAATGCACAATGATCGCTTTGCGTAGAGAATGTTGACTAAGGTTATTCTTTTAACAGCAATTTGTAGACTGCCTGAACATGATGTTTACAGTGCAAAACAAGCAGATTTCTGGAAATCTCTCCCCTTCCAGGCTCAGAAAACAGAGCAGCAATATCAGTATGCAGAAGGCAAAGAAGGATGCTCCAGTTCAAAGGGAAAAGGTCAGGATGAAGATGCAGAGGACGTTGCATAGTCTTTGGATGGAGAGAGAGACAGAGAAAGAGAGAGACAGAGAGACAGATAGAGAGAAACATCTTTGAGTTTCGTCATCTCAGCCTTTCCACTCATTCCCTTCAAAATTTGCTTTTCCTTAATGAAATGATTTTACTGAAGCCCCAAAGAAAGTAGCAAGATGGAAAGATAATTTGTTGAAAGTATCAATCACCTAATTATGCAAAGCATCCCCGAGCTTGGATGGTGCTAGTCTGATGGAAAATCATTTGGGTTGACCTAAGAGGCAATGAAATGTAATGGGAAAAGTAAATGGATTTGCATCCATAGAAATACCACTTTGCATACTTTTACCTGAGTGATCTTGTATAAATCACTGAAACTCCAGGGGCTTCAGTTTCCTCATCCATAAAATTGGTGGGGTGGGGTGGAGGAGGGATTTTGGTCTAGATGACCACTGAGGTCCCTTCTGACTCCAAAGTCAGGATCCTGTATACCTCTGATCTAATGAAGTCGATGAGCCTTTGTTGACTTCACTTTATTTGTAAAATGAGAGGCAAGATAAGAATAGTGACTCTAAACACTTTCGAATATAAGCCTTTGTTAACGTGGGAAAAAAAAAATTACGGGAGCCTAAATCACCATCACTGTTGTGAGACAGCATGGTAGAAACAACCTAGTGTTGGTCTTAGAATCTAGAAGACATGGATTTGAATCCCACCTCAGACCCTTATTACCTATGAAACCCTAGGTGTGTGTCATTTTAACTCTCTGGGCCTCAGTTTCCTCATCTGTAAAATGAGGGAGTCAGATTTCATAGGCCCTTGGGGTTCTTTCTAGTTCTTCATCTGGGATCCCTTGACTTCTCTTTGTCTTAATCCATCTGGAAGATGGTGGGGAGTGGACTTGATCTGAGGTCCCTTCCACCTTTGGCTTCAGCAAGTACACAGAGAAAGACTAAAGTAATGGGATCAGTTATGGCTGGAAGTGGTGTATTTATGTGAAATCCTAGAACTGAACTATCTTCTTCAACTCCATGGGAAACAGAGAGCCCTGCTGGAGCATGGAGCCGTCATACCTCTCTATGAGAAAGGGAATTCAAGCTACCCAGAAATCGTGGGGAAGAAGAGAATGTTCCCCCTCATTAACAAACCAGGGAGTCCCCAGGACCTTAACCTGGGGATGCTGTAGCATAGCTAGGCAGAAATTAGCTTTAGAGGTGACCTATTAGTGGTGAGAAGAACCAGTAGAACGATGGAGTCTTCCTGCAAAATCACAGAACCCCACAGCTGAAAGTGACTTCAGGGACCATCTAGCCCAGCCTCTGTATGAATAACAATCTCTTCTATGGTACAATACTAATAATAATAACAATAATGATAATAATAGTAATAATAATAATAATGGCATTTATATAGCACTTTAAAATTTGCAAAGCATATCACATATGCTATCTTATTTGATCCTCCCAACAGTCCTGTGAGGTAAGCACTATTATTATCTTATTTTACACATGGGGAAACTGAGGCTGAAAGCAGTTAAGTGACTTGCCCCAAGTTACATAACTAGTAAGTTGTTGAGGCATGATTAGAACTCGGGTCTTCTTGCCTCCAGTTCTAGTGCTCTTTCTACTATGCTACCTGATTAGTAGTCATCCAGTCTTTTCCTGAAGGCCTCTAGAGAAGATAATTAACTCCCTTTCAATGTGCTGATTCCGGGGCAGCTAGGTGGCACAGTGGATAGAGCACCAGCCCTGAAGTCAGGAGGACCTGAGTTCAAATGCATCCTCAAACCAAACAGTTGACGAGTACTAGCTGAATGACCTTGGGCAAGTCACTTAACCCCATTGCCTAGCAAAACAAAACAAACAAACAAAAAAACCCAACATCAACAACGCGCTGATTCTGCTTTGAGATAACTTGAATTGTTACAAGTTCTTCTTAATCCTCAGCCTAAATCTAGCTTTTGTTTTTTGCATTTTTTTAAGGGCAATTGGGGTTAAGTGACTTGCCCAGGGTCACACAGCTAGTAAGCATCAAGTGTTTGGTCTGAGGTCAGATTTGAACTCAGATCCTTCTGACTTCAGGGCCAATGCTCTATCCACTGCGTCACCTAGCTGCCCCATAAATCTGCCTTTCACAGTAGCTGTTGCTAGCCAGAATGGGTAAGAGTGGACTATGGTAGCCTGGATCTAGTAAGGATAACAACCGGCATCCTATCTTGATTTAACTGTAAGCCAGTCTCATTTTCCTATCCCAAGGCCTTGCTATGCATGAGTCTTGTAGGGAAGACTGTGTAGCAAAATATTTGTGTTACCTTCCTAATTTAAATATGTAGGAGTCTGAAGAGGAGATAAGAAAATGCTCCTCTCTTCCTTCTGGAGCAGCAGAACATTGCAGATACTAATTAGGATACCTTGTTGCTTAATTTTTCTAAACTGTTTTCCCTCTCTCTTTCTTCTTGATTCTTTGTTGCAAGGGGTGTCTTTCTACATCGGGGAGGTGGGGAAAAACACATACGGAAATTCAGGCGATATAAAATTAAATTTATCAGTAGAAATTCATATATGCACACATACACATACATACACACATTTACTTATATATAAAGATATATGTGTAGATGTCTATGCAGCCACATATAAGTTATCCCCAAAATTCCCAAACTGGAGTAGGATTTTGGAGATACCCCATATATGCATGTCCCACTTTATACAAAAGATGTGTCCAGGGGTCTGCTGATAATTGTTTGGGAAACTGACTGGGATGGGGGTGGGGTGGAAGAGGGGGACAAAAATACACACGTAACACATTTTAAAATTTAATCTGCAGGGGCAGCTAGGTGGCACAGTGGATAGAGCACCAGCCCTGAAATCAGGAGGACCTGAGTTCAAATCCAGCCTCAGACCAAAGACTTGACACTTACTAGCTGTGTGACCCTGGGCAAGTCACTTAACCCCAATTGCCTAAAAGCAAAAAAAAAAAATAATAAAGTAAAATTTAATCTGCATTAACATTTTCTCCACTTTCCTAAATCTAGACAATCAACAAAACAGCAAATCAAGCCCTGATTTACCAGTTTTTGAGGTGTAAATGTTCCACACTGATTATTTAACAATGGGCTCTTGCAAACCAATAAAACAGATTCCTACACACCCTTGGATATGTTTTTAAGAAATCTATGTATAAAGTAGATTCTTGTCAATTTAATCTCATTTATTCAAAGAGCTCACTACTGAAAAGGAGCCTGACCATAAACATTTTGTGTTAAGTGTGGTATTTTTATGCAAATAATCACCCTCCTAAATTTTTTTTGCATGCATACGTGTGTGTATAGCAGTGCACACCCATAATATAGGTTGTCCCTTTTTCCATCATGTTTCCAGCACTTCTCTAATTATTCTCCTCACTTTGTCTTGGAGATAAGAAACCAACATTGTCATTTATTTTTAATCTCCAGTTGCATGTGGAGGAAACTAAGGCTCTGGAAGAAGGCAGATATTTTTAGCTTAATGTCAGTGAGAAGGCAGGAGGCAAATAGAGAATGCTTTTTGGGGGATTGCATCAAAAGCACTGTCTACCTCTAGCACCTTTTGGTGGGAAATCTCCCTAAATTGTATTTATATTCCGGATTCTACTTGATTTCCCCATTTCAGTGTTTTTCAAAGCTTGAATGAGCCTCTACTTAGCATTAATGATGCCTTAATAAGGACTCTTCTTAAGGCTGATTGCTCCGAACTATATGTTCCCTTGCATGTAATTTTCTGTTATTGTGAGGTAGCAATACTGAATACAATATTTTATAGCTCAAGTGTTTAACAACTTGGAGATTGCCATATTGCTTCCTGGTTCACTTTGAATAGCATAAGAAGTTCTACTATAATTCTCCCTTTCATCTAAAAAATAAGAAGTAAGATTAAACATGTAATTTGATTTAGCCATAATTTCTCAAAAGCCTGAAAAGTGAATATCTAGATTTTATTGAAGGGCTAGAGACATTCCCAATGAATTCTCCCAATTCTAGACAAGGTAACAAGTTAAGTCTCTAAAGACAGAATATTCCAAAAGTCTTAGAGCACTTGTAAACTAATAGCTTAAATGAATTTAAAATTTAACATCAAAATCAAAGCCTTATGAAATGAACTGCAACAAGACTTTTGGGACATTCTGCTAATTAACACATCACATTTCTATAAGATTGATAAAATCTTTTTCTCACAACAGCCCTATGAGATAGTCTGTGCAGGTATTCCTCTTCCCATTTTACATAAAACTGAACTGAGGTTCAGAGAATTAAAGTGACTTGTTAACATTTGAACCAAAGACAGATGACCTTTCTCCTTCAACTCACTTCTTTTACCCAAAGGCCCTGGTATTAGAGAAGGAGCTTATGCAGTCCCTCTAAACGACTCATTGCCTTGTATAAATAGCCCTCACTATTGTATTACAGCAAACAGTAAGTACCTGCTGTGTACAGAGCACTCTGCTTCTCACTGAGGAAATAGAAGAGTTTATATAAGATAGTCTTTGCCCATAAGGAGTTTATCATCAGGGTAGGAGTTCTTAATCTGGGGCTTGTAACTGTGTTTTTGTAACTATTCTGATAACTGTATTTCATTGTAGTTGGTTTCCTCTGTAATCCTATGCATTTCATTTTAGATATGTTTCTGAGGAGTCTTCATCAGGCTACTCAAGGGGAAGCCATGGTACTAAAAAGGTTAAGAGCTTCTGGGCCAGAGGAGGATGAGAGACCAGCACGGAGAGCTGTATTACACGCCATTAAGTAGCAAGCACAGTAGAGAGTCACAAAACAAAGTGCTCTATTGGGAGATTTCTTCCTCGTAACAAACTGAAGTCACCCCTACTGCATTTTAAGCACATTCATTCTTCAGTACATAGAGGAGATGAAGTCATGGTGCAAAGAGGTTTCCCTTCTTGGGAATTCCTTTTACGTTCATCCAGCCATCCTGATGAGATGAAAGGCCTGAAATATATCAAGCCCCATTCACCAAGAAGGAAATGAAATGAAATGCGCATTCAATGAAAGGATTGCCAAATCATGTCAGGAAAGCTAAAGGAAGATCAGAGACGTTAAGGGACTTGCCCAGAGTCACACAGCTGAGAAGTATCATTTGAACCAGGTCTTCTACCCCAGGGCCCGTGCTCTTTTTGTTCCATAAGAAAAAGGGCCTATCTTCAAAGGCCCTGGTAACCAGAGATGAATGAAGATTATACAGTCCTTCTAAGTAACTGGCATCACTGTATAAATAGCTCTCACTCTTATATTACGGCAAGGATTGATCACGTACTTGCTATTCAATTTGTATGGAGTGAAATCTTTTTCATAGAGTTCGGTTTAAAAGGATACATACATAGGAAAGGACGAAAAAAAGGCGTGCGTTCTTTCTCACTTTCTCCTATTTTCTCCGTTTTTCCATCAAGACCTACTCTCAGTATTTAGACCAGATACATTCCTACTCCTCTCAAATACACACACACACACACACACACACACACACACACACACACAGAGAGAGTTTACTTTCTACTGGGCTATAGCTTCACCTTGGTGAGTGTTTAGCACCTAGCCCATTTATCTACATTGATTTGTTCTTGAATTCATTCCTGAATTCAAGTTCAATCAAATAACTTTGGAATCTGTTGCTCGTCCTATCCTGTTTAACATATTTTATCCATGACTTGGCTAAAGGCATAGAGAACACATTTATCAAATTTGCCAATGACCTAAAGCCAGGCAGGATGGCTGATACTCCGTCATTTAGAATCTGGATGCAAGAAGATCTTGGCAGGTTAGGGTGATGGTCTCCATCTAGTAAGATGAAATTCAACAGGGATAAATGGAAAGTGTTACATCTGTAAAGTTGTTTTTTGTTTGTTTGTTTGTTTTTGGTTTTTAACCCAAGTACAAGATTGGAAGGGCCTGCCAAGATTTGTCTGAAAAAGATCTGGGGGGGCAGGAATTTAGGTAACCACAAGCCAACAGTATGATATGGCAACCAAGAAAGCTTAGGCTGCATTGAATCAAGTCAGGTCAAATCAATAAGCATTTATTAAATGTAAACTGTATGTCAGAGACTGTGCTAAGTACTAGGACTACAAAGAAAGGCAAAAAACAGTCCCTGCCCTCAAGAAGCTTACATTCTAATAGGGGAAACTACATGTAAACAACTATGTGCTACCAAGATACATGCAGGATAAACTGGGAATGATCTCAGAAGGCATTTTCAGTGGGGAGGGATCGGGGGACCAGGAAAGTCTCCTTTAGCAGGTAGATTTTATTTTTTTTATTATTTTTTTCATTTTTTCATTTATTTTTTTAAATTTATTTTTTCCATATGCTTCTGAGTTGAAAATTTTTTTCTCCCTTTTTCTCCTCCCCCCACCCTCCCCAAGACGGCGCACAATCTGACATTGGCTTTACATTTACATACCCATTAAACATATTTTCACATTAGTGAAGTTGTAAGTGAAAATTAAAACCAATAGGAGGAACCATCAGAAAGATGAAACAAAACTCAACTGAAGGTAAAAATAAGCGAGAGCGATTCAACTTCCATAGTTCTTTCTTTGGATGTGGACAGCATCCTCATAATGCTGAGAAGGGTTCAGTTTAACATTCTTAGTCATTGCATAACGTGGCTGCTATTGTATACAAAGTCCTCATGGTTCTGCTCACTTCACTCAGCATCAGACCATGTAAGTCTTCCCAGGTTTTTCTGAAGCCAGCCTGTTCATCATTTCTTATAGCACAATAGTATTCCATTCCATTCATATACCACCACTTGCTCAGCCATTCCCCAATGGATGGACATCCTCTCAATTTCCAATTCTTTGCCACCACAAAAAGAGCTGCTATGAATATTTTTGTTAGCAGGCAGATTTTAGCTGAGACTTACAGGAAGTCAGAGAAGCCAGAAGGTAGAGATGAGGAGGGAGATTATTCAGGCATGTGGGACAGCCAGTGAGAAGACAGTCACAAGATGGATTACCATGTGAGAGGAATGATGATAGGTCACACAATATTTGGGGAAGAGTGAGATGTAAGAGGGCAGCTAGGTGACACAGTGGATAGAGCTTAGGATGGGCTTAGAATCAGGAACACCTGTCTTCAGGAGGTGAAATGTGGCCTCAGATACTTATTAGCTCTGTGATCCTGGGCAAGTCACTTAACCTTTTTTGCCTCAGTTTCCTCATCTATAAAATGAGCTGCAGAAGGAAATGGCAAGCCACTCCAGTGTCTCTTCCAAGAAAACCCCAGATGGGGTCATGAAGAGTCAGACATGATTGAAATAACTGAACAACAACAAGATGTAAAATGGAAAGATAGCAATGGGCCAGGTTGAGAATGACCTTAAATACCAAGCGTAGGATTTTATATTTCTTCCTGGAGGTGACAGAGAGCCACTGGAGCTTTATTGACTAAGAGGTGACATGATCAGACCTGCACTTTAAGAAAATCAGTTTAATACTGAATGGAGTTTAATGGAGAGAGACTTGAGGCAAAGAATCACAAAATAAGGAGGTGAAGCATAGTATTGTGAAACAAGGAGGTGATGGTCTAGTTACAGTCTATTCTAGTCAGACAAGAGTTGCACTATTTTGGACACCGCATTTTAGGATGGCCGTTGATAAGCCAGAGGGCATGTGGAAGGCAGCATGCAAGGTAGTGAAGGAATCATATGAACCTCAGGTTAAGTAAGGACTTCGGTGTGATTTAGCTTGGGTAAGACTTAGCTGGGTGGGAGAAAAAAGGAATTAATCCAACAGTTGATCCATTTGCTCTAGTTAGACTGTCTTACTATGTGTTTCCCAGACATGATATCCATCTCTCATCTCTATGACTTTGTATCCATGGTCTATCATGTCTACAAGATTCTTCACTATTTAAGGATGACACCTAGTGAATTCTCATCATTTCCGATTGTATCATTTCCCACCTGGCTACTTTCCTGGACTTATTGATCACCAGAAACTCATCTTTCTGCAAGGTGAAATCAGTTCAGAAACTCATACCTCCTCCAATTGCTTTCCACCCCAGCTGCATGACTTTGTAACCCCCTGTGCCAAATAACTTCCACTTCCTTTTTCGAGACTGTGAGCTCCTAGAGAGCAGAGGTTGTCTTATGCCATTCTTCATATCCCTAGATCTTAGTACAGTGACTGATACACAGTAGGTGTTTAATGACTATTTACTGACCCTGAAGTCTGACTCTAAAAAGCACTTTGTCCTTAAAATCTACATAGTAGAATCCCTAGCCAACTTCACAGCTTGGGTACCACCTACTATACTACAGCTTTCCAAGTTACCCCATTAGAAGCACTCTCTCCATCTTGATATTTAATTATTCTGCATATGCTTTGTATCTTGTACACTTGTGAACACTTTAAAAAAAGGTCCCTGAGGACAAGGCTGTTTTCCTTTTTTGTCTTTATGCCCCTCAGTGCCAGGTCTTAATAAATACCTATTGAAATATTAGAAGATATATACCATGGAGGAAGGATTAGGCTCATCTTTTTTGCCTCAGAAGTCAGAAGTAGGAGCAGTGTCTGGAAGTTGAAAAGAGATGAATAAATACCTGATGTTGGGAAAATTTTCCTTTTAATTTGTGTTCTCCCAAAGTGAAACGGGCTATTTCTAAGGTGGTGAGTTTCTTCTTCAGCAGAGAACTGGAAACAAAGACTTTGTGGGAGTGTTATTCAGAATGTTGAAGAGGTGATTGGAATGGATAACCACCAAGGACCATTCCAACTCCAGAACTCAGTCATGTGATTTATTAAGCACCTGCTAAGCACAAAGCCCAGTGCTAAACACCAAAGAATCAACAAAAAAGATCTGGTCCCCAACCTGAAAGAGTAGAGCAGAGGAGGCAAGACAGAAGCACAAATAAATACAAAAAGATAAAATTGTTAAATTCATAGGTGATGAGATGAAAAGATTGTCCAAGAAAAAAAACACTTATTATTCAAAAAATGTTTATCAAGACCATACAGGGAAGAATTAAGAGGAATAAAGAGAAGTTTACAGGGAAGGAAATATTGGCTCATTGTAAAGAAAAACTTAAAATTAGAATTATACAAAAGGGGAATAGATGGATGATTGGAAAAAAAAATAAGTGCTTCCTATATGCCAGGAACTGAGCTAAGTGCTAGGGATACAAATAAAAAGCTACTCAGCCCTTGTCCTCAGGGAACTTGTATTCTATTGGAGAAAAAAGCTTATCAGATCATAGATTTGAAGCTAGAAGAGACCTTTGACACCACTGAATCCACCGCCTCTCCCACTGTAAGTAAGGCAAATGGAGCTGAGGAAGGTCCTCTCCGTTAAGTGTCTGAAGCAGTATTTGAATCTAGGTTTTCCTGACTCCAAGCCCAGTACTTCATCCCCTGTACAATTTAACAAACTCTCAGGAACCTCAGAGGAGAATGTTGGCCAGGCCCAGGGAATGGCATGAGAGTCAGTGGGGGTGGCAGTTTGGAAAGTTAAAGGGGTGGGAATGGAGCATCCTTTCCACTAGCAGTGATGGAATTGATTTGATTATGATTCTGAAACTGGAAGGAGTGTAGAAAAGCTATACATATGGTTTCAAGGAGGGGAAAAAAATGGCAAGAGTATAATATCAAACACGGCTCTGGCCAGCTAGAGAGAGCAAGCCCCATAAAGCACTTGTCCATCAGGACCACATGGGCCCCAGGGCAGACATTCCACAGCTGAAAAGGGTATGGCATACATTGGGAGACAACATGGGCTCCTTGTCTCAGATGTTGTAGAGAAGACATGCCGTTCCCAGGGTGGATTGGTCTGAATGGCTTCTGAGTTCTTTTGCAACTCTGAGATTTGGGAATACTGTGTACAATGCAAAAGGCTGTGAGAGTTCAGAGGAAGGAGAGATTACTTATAGATTGGTGGGAGTAATAGCCTGTGCTTAGAGTACTGTGAGAAGAAAGGTATAAAGGGATTGGGGGTGGCCTAACTAGTTATCATACTGACCTTTGAAATGCACCCCAGAATAAAAATTCTGTCACAAATCTACAATAATAATTTCAAGTTACTGGTTGGGGAATAAAACCTGAATTGCTGAAGGAATTAAATAGAACAATTTGCACACTGATGAAAGTGTGATATTACCATTTGATCAGTAAGCATACATTGAGGGCCTACTGCATACAGAGACATGTAAGAAAAAAGGTGCTCCATGAAAAAAAAAATGTAGAGACATTTCAAAGTGGCCAGTCTAAATCTTAAACAATCTTTGTCACAACTAAGAAAAAAAAAATCTTTCTCTAAAGTAATCAGCTAGGCTTTGCCTAGAGTCTTCTGCATTCAGAAACTATGGAGTTAACAACAGGAAAGAGGGTGTGTTTTCTGCATATAAATAGGTTCAAGACCATAATTAGTGATTTTCCAGTGTTGAACTGGAGGCTCCCTGTTTTCATGGGAAAATCAGCTTGATGCAGACCATCCCTAATTTTTGGAGTACTGAATAACCAGGCTCTAATTCTGCTCTAATGAACCATGTGTTAATGTTACAGTCTTCTGCCTACTTAGAAGCCAAAACACCATGTCTGACTGTGGAATGAATCTCACACTTGTCTTGTTGACTCTATGGGTAGGCTTTTGTTGGGGTTTTGCCCTAAAAAATTACTGGGTTAAGTCCATAAGCAATGATGTAAAAGAATGCATATAATTGTAGGTAGGCAGAGACACTATATTTATTGCATAAGTTATATGCATATGTGTATACAAATGTGTGTGTATATATATATATATAATTTATGCAGTAGATATATATAATATTAATATAACTATATGTGCATTATGTATCTGAATAAGCATAAGTATATATACACATATATAATTTAGGCAGCATATGTAATTATATGTGCATTATGTATGTGTGTGTATATGTGTATATACACACATATATAACATGCAGTAAATATATGTGACATTGATATAATTATATGTGCATTGTGTGTATTGCATAAGTATATTTTATGCAGTATATATAATATTAGTATATGGATTCATGTGTATATACACATATAATTTAATGCAATAAATACATATTAATATAATTATATGTGCATTATGGATATGTGTGTATACACACAAATATAACTTACATAGTAAATATTTATAATATAAATATATTGCAGTATGTAAGTGTATGTATGCATATAATTAATCTAAAATACTCCATATGTATTGATATAAGTATGATATATTTTATGTAATAAATTATATTTAATACATAATTTGTATTATATATATATATATATATATATAAGAAATATATAATAAAAGATTTTAGATAATTTAGTAGTACAAATTCTAGTGACCTTCTGGGAAGGAAGCATGACAAAGTAGAAAGAGAAGTGGTCTCAGAGTCAGGAAGACCTGGCTTCAATGCCTGCCTTTGACACCGACTTGTGACTCTGGGAAAATCACATAAGCTTCCTAAGCCTCAGTTTACTCATCTGTAAAATGAGAGGGCTGTCCTTTAAGTTCCCTTCCACCTCTAAACCTAGGATCCTCTGACTTGAGGCTGAAATCCTCCTGTGCTGCTTACTACCTATGTGACATAGAGCAAGTCACTTGACCCCCCTTGGGCCTCAGTTTCTTCATTTGTAAAATGAGGGGATTGGAATAGTTGGCGTCTGAGTTTCCTTCCAGCTCTTCCAGCTCTAAGCCTATGATTGATCTTATTATCCTATCTACATTGATTGAAGCAACTGTTGAGGGCAGCAAGTAGCATAGTGGATAAAATCCTGGGCCTAGAATCAGGAAGACTGTTTCCTGAGTTCAAATCCAGCCTCAGACACTTACTAGCTGTGTGACTCTGGGCAAGTCACTTCACCCTGTTTGCCTCAGTTTCCACATCTGTAAAATGAGCTGGAGAAGGAAATGGCAAAGCACTCCAGTATCTTTGCCAAGAAAACCCCAAATGGGGTCACAAAGAGTTGGACATGACTGAGCACCAACCCCAGCAACATTGATTGTTTCTTATCATAAGTCCAGATCAAAAGCAGAAGAGGAAGGGGCAATGGAGCGATTATGGGTGGTCATGGATAAGAATCACAGAGGATGAAAAAGCATGGATGAGCTGTGACCAGCTACTAATGGAGGGAGTGCTTAAGCTGATGAGATCATGGTGCTGTCCAAATACTAAAGCAAGGAAGGGGAGAGAACCCAAGAACACGTGGATAGGAAAGAAGTGGCGAGGTTTCCCTCAACCCCAGGGAGAGAAATAATGGTAGCAGTCCTGGAGACATAGGCCCCACCCCTCCTCAAAGCCACTCCTCCAAGGCTACCTAAAGGGTCATGAGCTGCAGGGGCGAGTAAGAAATAATAGATAGGAAGAATGCAAAGGAGCATGGGAAGATTTATATTGACTGATGCCTTGAGAAATGAGCAGAACCAGGAAGACTATAATCATTAGGACTAAAGTGTCAATGGACAGAACAGAGCAATAGCAACAACAAAATAAAACCTCCACACTGTGATATAATGACCAGGCCTGACTTGGAAGAAGAGTTGAAAATCTGTACCTTCCTCTGTTCTTGGCAGAAGTAGAGGACTATGGGTATAGAATACTGGCTGTGTTGTCCGACACTGTTAATATTCTATTTTGTTTATTATTATTATTGTTATAAGGACTGGTTCAAGGGGGAGGTAGAAGAATGTATTTGGAAAGGACAGTGTCTAAAAACAAAGGGTATCAATATTTTTTAAAGGTATATATAAATGTCTATTACACATGTGTCATATATATTTTGGTCCTTTGAGGACCTGGGATTTACCTTTGACACAGATCACAGCTCTCTCTACCCAGCAGGCTACCAAAATTTTGTCACTGGTTTGATGGTTTTGGACAGTTTTTTCTGGTCTCCAAGACCTAGCATCCTATAGCCAACCTTGTGACTAATCTCTCTGAATTTAGCCAATAGCTAGCATTTTGTTACTACTTTTAAGGTTTGCCCAACACTTTATATGGGTGATCTTATTTGACCCTCACCACAATCTTGTGAGGTCGAAATCATTCTACAGATGAAGAATCCAATACTGAGAGTCACACAGATAAGTGTCTGAGACAGGATCTGAATTCAGGTCTAGCATGCTAGGACTTAACAGAAGCAGAAGAGATTAAGAGGAGGTGGTAAGAATTCACAAAAGAACTGTACAAGGTCTTAACGTCACCAATAACCACAGTAGTGTGGTTACTTACATAGAACCAGATATCCTTGAAAATGAAGTCGAGTGGGCTTTAGGAAGCATTTCTAACAATAAGGCCCCTGCACATGCCTTATTGTTAGCAATGCTTCTTAAGGCCCTTGATGTTGAGATGAGTCTTCCTGGCTCTAGTCCCAGCGCTCTAGCCCCTGCACTACCTAGCTGCAAAAGAAACTACAGTTGGAACTTAACATGTAACAACTGATCGGTTTAGAACTGGAAAAGGAGTATGACAAGGCTGTGTATTGTCACTTTGTTTATTTAACTTACACGCAGAGTACCTCGTGAAATTCTAGTCTGGATGAATCAAAATCTAGAATTAATGTTTTTGAGAGAAATATCATTAAACCCAGATATGCAGATTATACCAGTCTGATGGCAGAAAGTAAAGAGGAATTAAGAAGCCTCTTGACGGGGGTGAAAGAGGAGAGTGTAAAAGCTGGCTTGAAGCTAAACGTTAAAAAAAAATTAAGATCTTGGCAACTGGTGCCATCATTTCCTGGCAACTAGAAGGAGAAGAAATGGAAGCAGTGTCAGATTTTATATTCTTGGGCTCAAAGATCAGTGCAGATGGCATCTGCAGCCATGAAATGAAAAGATGCTTGCTCCTTGGAAGGAAAGCTGTGGCAAATCTTGACAGAATACAAAAAGCAGAGAGTTCACCTTGCTGACAAAGGTCCATATAGTCAAAGCTATGGTTTCTCCAGTAGCAAGGTATGGCTATAAGAGTTGGGCTCCAAGGAAAGCTGAGTACTGCAGAGTCAATGTTTTTGAATTGTGGTACTGGAGAAGACTTTTGAAAGTCCTTTGGAGAGCAAAGAGAACAAATCAATCAATAAAAGAAATTAAATTAAATTCCAGGCTATTCACTGGAAGGTCAAATACTAAAGCTGAAGCTTAAATACTTTGGCCCCATAATGAGTAGCTGGGACTCATTGGAAAGACCCTGATATTGGGAAAGAGTGAAGGCAAAAGGAGATGGGGGTGGCAGAGGATGAGATGGATGGATAATGTCATGGGAACAATGAACATGAACTTGGACAGACTTTGAGAGGTAGTGGAGAATAGAAGGGTCTGGCGTGCTGTGGCCCACGGGGTCAGGAAGAGTCAGACACAACTGAAAACAATTGAACAGCACCACCAATCAGTATGGCAACCACTCTGCCACCTAGCTGCCTCTTTGAAAGACAAGAGCCACCATAATCCACTATGGTCTTTTACAGTCTACCCTTTGGCCCAGGCTTGAAACTTTTCCAGCTTAGCAGAACCAGTTTGGGGATGTCCTCTGCTCTCCTTTCCCTCGGGAACCCAGAATCGCCGTCTGTAGGCATAATGTGGCAATAGAGAAGGGCTTCAGTGCTGGATAATCATAGAATGATTAAAAGCACTAACTGGGAGTTAGGAAGATCTGAGTTCTAATGCAGCCTCCAACACTTCATACATAGCTGTGTGACCCTAGGCAAGTCACTTCACCTCTATTTGTCTCAGTTTACTCAACTGCAAAATGGGGATAATAAGAGAACCTACCTCAAAGGGTTACTGCGAGTATCAAATGAGATAATATTTGTTAAGGATTAGCACAGTGCCTGGTACATAGTAGGAGCTATATAAATGCTTAATCTCTTCTATATTATTATTATTATTATTATTATTATTATTATTATTATTATTATTATTATTATTACTAGTTCTGTATCAGTATAGGGAGATTCCAGGGAGGAAATTCCTTTCTCAATGAAAGTCAGCACCTTCTCTGCTCTCCTAGAGTCTTCCTAGGGCACTGAGAGATTCACTGGATTGTCCAGAGTAATGAAAAAAAACTTGAATTCATGACTTGGTTGCATCCTCCAGCCACCATGACAAGCTGTTTTCCAACTTAGTAAATGGTAATAATATGAATAGACCAAGACAGCATGACCTAGTGGAGAGAAAGCTAGTCTTAGAGACAGGAAGAGCTGGGTTCAGGCCCTGCCTCTGATCCATTTAGGCCAGAGGAACCTGGGAATACCTCTTAATACCCCAAGGTGATTCTCTTAAAAAAAAAATGGTGTCTCAGAGAAGGTGCCTTTGTATGTTAGTAAAAGAAGTTTCCTCATTTGGCTGAATGCTAAGTCAATGGTTTCACAAATAGGTCTAGTCCCTATCCCTTGCTAATTGAAAGGGAAATTAGAATCTGTCATCCAAGCCCAAATTCCAGCTTACTGGGACATAATGTAGACCCTAGAACAAGGGTTCTTAACCTTGTTGTGTCTGGGACCCCTCTGGCAGTCTGGTGAAGACTATGGATCCCTTCTCAGAACCATGTTTTTATTTATATATTTTTTAATTTTTACTGATTTTGAACTTTAATACAAAAAGGGGGAAAAAGAGCATTTCCATGTACATAGCACAACACGAGAAGAGGTTTGGATGAATTATGAGTTTTCCATTTCACACTGTTTTACTTTTTTTGAAAAACCATGTAATATATACTACACATTATTTTCAAAGCTGGCCTGCTTTTCTATGCATCCTTCTAAGTTTTCTTTTATTTTCTGCTGTGTGCTTTTTACCTTTTTGATTGAAGGAAATGCTGAGTTTCTTTTAGAAGTGAATGAACATCGATATGCTGTTTTTTCCCCATCCAAGTTCACAGACCCCTCAAAAGCTATGCATGTATCCTTTTGGTGCCTTAACCCTAGGTTAAGACTCTCTGCCCTGGAGGATGCCCATATCTCCATAACACACACACAAGCACACACGCGCACACACACATACACAGAATATGCAAGTCCCTTCACTAAGGGGTAGGTTTCTTTCCCACTTTGTAGCTTTCCTTGATGCATGTGTAGGGGCCACTAGTTGTACATACAGAAAGCCTAGCCAGATTCAGCTCAGCTGTTGTGGTCTTTATCTCACTGGCTTCTTACCATTAGCATTATTGTTACTCCTGAGAGTATGTTTTCATTCACTGCATCCCAGTGTGGCAGTCAAAGAATTAATTACTCTGAGCAGGGACAAGCCTCATCTAAAGAATTTCACAACTCCAGCTTTTAATGCATTACCCCGCCCCTGCTGAGGTTGCACCATAGCTTGTCAAAGCATTGGTGGAGATGCTACGGGTCAGTGGTTCCCAAAGAGGATAGACTGCTGGAAGAACCATGACTCCGATTTCTCAGGCAGATTTACTCAGAGTTGTGGAGTGGGGGTAGAGAGGGATAGAAATGGGAAATTGTGAGCTGCAGGGTTATAGCTGTTCACAGGAAATGGGCTTTGAGATTTTCACTAAAAGCAATATGTGTGTGCGTGGGGATATTCACTGGTACACAGTCACAGAAGTGAGTTTTAGACCACTTAACACCTACCAGGAAAGCAAAAACTAAATTAATCAGGGTCCCATGCACTGTCTGCTAGATGGATGCATATTTGGGCAAATTTAGTTTTGATGCAAAGGAAGAAAGTTTCATACAATCTAAGCTATTGGAAAATACATTGGAGACAGTGATTTGTGAGGTGATGGCTTCCCTCCTTATTGGAAGTCTCCAAGAAAAGTCAGGGTAACCACTTGTCAAATATGTTGTAGAGATTGCAATCTCAGTGATTTAAAGCTGAAAGGGAGTTTAGAGGGCATTGCATCCAAAACCATAATTTTATAGATGAAGAAACAGAGGGATAGAGGAGTTCAATAACTTGAAATCATAGATTTAGAGAGAGAAGGGCATCTAGAAGTCATGGAGTCCAGCCCCTTCATTTTACAGATGTGGAAACTGAGGTCCAGAGAGATTAAGTGATTTAGTCTCATGGAATGAGAAATTTCAAGCCGGAAGGAAACTTAAAAGCCATCAAGGCCACCAAAGGCCATCAAGTTTCCTCATTTTGCAAATGAGGAAACTGAGGCACTGAGAGGTTAACTCTGTTGCCTAGGGTGACACTGTTATCCATTATCTGAGTTGAGATTTGAACCAAGGTATCCTTATTCTAGGTGGGTGGGTTATGGCTTGGTCAGAGAAGGTCTAATTAAAAAGAAAAAGCCTAGGCCAGACTGGTTTCTCTGCCCTCTGGCACCTTCCAAGTCCCTGAAATTCTGTGATTCTGATATCCCAAGAGGTTTATAGTACAGAAGTGCTGTGCATTTGTTTCATTATCTAAACTCAGAGATGGATTTTTCAGTAAAAACATGTCAGTATTGATTTTTCTAAAGTACTGTCGGAAACATAGTTTGACCTTTATTCAGTGGAAGACAACCTGGCTTTACCTGAGAATTATTCCAAAGGAAGATTGTTCTCTGACTTAAGAGGTTTGCATTAAATATTTAGCATGGGGCAGATCAAAATTCAGAGTGGGACCGCAAAGTCTCGGTCCCCAGAGGGGCCTCACAGAAGGGAAATGTCTGAAGCTCTACTTGAATTCAGACCTTCCTAATTCCAGGTCCATTACTCTATCTACTGTACCATCCAGCTGCCTTTAATTTCCTAAATCATCAAAATATGAATCATACAGTGGTGATAATCATGAGCTGTTTAAAATAGGTTTTGAAGATGTGGCTCAAATGTTGGTAGCTCATTCATATAAATGTAATGGAGTGGGGAGTTCCAGGGAGCAGGTCCATAGGACTTCTGCTGCTATAACATAGAGCCATAAAATGGGAAAGTCAAGATCATCTCAGGGCAAAAGTGCAGTCAGAAATAATGAGTCATAGGATAGTAGATTTGTAGCTAAAAGGGACCTTTGTTGTTTAGTTGTTTTTCAATCATATCAGACTCTTAATGACCTCATTTGGGAATTTTCTTGGCAAAGATACTGGAGTAGTTTGTCCTTTCCTTCTCCAGCTCAGTTTACACATGAAGAAACTAAGGCAAATAGGGGTAAGTGACTTGCCCAGGGTCACACAGCTAGTGTCTTTGGTCAGATTTGAACTCTGGTCTTCTTGACTCCAGGCCCGGCATTCCATCCACTACACCACCTAGCTGTCGGATGATAAAGGACCTTATCATTTTCAACCCTCTCATTTTACAGATGTGGAAACTGAGTCAAAGGAAGGTGAGTTGACTTATCCAGTATCAAATAACTAATCAGTATCTGAGGTAGAATTTGGGGAGAGGGTGAACTTAGATGGAAAGCAAAGCCAAGAAGACAGGACGAAAATAGCACAGAAGCCTTTGGGCCTGCAGACACTTTTCCATGATGAGAACAGGATGGTGAGGAAGCTTATTACTTGAACTGGGGCTGGGGCTGGAGGAACAGGGTTTAATGTCTGGGCAAATCACTTAACTTTGCTGGGCCTCAGTTTTGTCATCTGTAAAGTGATGGGATTGCACTAGGTGGTCTCTGACATCTCTTCTAACTCAAAAGTTATGATCTTATACCTTCATCTATAAGAAGAGAAAGAAGGATCAGGCTGCCTCTGAGGTACCTTTTATCTCTAGACCAGGTGTTCTTACTCTTTTTTGGTGTAATAGACCCCTTTTAAACAGCTGGTGGCCCAGTGGCTAGAGCGCTGGACCTGGAGACCTGAATTCAAATCCAGCCCCAGATATTTACTAGTTGTGTGACCCTGGGCAAGTCACTTAACCCTATGTTTGCCTCAGTTGCCTCAACTATAAAATGAGGATGATAATATCACCTACCTCCTAGGTGTTATTATAAGGATCCTATGGGATAAGGTAAAGTGCTTTGCACAGTGCTTGACATATAGTAGGCACTATATAAATTCATATTCTCTTCCCCTTTCCCATTTCCCCTTTGGTAGTTTGGTGAATCCTAAGGGACACTTAGAAAATTGTTTTCATATGCATATGATAAAATGAATAGGATCATAAATGAAACTAGTTATAACAAGATAGTTACAAAAATATTTTTATAAATGTCAAAAGTTCACAAACCCTCATTTAAGAGCCCCTATTCTAGAATTATGATCCTAGGAACTTCTGTAGAGGGAAAAGGAAAGGCTGAGAAGTTAAGAAATATGGCAGGGAAATCTGAAAGTACATGGGAGCAGAATAGCCAATTGAAGGGACTGCTGAAGAAGTGATTGGGAGGAGAGGAACAAACCTCTGAATCAGAATTATAAGTAGTTGCACCCAAGAAAAAGACAGACACCAGCAGGGTTACCTTGGGTCCTCAGTCCCAATAACTGACCATTGACCCAATGGGAAGCTGCCATTGAAATAGGATTTGTGGGTGCTTGCCAGCTCCTGGTGGAAGTGGAGTGCTTGAGGGGGAGGTCTAATCCAAAGGTCTGGATTATGTTCTTTGAATTCTTGGGTTTGGTGTGCTTATTATCTGGTTAAGGCTTATCTAGATCTAGAGAAAGCCCTTTTATGTTGCAGACATGGTAACTGAATATGTTTGATTTTATTCCTTATACTTCTATAAAGACTTGTATATGATCAAACTTTGCTTGTGGGATTGATTCTATTAAACTATGTCAGGTGAAAATGAATGAAAAGGCTGCACAAAGAAAAGAGGGTATAGGTTTATCCTAAATGGGAGGTTATGAGCTATAAAAAGTCTAGTTGGATAAATTTCTACCTTCAGGCCATCCTCTTTGACTGATGAGATGGGCACTGCTACTCCCAGAAGAGGCAAAGCTAGTGAATAGAAATAACTAGTTGTCTGAGGACCATTTCCCCTTAGTGTTTCCTGGTATTGGGCAGACCAGATAACCACGTGGGTGAACATAGATAGACCTTGTAGCTCCTAGTCCTTATGCAACGGGGATCAGGCAAGTGATCAGTAGCACCCCTGGTGGTTAAATCAAGATCACAACTTTAGAGCTGGATAGGACCTTAGATCTAGGCCAATCCCCCACATTTTTTGTTTGAGGAAATTGATCGACGTGGAGTGGCTTGTTCAAAGTCGCACAAGTAGATGGCGGTAAAGCCAGGAGCCCCTTAATTCCTCCCTTCCAAACTCCTCTAATATTGTAGAGGGCACCACCATCTTCTCAGTCTCCCAGGTTTGCAACCTGGGCATCATCATTGATTCAGCAATACTTCTCACCCCCTTCCAATCTGTTTCCAAAGTCTATAGAGTTTACCTTTGCAACATCTCTCAATATTCCACCTTCTCTCCACTGATACTTCCACCACACTGGTTCAGACCCTCATCTCCTCATGCCTGGACTATTGCAGTAGCCTGGTGGTTGGTCTGCTGGCCACAAATCTCTTTAGTGATTTTCCTAAAGCTCAGGTCCAATGGTGTCATCCCCGTGCTCAAAAACTTATAGTGGCTCGCTATCACCTCCAGGATAACATACAAAACCCTCTGGCATTCAAGGCTCTTGATAATCTACAACCCCTTCCCCTACCTTTTCAGTCTTCTTATATCTTACATCCCACCAGGTATTCTTCAATCCAGTGATCCTGGTTTCTCTGCTCTTCCCTGAACAAGACTTTCCATCTCTTAGCTTTGGACATTTTCTCCGGCTGTCCCACGTGCTTGAAATGCTCTCTCTCTTCATCTCCACCTACTGGCTCAAGGGAAGTCAAAGATGTTTGATAGGTATTTCTAACTCATTGAGGGGACATCACAGAGTCTACCTCTTACACTCATCTCTCCCCTCCATCATAACAATAACAATAACAACCAAAGTTCCTTGGTACTTCCAGCAAAGAAAATCTGATGGTGGTTGAATCCATCCAGTATTTCTTAGTAGTCTGGAGACGAACCAAGTATTATTCTACTTTTTAGCATTATATTCTGCTAAAAGGAACACTTTGAAGTGTTCTTTCTTTTTTCTTTTTTGACCTGATTTGTGCTAAGAATCTAACTTTGATACAAGTTCTTTAGCAGAATGTCCATTATGAAGAAACTCCTTAGAGAAATCCAGGCAGACAAACACCTTCCTGATAACAAGTCATCTGCTTTTAAGCATTTAATAGCTACTTGGTATTTTTCTTAGGTGGTGATATTCTTTGTCATGTATCTCATTAAAGGCAGTTTGACAGGAGCTTGATTAGTGATAACTCACACATAAAAACTAATTAGTCTTTTGTAGCTAGACTGGACTAATTGAAGGATGCTAATGAGTATGAACCCCTCTTTAATGGGAGATAGCCATGATCTAGCTGGGTAAACAAAGCATTAATTTTGGACTGAAAAAGTTAGTGATTTAAAAAAAATAATTCTCAATAAAATACTTCACTGATGGCTGGTATGGAGGGAGTCCTGGGTTCTTAAAGTTTTATATCAGACTACAACCAAGCCAGACAGGTTTTGAGTAAAGCAGATGATGGACTAAATGACTGCTATCAAACTGATGACCAGCCTACCTAATTTCAAAAAGATTCATCAACAGAGTGGACACCAGTTGATATCTTTTGTGACAAGAGCACCTTTCAATGATCATCTGTGAAGTCATAGAAAATTTGGGGTCTGCACCAGTGGAGGGAAAGTACACAGCTTGAAACATGTACACTTGAATCATTGAAGAGACAATTTCACTTAAATTAGACGATATGGCTCACATTTGTATAGTACTTGGCAACTCCAAAGTACTTTCTATTGATTATATCAATTAAACCTCACAATAATTCTATGAGGTCGGTAGACAGGAATTAATATCCACACGTTGCAGACAGGGAAAAGAAGGCTTAGAGTGGCTAAGAGATTTGCCAATGGTCATACAGCAAAGCTATGACTACAACCCAATGGTATTTCCATCATACCCTGAAGCCTAATCATCAGTGTAGTAGGTTTGGATTTTAATGAGTACCGTATTGGAGGAAATGCTATTTTATTTCCTCGAGGAAGTAAAATTATTAAAAGTAAGGTCTGAAGGGCATTACTATATTATCAGGTATATTATCTGCAGTTACTGATCTTATAATTAGCTGTGGATAGCAGGAATATGGTTTTTCCTTACTATGCAATTCAGTACAATTCAGCATTTAAATAATTGTGCCCTATAGAAAGCCCAATTCTAAGCACTGGAGGAGATAAGAATTATAGGGACAATATAGTGCCTGCTTTCATGGAACACGCAGTCTAGGTGGTAGGGAGATAGGACACGGATACAACTGCCTCCTTGGCCCTCACTACCATAATTACAGGGAATCAGTGAAAGCTTGTTGTAATGGGTGGCATTTGAGTGTGATGTTAGAGGCCAGGTAAGAAATTCAACATAAAATTAAAGGGAGGGTGCTCATTTCCAATCAGAGGTAAAACCTCTAGCAAAAGCATGAAGGTGAGAAGATATGTGCTATGTTTGGCACACTGACTAGCCCACTTTGGCTACATAATACAGCTCATGAAAAGCCATACATGTACTATGAAATAAGGCTGGAGCAGTGGAGTGCCTTCAGATGATGGAGCTCCTCAGTGTCTAGAAGAGGAATTTGAACTTTTCTGGATTGGTAAAAAGAAGCCTCTGAAGATTTTCAACTAGGAGAAATGGCATAACCAGATACACGTAAGGTAGATTCACATGGCGGTGGCAGGAAGGATAGAGTGGGACTTGCCAAAGCAAAGAGTAGGGATCCCCCTCCTGTGATGTGAGGAGAGAGAGGGATCAGTCAATTAATCAACCAGAATCCACTAAGTACTTATCACCTTTCAGTCACTATGCTAAGTGCTGGGATACAGAGACAAAAATGAACCAATCCCTGCCCTCAGGGAGCTTAAATTCTATTTTGGGGGAGGACAGACACATATGTTAGAATATACAGGCTATATGCCCAGTGAGGGAAAGGTCATTTTGGGAGGGAGGGTACTGGGAGCTGGGGAGTGAGGGAGCAGGAAGGGCTTTATGTAGAAGGTAGCTCTGGGGCTGAATCTCAAAAGAAGCCAGGGATACCGGAGGGGCAGAGGTGGGGAGGGAGAACATTCCACATTCTAGGCATGGAGGATAGACAGCTGATGCAGTGGCACACAGATGGGGAATGGAACATCCTATGTACAGAACAGGAAGGACAATATGGCGGAACCAGAGTGGAAGCAGGAAAGTAATATGTAAGAAGGCTGGAAAGGTAGAAAGGAGCCGGGCTGTGAAAAGTTTTAAAAACCTAACAAAGGAAATTCTATTTGATCCTAAAAGTAACAAGGCATAGTAGTAGATAGAGAGCTTAGCTGAGAGCCGTGAAACTGTGGGTTCAAGTCCAGCCCCTGGCACAAACTAGTTGAGTAAGTCTGGACAAGGAATTCAACCTCTTAGAACTCCTCTAGGCAAATCTCTAATACTATAAAAGGCAGCCTGAAAATTCTCTAGGCAGCAAGACAGGAGTGGGGAGGAGGACATCTTTCCATTTGAAATATTTTTGTTTAGTGAGGGTTTTTTTTTTTAGATTTTCATTTAGAACAGTAGTGTCAAACATACAAATTAAAATGTAATTGGGAAATATTTAAGAAAATAAATGAAAACATGCCAAAACCTAGATAATAGTCATAGGTTTTACTAAGTCAATTTGCAGCCCACAGGGAACCTTAGGTATGGTTTAGTGCATATTTCTATTTCAGTTCAATACCACAGATTTAGAAATCTTTCTTTTCAAATTGTATAAAATTTTACAAATTCGGATATGATTATTGTATCTTAAAAAAAATACTACATGTTTTATGGGAAATGTTTCCCTTAATTGCTAGAGAGAGATTTCTCATCACAGAGTTCCCTATATCAATGGAATAATATTTATATATTACTTATATCTCCCTATGCCAATGAAATAAGTACTAACATTTATATGGCACCTTAAAGTTTACAAAATATATATAAACATTTATATATACACATATAAATACATATATGCATATATAGACATATACACATGTATATTTTGTAATATATATGCTGTATATATACACATATACGCATACATACACACATGTATACGTATACATCGGTATGTATATGTAACATATTATCTCATTTGAGCTTCATAACAATCCTGTGAAGTTGATGTTATTGTCACCCCCATTTTACAGATGAAAAAAACTGAGGCAGAGAAAGAAGTTAAGCGAATGGTCCAGAGTCACCCAGCTAGTAAATGTCCGAGGCAAGATTTGAATTGAGGTCTTCTTGACCAGCCACAGTGCTGACATCCAGTTTGGCAGAAGGGAGCACGTCGTGGATAGTCTCAGTCTTCTTAGGGCACTGAATCACATGCTATAAATGTAGTTGAAGGAGAGGGAGCAGATGAGGAGAGAGTAAAAGGTTTGCAGTTACTTTGGAAAATCATGGGGCCAAAGTAAGAGGAGTCTAGATGGATTGTCAAGCAGCAGTGAGGGCCGGATGAGGTTAATGCTATGCCCCATTAATGATGACTTCATGCTCATTAGCATCCATCAGTTCTCTGTGCCTGGCTACAAACGATTAATTAGCATTCTCTTTTCATGGAAAAGAAAACATGTGTAGGGAAAATTGATTTAAAGTGGCTTTTTCTCCACTTCCATCTACAATACCATATTCTAGCAGTACTTTTGGAGTGTTGGTATCTTTCTTTCCCTATCCCTCTTTGCTGGGGGAGGGAGGAGATGTGGGTGGGGTTGCTATATCTGTCTTCCCACTCAAGGGCTATAGTCTTTTGCTTTTGATTAGCTCAGCAAGAACAGGCTCTCGGAGGGGACCAGCGATTCATGACCAGTCATTGATGAGGGGGGGATCGATTGATGTATGTTGCTATTGCTTGTCCATTCCATCATCGATCAGTCCACGCTTTATTAGCTGTTCTAAAGTTTGCCTTAGCTTAAAAGACAATCCATCTACATTACAAAATGGCCTCCATCTGTCCTCGTCCTCCACTTTATCCCGTGATTCTGTATGAAACATGTCTATCTGGATCTCTGCCTCAGAGATAACAAAGCATCTCTCTGCTTTTCCATAGACATCTGCATCCTTATTCATATCAATACTTGGATGCATTTCCTCATTTGTCATATTGTGTAAAAGTAGTTACAACCTAAACTGCATTGTGCTGACTACTACGATCAATAGCATTTATTAAGAGCCAAGTGTGTACCAGGCATTGTGCTAAGCACTGGGGATACAAAGAAAGGCAAAAGATAGTCCCTGCCCTCAAAGGGCTCCCAGTCTAATGGGGCAGAGAACATACAAACAACTATATACAAACAAGATACAGACAGAATAAATTGGAGATCATCTCAGGAGGAAGGCATGAGGAAAGGCTTCTTGTAGATGGGATTTTAATTGAAAGGAAGTCAGGAAGCAGAGAAGAAGAGCGAGTGAATTCCAGGCATGGGAGACAGCTGATGCATATTCCCAGATTGCTTTTAGCTGCAGATATAGCGATAGAAGAAGAGCTCATTGAAATTAAGTGTGCCCAAACTCAGGTTGCATTGAGTTTCATGCCTGTAGGTAATCTTTCTGTATAGAAAAAGAGCATGATGTATAACCTACATAAAATTCTTACCTTTTTAGGGAGGGGGGAGGAGAGGAAAGAAGGGAAAAAATTTGGAACTCGAAATATTTTTAAAATAATTGTTAAAAATTGTATCTACGTGTAATTGGAAAAAGTGAAATACTACTAAAAAAGAAAAAAAATGGTTTAGCAGAAAGAGTCAAACATTTGGTGTCAAGAAGCTTAGATCTGAATCTTGTCTTTGACCTTTTCAAGCTTACATCAGAGTGTCAGCTCCTTGAGAGCAGGAATGATTTGGGACCTTTTTGTACACCTGTGCTTAGCACACTGCCCGGTACATAGTGAGTGCTTAATAAAATGCTTGTTGGTTACTTAACTGTTGTGACAAGGGACAAATCATTTCAGCTCTCTTAGGTCTGTTTCGTCATCTGCAAAATGGGGCTAGTGATGCTTGGTCTCGTAAGGATCAAATGACCTCGGAAATGTTAAATGTCCCAAAGGGGGTATGTACCCAGAGTCAGAAGAAGGCCAGATGGCCTGAGACAATGCAATGTATAACAGCACAGAAGATGGAGAGAGGGAGAGAATGTAAATATGGTGGGTAGGTCTACTTGGTCTGAGGAGGAAGTGCATGTCATTCACACTGAGCATAGTAACCCTTGATCCTGGTCCATCCAATAGCTTTCTAATTCAAGGGAAGAGAGCAGGGAGGTGGTAGGAAGACTGTTGCTCATGAACTCTGAATTTCTGAGTTTCAATATTGACTCTGCCATAGTCACTTGTGTGACCTTGGAAATATCACCTAACCCCTCTAAGCCTCGGGTTTCTTTCTTGTAGAATGAGGGATATAGAATAGATGACCTCCAAAGTCTCTTCCAGCCAGGTGTGTGCTAGTAAATGTTTAACATCCTGCTTTGTGAGAAAACTCAAACAGAACTGTACCCTGGACAAATTTTTAAATTTAATCTATATTATCAACACTTTCTTAAGTCTAGACAATCAACAAAACAATAAATAAAGCCCTGATTTGTAGCATTTGTGATTTCTGAGATGTAAACGCTCACAAAGGAAATCTGACACGTACCAGAACTGGAGACAGCCATCCCGGCTCTGCTCCTGACCACCTGGGTGATCTTTGATGAGTAACTTGGGTCTCATTTTTCCTCATCGATAGAATGAAGGAGTTGAATAATAGATCACTGAATTCAGAGTCAAAAAGATCTGAATTCTAATTTTACCTCAGAAACTAACAGCTTTGAGTTCACGGGCAAAGAATTTTATTTCTCTGGGCCTTACTTTCCTTATGTATAAAATGACCTCCAAGGGCCCTTTTAGGGCTCATGGCTGTGATCCTATGACCTAAATGATCTAAAGGTCACTCACTGCATCTCAAAATCTGTGACCCAAGGATCTGATTGCCACTTTCTTTGTCAACTTGGGCTCTGAAGTGGGAACAAATACTGTAACTTGATCTGGCTTCCAAAGGCAGGACTTCCCTGTGAGGGTTTCTCCCTGGAGGTCTCTGGGCATTTAGTGACTCAAACAAATAGGGATTGGGGAGCCCCATCACATCCTTCTATCGAGTCGACATCTTGAACTATTTTCAATTGTTGGAGGTCCCACAAAATGCAAAACATATTTCTCCATGCTCTCTTCCTTTTAATTTTAAAACCCTTGTGCATCCAGAGGGAAAATGGAATCCGTATGTTCCTGATTTCTCTGCACTTGACTCATCAAAGTGTACTTTGGTAAGAGCTGTTTGATCTTCAGGAGGCCCTGTGACTCCATGAGCCGCTCTGATAAGTCTTCCTTAAGCATTTTTTTCCCCTTAGAATAGGAGATTGTATTTGACTAAAAAAATAAATAAATAAATTTGAGTCTCATAAAGACTTGGGAACTCCAAGGCTATGTGGCTTCAGTAAATTTAAAATTCACCAGATTCATTCATCAGTGCCTAGGTTGCGTGCTAGGCTCAGGAATCCAATGAAATGAGAAAGATTAAAAACACAGACACGACGAGTTCCCATTTTGGCTCTGAATTGTCAAATTCCAGGGCAATTCATTTTATGTACGGCTCTGCTCTCAAATCCTCAACCATTGCTGTCCCAGATGCAGCTTTCTTCCCTACAAAATGGAATAGCTAGCTCTCACAAACAATCCCTCATAGTGTCAGACAAATAGTGGGGAAGAAAATTCCATTCTCTCTCTCCCCACCTTTGCCTAGTGGCTTCCCTGGCATTCTTTCAAGATTCGGCTCAAATCCTATATTTCCCAGGAGACCTTGTCTGAGGCCCCACATCACTCCCCATCCCCCACCCCATCTCTTTTCCTCATACCTTCCCTCTGAGATTAAACTTCCATCATCTCTGTATCTACCTTGTATGTACCTACAGGTCACATAAGCTACATATAGGTAGTCACCTTTATAAGACTGTGAGCTCCTTGGGGAAGGGGCTGTTTTTGCCTTTCTTTATATCCCTAGCCCTTACAACACTGATGGGCATAGAGAAAGTGTTTAATAAATGCTTGTTGACCGACTAAATAATTCAGGCTTGTGCTTCAGATCAGGAGTAGAGGTGAGAAGGCAAGTGAGTTACCCAAAAACAAAAGCCTAGTGTGTAACAGAGCTTGGGGAATAATAGTTGCAGTAGTTCAGAGACCAGGGAGAGGAAGAAAATGCAGGGAGCAGAAAATTTTCAAGGCCTGAAAGGAAATGTCATATGATGGTATAGTTCAGGATTTTAGGAACCTAGGATTAGAGCTGCAGGACTTTCAAGCCTATCTAATCTAGTCTTCTCCTTTCATAGGTGAGGAAAAGGAAATCAGAAAGTTCAAGTGACTTAGAGTTATAGGTGGGGAGAGAAGTTGGATGGATGGAGAGAGAGAAAAAGAGAGACAGAGTAAGAGGGATAGAAAGATATATTGAGACTGATAGAAACTGAGAGAGAGAGAGAGAGAGAGAGAGAGAGAGAGAGAGAGAGAGAGAGAGAGAGAGAAAGATAGAGGTGAAAGAGAGACAAAATGGGTTAGAAAGAGATAGATAAAGAGACAGGTAGAAAGATAAAGACATATATATGCATATATATATGTATATGTATATATATATGTATATACACATATATATATACATATACATACATACATATATATATGTATGTATGGAGAGAAAGAGAGAGAGAGAGAGAGATGGAAAGACAGATACAACATTTATTGAGCATTTATTATGTTCCAGGCACTGTATTAAGCGCTGGGAGTACAGATGTAGACAAGCAAGGCAATCCATTCCCTCAAGGAATTGACATTCTCATAAGAACTTGTTGGAAAGGGGCCTGGGAGAAGGAAGGCACCTCAGAGGCTTTCCAATCCAACACCTTTATGCCACTGAGGAGGAAGCTGAAGCCAGTGGAGATTAATCGACTGAGCATCATAGCCCTAGAGCTAGGAGGGAATTCAGAGGCCATCTAATCCACTTTCCTCATTTCACAGATGAAGAAACTGGCTCAGAAAAAACTCAGTGATTTGCCCAAGGTCACACAGGTAAAAAGTGACTGAGCCAGGAGATGCACTCAGGTGTTCTGACTTGAAATCCATGTCCCTTTCATTCTTTCCTACTGCCTTTAACAGTTTTGATGTTGACCCATACAGTAGACCTCTGTCTAAGGGAGAAAGCAGTGTGGTACAATGGTTAGAGCAATGTTCCTGGAGTTAGAAGACTTGAGTTTGAATCCCAGGTCTGCCACTTCCCTACAGGAGTCTCTGAAGATGCCCAGGGTTTTGCTTTGAAATAATTTCTTCAATTAAAAGTGTAAGTATGCAGCAAGGATGGAAAAAAGTTGCTGCTTTTCTGTTTCTCTTTTCAATTGGATTTTAATAATAAAGAGTAAGCTTTGAAAAGGAACAGAAGTGTTAATTACCTTTATTGTCACTTGATTCTTTCATACTGAAATACAGAAAAATAAGTGAGCATTTTTAGTGGTTGACAAGGAGGATTATCCTTCCCTACCCTAATTACCTCTGCCATCATGAATTGATTGTACTTTTGAATCAAACATTGGCCCCACCAAGTTTTAACCAGTTTCAGGCATTCCAAGGAAAACTATTTCCTAATTTCTGGTATAAAATTGTGAAGTGAAAACCTAGGTCCTAGATAATTCCAAGTTGCTGTGATTCTGTAATTCTAGGAGGGTGATTTAAGTCAGTTTATCTTAAGAGGTATCATGTAATAGATTCCAGGGACAAAATACTTGAGTTCATTTGAAATGAGACTCTGTGTGGTTTGGAGCAGAGGTCAAACACTCATTACAGCAAACCAAATTAAAATGTAATTAAGAAATATTTAGCAAAGTCAAAATACAGTAGAACATAGGTGATGTTAATGTGTTGTTTTTCTAAGTCAATATGCAACCCACAGTGATCCTTAGGTATGATTTGGTGGCCCCAGTTTCTATTTGAATTTGACACCAGTGGTGTATGGGAAAGGAGAGTGAATCAAGAATGGAGAATCAGGAGATCTGGGTCCTGAATCATGCTAATTTCTGCTTGGGTCACTGTTGTCAAGTCACATTCTCTATGTATTAGTTTTCTCATCTTTAAAATGAGGAGCTAGATATCATTCATTCAGATGCCAACCACCTCTAAAATTCTGTGGTTCTATGAATCATTTTAATTAGAGAAAGCAATATATAAGATACAAAAATTTGTTGGCATAGAGGACATTGTGAAATCAAAAGAGTGAGAGGAGGTCTTGAGTTTACAGATTTCCAGAATTACTACATTCAGCCCATAGACTGGGGTATGTATATGTGGTGGGAGAGGAGGATGTGTAGAAGAGGAGAGGAAAGGGAGAAGGAAGAGGAAGAGGAGTTTAAAAAGATGGAGGAGGAGGGAAAAAGTACCCTCATCAAGGCATCGTGGAAAAGCCCAGAGAGTCAGAAGCACAGCCAGCAGAAGAATGAGCGTAACCAACATGGGGCCATCCTCTAAATAAAGTACTCAGAAGAAACTCACCAAGGGGAGAGAGCAGTAAGCATGGCAAAAAAAATAATATTCCACTGTAAGAAAATGGATCTTTGTTCAGGTATGATTTGGAAAAGATATCCTTTGAGGTCCCTTCCAACTCAGAAATTTGGTATTCTGCGGATAACCTCTCACTAAGCTTTCTACCAATCTGCAACTATTGTGCAGTGATCAATAACATTCCTGCAAGGCATCCCCTGAAATCTTTTGAGAAAGGAGACTGGGACCAAATGGTATATTCCTTAGCCCTGTGAATAAGCCCTGTGTCTTAAATCACAGAGTTGGAAGGGACTTTAGTGACCGTCTCATTGAACACTTGTCCATGAACCGCCCAGGGTCACAGGAGTATAGAGTCTAAGGAGTGAGTGTCTAACTTAAGGAGGAATTTGGTCTCAGATTTCTCTAATTCCAAGCTCAGTGCTTCCGTTATATCAGCTAACTGCTGTTTTTCCATGCCAGCTGAGGACATATTTCCCCTAAACCCCACTCACACCCCCTTAACTACCAAAAAAAAGGACATATTCTGAAATCTGGAGTATCCTTACCCCTCTCCTGATTTAAGTCTTGGTCCTTTGGGACCCATCAGCGTTCTGAGAGCCATGAACATCAAGTAGCTTTATTACTAAATAAAAATGCAAATAAAAGAGAACCTATCCCCTTCCCGACCCTCCCAGCAATCCTGCTCTGAATGGCCTCTGAGTTTCGTTTTTACTGGGGGCTGTAAAAGAACTGGGTCCTCTTTAAAACCTACAACTCTCTTTGTCAGGACAGGGATTGAGCTGAAGATGCTGCTACAATTGATTGTGTATGAAGGAACCCTCCCTGGGAAGGCCAGGATTTATATGAGCCAGCTTGTCACAGAGTGAAAGGAAGGTTCACTTTTTCATTTTGATCAAATGTTAGGTTTGAAAGCCACCCACTGCTGTAAACTCAGCTGGAGCAGGGGGGCTGAGATGAAACACATTGCGTGCCTTGTTGCTGAAATCGTGGGCTTTTTTTTAAGGCCCTGTGAAAGTGAATCCCATCGCTGAGCTCACAGAGGGAAGATGTGTGTTAAGGGGAGGAACAAGGTGGATTGAGCTAACTTCTCTTCAGTTCCAATTTACAGGGCAGAAAATGGGGGAGTTCAAACAGAGGGAGGCTTTATTCCTTTTCATCAATACAATTTTATTCCTAATTAACAAAGTTCGTTTTTCTTTTTCTCTTCATCCTTCCTCTTAACCATCCTTTGGATGCAAAGGGCTGTTCAGAATAGCATGGGCAAAGTATTATCAACACATTTGGCTTTTAAAAGTTTTGTAATTCAGTCCTTAAAAAATACATTTCTTCTTGTTCCTGAAAAAATAATAAAACAAATGTAGGTAGTATCAAGCCCCCAAACCTGTTATCCATCTCACTGAGAGAAGGATGATAAAGTTCCAACATTTCCGTTTCAGGCCTATGTTCGGGACTGACTTTTTGAGTTCAGAAGAGTGATGTTGAGAGAGATCTGAGCAGAGAGGGAATAATTCTTTCTGAATGGACAAGGGCATGAGAACAAATGAGTATGTGGTCTAAGAATGTTACTGAGCTCATAGGGAGGGTAGTGTAGCATGGTAGGAAGACCACAGTCTCTGGAGTCATATGCCCTTCTTCCATATACTCGTCTATGACGATTATTCCCTGGGCAAGTCATTCAAATGCCATGGGCCTCAGTTTCCTCATCTGTAAAAGAGTGGGGTAGGGCTAGATGACCTCTAAGGTCCCTTTCAGCTCTCGATCTATGACCCTGTGCCCTGAGCTAATGATGTTTGGCTTTTCTCAGCCTGACTCCTTACTTGGGGAGTCTATAAACCAGAAGTGAATAAACCCCATGTCTCGAATCACAGAATCACATTTTTTTTGCATTTGAAGGGACATCAGTATCCATCTAGTGAAACACATATCCATAACTGAACCCTCACTGCAATGTCCCCAACAAGTGGTCATTCATTTCTAGGTGGCACTGTAGAGACATAGAACACTAGACCCAAGTGGGATTCGATCAGTGCTGTTGGTTTCAAGTATATTTGCTATGGCCAGGAAGTTGAAAACATTTTCCATCCATTTCACCATATTTTAAAGTTAGAAACTACTAAGAAATTGGGGCAGCTCAGTGGTACAATGCACAGAGCAGTGGGTTTGGAATCAGGAAACTCATCTTCATGAGTTCAGATCTGTCCTCAGACACATACTAGCTATGTGACCTTGTGTCCCTCACCTGTAAAATGAGTTAGAGCAGGAAATGGGAAACCACTCCAGTATCTTTGCCAATAAAATCTCCTCTGGGGTCATAAAAAGTCGAACATGACTGAAACGTTCGAATAACAACAACATTAAGGAACTGTGCCTGTGCACACAGAGACTCCCAGGTCTGCTAGTATATATAATCATAGGATCTTCCCAGATTTTGAGCTGCAAGGGCATTGGGTCAAACCCTTTTTTTTACAGATAAGGAAACTGGCTCAGAAACTTTAAGTAATTTGCTCAGGATCACATAGCCAGTAAATGTCTGAGTCAGGATTTGATCTCCAGTCTTCTTAGGTCCACAGGCCTCTTTCCACTGTACCACACAGTTGAAAAGTCTTTTCCATGAGTTGATGTTTTATAAATATCATATATAATTTTTATTTTTTTTTTAGGCACCATCATCTCTCTTGGCTCATTTGACCTGTGTAATATCCCTCTGAGGCATATTGATGCAATTGAGAGTAGTATTCTCGTGGCATATTTGAAAGAAGCTTAAAGGAAGATTAAGCATCTTGTCTGACATTGCAGCCAGCACAGAGCCAAGAGTCATTGGAGGCAGCTTCATATTTCCCTTCAGTGATATAATTATATAAAATATAACAATAAAAATAAATCAATAATAATAATTAAAAATAGAATAATAATAAAAAAGTATCATTTTGAAAGACAGTTTAGGGTACAACTCTTTTTTTTTTTTTTGGTAAGGCAGTTGGGGTTAAGTGACATGCCTAGGGTCACCCAGCTAGTAAGTGTTATGTGTCTGAGGTCATATTTGAACTCAGGTCCTTCTGACTCCAGGGCCAGTGTTCTATCCACTGCATCACCTAGCTGCCCCTGGGTATAACTCTTATAATACAACTTAACGGACAAGGAAGTATAAAGAATAGATAGAGTGTTGGACCTCAAGTTAGGAAGACCCAGGATCAAATCCTTCCTCCAATGCTTACTGGCTGTGTGACCAAGGGGCAATCATTCAGCCTGTCTCAGCCTTGGTTTGATCTTCTGTAAGATGGGGATAGTAAATAAAATCTACTTTATGGGGTTATTGTGTGGATCCAGTGAGACAACATATGTTACTTTTATCTGGCCTTTAAAGTTCTTCAAACCTGACATTTTCCCACTCTTCTAGTCTTTTTATACTTTACTCCAACATTTAACGTCTCTCAGTTCTCTCCAGTTTATCCCGTCTATTTCTTGTTTTCTCCTAGTTTTTTTTTTTTTTAATGTTGTTTTCCCCATTAGACAGTGAGCTGCTGGAGGGCAGGGCCTGGTTTGTCTCTTTCTTTGTTTCTTCTGCACTCAGCACATTGCCTGGCACAAAGTAGGAGATTAAGACATGCTTATTGTCTGACTGAGAGCTGCTGTGTCTGACTTAAATCCTCCTCCTGGCATTAATAAATGCTTTGTTGGTGTTGCTCCAGTCATGTCCGACTTTGATTTTGGACTGGAAATGTGATTTCATTGGGATAGAGGTTTCATGCTTAAGGAATCTCAGAGACCCATCTATCTGCACTCTTCCTAGATGATGAAATTGAGGTCCCCAGCAGCTGAATGACTTGTCCAAAGTCATTCAGGATGTAAGTAGCAACCCTGAGGTTCAATCATCTCAGGATCTTGGGGCTGAAGATAGGATGGAACTCAGAGGCCGTCGAGTTTCATTTTGTTGTTACTGTTCAGTCCTTTTTCAGTCGTGACTGATTCTTCAGGACCCCATTTGTGGTTTCCTTGACAGAGACACTGGAATGGTTTGCCATTTCCTTCTCCAGCTCATTTTACAGATGAGGAAACTGAGGCAAACAGGATGAAGTGACTTGCGCAGGGTCACAGAGTTAGTGTCTGAGACCAGATTTGAACTCAGGAAATGAGTCTGCCAGACTCCAGGCCCAGCACTATATCTGCTGCAACATATAGCTGACTCAGTGGATGCTTAATAAACAAATACCTATTTACTAAAATGACGGATCCATCTGTATGAGTCTACTTACTATTTCTTGCCCAAGACCCTCCATCTCCCAACCCACTTGTGCTTTTGTACCCACTGTCCCCAGGCCTGGAATGCTCTCTCTCCTCTTCCCCACCTCTTTTAGCTTCCCTGGCTTCCTTCAAGTCTCAGCTCAAATTCCATCTTCAGCAGGAGGCCTGTCCCAGTTCCCCCAGCCACTAATAACATTTGCCTCCCCACCCTCTGTAGTCCCCCCCCCTTTTATTTTTTTGGTGAAGCAATTGAGGTTAAGTGACTTGCCCAGGGTCACATAGCTAGTAAGTGTCAAGTGTCTGAGACTGGATTTGAACTCAGGTCCTCCTGACTCCAGGACCGGTGCTCTATCTACTGCACCACCTACCTGCCCCAAAGTCCCGTCCTTTTAAGATTACTCTCCACATACTCCGTATGTTACTGGTATATACCTAGTTATTTGCATGCTGACTTCCCCATTAGGATGTGAGCTTCTCGAGGGTAGAGACTAATTTTTTTTCCTCTTCTTCCATTGCATCCCTAGCACTTTGCACAATGCCTGGCACATAGTAACTACTTAATGAATGCCTGTTGACTAACTCCTATGTAACTAAAAGCTACTATTGTTCTATCAGGGCTATGGACATAGTTTGTACCTGTGCCTTTAAAAATCAACTACATTTTATTCCCCCGGCATCCTCAAAAAAATTTCCTCGAACAATCAGCACATATTTCTTGCTTTTTTTTTTTTTATTTCTGTGGCTTTATCAAGGAAAAATAAGTTGGGGGCTGTCATTTGTCATGGCTGCAGGGTTCTTTGTGCAGGAGATAAAATGAATGCGTAAATTATAGAATGATGGCTTAGACTCCAAAGTATCTTTATTGTGAAAGAATACACTCTAAACATTAGTGCATATTTTAATGCATCAGTTAAGCTGCTATAGATATAGATATAGATATAGATATATATATATATACACACACATACATACACACACACACACACACACACACACATATATATATATATATGTATATAAACATTGAGATTTTTTATTGTGTTTGGTGTGTAAATGTCTTAAAAGGCTTCACTTGATAGGACTAGCTCTCCGCAGCCCTCCCCACCTCCCCAGGTTATTTACTAAAGCTTGCCCAGTATACATTGGACCATGTCCTCATCCTCCATTTATATCTCTTTCACCCAGCCTAGGAATGAATCTCAGACTGACTGACAGCTGTAGTGAGGGATCCCATCATCCAAACAGGTTTTCAAACATGCCCACCTCATCGCCCCTCAAATATGTGCTAGGGTAATAATCACAGTTTGGTACAGGGGAGGGGAGCCTTCAGAAATGAGGCCACTGTGGCCCTCTAGGTCCTCAAGGGCAGCCCTTTGACTGAATCCAAACTTCACAGAACGAATCCCCTTAATAAAAGGATTTGTTTGGTAAAGCTTGGACTCAGTCAAAAGGCTGCACCCAAGGACCTGGAAGGCTACATCTGGCCTCGAGGCCTCAGTTTTCCCACCCCTGTTTTGCCACATTGAGGGTGACTGCCACCTTTCCTCCTCAAAAGGAGAGCCATTAACTTCTTTAAATTCAATTCAATTCCTTCAATCCAGACACTCTTCAGGGGCAGCTAGGTGGTGCAGTGGATAGAGCACAGGACCCAAGTTCAAATTTGACCTCAGACATTTGACACTAGCTATGTGACCCTGGGCAACTCATTTAACCCCAATTGTCTTGCAAAAAAAGACACTGTTCAAAAGCACCCTACCCTAGAAGTCCGATCTCCCCAGCTTTCAGTGCCTTCTCCTCTGAGATTACCTCTCATCTACACCCCACCCCCATCAGAATGTAAACTCCTTGAGGCCACAGGCTGCTTTTACATTTTCTTTATGTTCTCAGGGGTTAGCCCTGTGCCTGGCCCGTAGTACTTCATAAATACTTGTTGACTGGATATAATGCTCAAAGTAGAATCAAGAAAACCTGGGTTTGAATTTTGCAGAAGATACTTGTTAGCTTTTCGATGGCTGAGCAAGCCACTGAGTCTCAGTTTCCTTTTCTGTAATTTGGAAGTAATAGAAACGTCTATCCAGTTGGTCATGTTGTTCTGAGGTTCAAATGAGATAATGGAGAGAACTTTGTGAATCTTAAAAGATGATTTAGGTATTAACTATCATTATTGCTAATTATTTAGGTTTGTGAGGCAATGGGAGTTGACTGGGTGGTTTCAGCCAGGCTGTACAAACTCTTAGCCACCTATGGATCAGCCTTCAAACTGTGTGCTAAAGATGGACTCTGCTTATCTCTGGTCCCAACCCAGGGGCACCTATGCTGAGGACCCCAGGTCCCATTATCATTATCTCGAATATGTATTTTCTAAAGAATAGCACAATTTCAAGTATTATGTATATATTTTTAAAAATCAGGTACCTGCAATGAAGTAAATAAAATGCACAGCAGGCGACTCACAATCTTTAACCTTTGACCTTCTGCTTTTCTTTGTGTCCACAGAGCTCTCTACAATTCTTGGCACATAGTAAGTGCATAATAAATGCTTGTCAACTGACTGACCGATTAATCTTAAGTACAAGAATATTACCCTGTTATGTAAGTACTGGCTCAGAGTCTGTCAGCTTAGAAGTAGTCATTTTTCCCAGGTCTGTCAGGGCTCCAGTCACGTGGTTGAACTGCATCAAGTCGGGTTTTTTTCTCATCCATTCTGCTGCCAATTTTCCTCCTTTAAGGTTTGTGTGAGGTCCGTTCTGCAATCTGAAAGCTTCTCTGATCCCTCACTCCTCAAATTACATTGTAATTTTATGCATAGTAGTTTTTTATGCATTGTATTTTATATATGTTTTATATATATATATATATATATGTTTTATATGTATATATATATATATGCATACATGTGTATTTAAAATGTTGCATTGATATCTTTTTACATCATCTGCCTTCCTTAACATACCTTTCCCATCCGCCTCCCAGACAGCTATCCCTTATAACAGAATAATAAAGGGGGGATACACAGTATAGAAACTAACAAACAGATCAAGCAAGGCTGATATTTGTGTAGTGTCCCTTACCCGTACTCCTCCACTGCTGAAAAGGAGGGAGGGCAGTACGTTCTATTTCTTACTTGGAGACAAATATGGCCGTTACAATTTTGTAGCATTTTGTTTTTATTGATCTTTCCATTTGCATTGATGTAGCCATGGGACCTTTGTACTGGGTATCCTGCCTACTTTGAATGCTCTACATCCTCACCCAGAAGACTCAGCTCAAGCCCCACTTTCTGCAGGAGGATGGCCCCATTTGGGTTGTCTTTTGTCCTCTCTGAATATGTTTTGTACATACATAGTTGTGCGAACGTTGTCACCCAAGTAGCTCTTTGTGGGCAGAGACTTTGTACTGACCTTTCTTTGTATCTTCAGACACCAAGCCCTGTGCCTGACACACAGTAGGTGCTTAATAAATGTGTGTTGCCTGACTGACTATATGATGTTTTCCTGGATCTGCTTATGTCATTTTGCATCAGTGCATTTAAAACATCCTATGCTTCTGGGCAGTCTTCACATTCATAGTGTCTGCTACCACACTGTATCAGAGGAGAGACTTGAACCGAGGTCTTCCTGATTCTGAGATCAAGTTCTTTTCAGTTGGAATGTTCCTGCAAAGAACAAAGATGCAGAACCAAAACTAAGATAGGACGAAAGGACTTCATCCCAGGAATGCCAACATTTAAAAGGTGGTGACAGAATTTGCATTCTTTTAGCAGATGGAAACAATTGATTTTAGTACCCGATTAGCAGGAATAATTAGTTAAATTCAGAAGCTGCCTAATGACAGCCTCCCCAGTATTAGGGTCCTAAGGTTTCCAAAAGTTAATCTTCTAGTCTTTCAGTCATTTGGGCAGTATCCCAGGATCCCACCTCCCCTTCTCTTCCACCGTGGAAACCTCGTTTTCCAACTTCTGAAATCTCTTCCCTAACATCCCCCCTCTATCCCACCCCTCATTCTATGTTTATACGTGCCTTAGGCATGGGAGAAGGCAAGAATGTTAATCTTTATTGGCTTTAATATTTGCAAAGCATTTTAATGCACTTTACAAATATATCTCATTTTATCCACACAACAGCCCTGGGAGATAGGTGCTATTACTATTTTACAGATAAGGAAAGTGAGGCAAACAGTGCCTAAGTGACACATGCCCTTAGTAAGTGTCCAGGGTTCGATTTGGATTTGTCACCCTGACTTGAGGTCCAATGCTCTGTCCTGTGCCACCTAGCTGCCTTCTAATCCTCTAATAGACTGTAGAGTCTGATGAAGAACTAGAGAAAGAATTACAGAATTTATTATTTATACAGTGTCTTAATTCTATAGTAGCACCTTCCAAGCCACCATCAAAATCATCACCACTATCACCACCACCACCACCACCACCACCACCACCACCACCATCATCACCACCACCACCACCATCATCACCACCACCACCACCACCACCACCACCACCACCACCACCACCATCATCACCACCACCACCACCACCATCATCATCACCATCACCGTCATCGTTACCATCACCATCATCATCATCATCATCATCATCATCATCATCATCATCATCCATATCCTGCTTTAAGGTGGGCAGAATGCAGCATAACTGAGCATAGGACTTTATTTTTTAAATATTTTATTTTGCCCAATGACATGTTAAAACAATTTTTAACATTTTTTAAAAGTTTTGAGTTCCAAATTCCATCCCTTCTTCCTTCCCTTCTCTTTCTCCTTCTCTGAGATGTTAAGCAACAAACTATAGGACTTTAGAGCTAGAAAGTCTCCCATTGTTCGTTTAGCCCTACTCCCTCATGTTCAAGGGGAGGAAAGAGGTTATTCTAGAGAGGTTAACTATTTTCTCTCAGGTCACACAGCTACACAGGAGTACAATATTTGAACCCAAAATCTTCTTTCTCTAAATACATTGTTCTTTCTACTACATCATAGAGCTGTGTTCTGCCTCACGCCTCCTTGGGGAAAGATCAGAAAAGTTGATGAGGACTTTACAGCTGCTTAATCATCGAGAAACTGTAATCACTAAGGGGGCTTGAGATCATTACTTAAGGAAGTCCTTTGTGTAGCAAGTAAACCAAAGAAATACTGTGGTAGCAGTCTTTCATTATTTCCTGGGCTCAATGCAACAGGGTGTATTGAAAAAACCATTTCTCTTCTTTGAACTTACAATAATCACAGGGGCTGAGGTTTGAAACCTCTAGTACAAATGTACTTGGGGATGTCATGAGGGAATAATGTATTTCCTACATTATCTCTTAATGAAGTCATTTAAAGTTTGCTGTTGTTACTTCTTTTCTCTTCCTCCTTCCCTCACCTTCTTTATTCTCTTCCTTCTTTCTTCATTCTTTTCTTTCCTTCCTTTTCCCTATCTTCCTTAGCCTCTGTTTCCTCAACTGTAAGATGGGGATAATAATAGTCCCTACTTCACAAGGTTGTTGTGAGGATCAGTTGAGGTAGTATTTGTAAGGAATTAGCACAGTACTCGGCACATTATAGGTGATTAATAAAGACTTGTTTCTTTGTTTCTCTTTCTCTTTTTTTTCTCTTCCTTCCTTCCTCTTTTCCCTCCCTTGCTCCCTTTTTTCTTTCCTCTCTCTCTCCCTTCCTCTCTCTTCTTTTCTTTTTTTATCCCTTCTTTCCTCTCCTCTTTCCTTTCTTCCCCCTTCTCTCTCCCTTCCTTTCTTTCTTCCTTCTTTCCTTACTTCCATCCTTCTCATTACTTTCTCTTCTTTTTAAAAGACCTTTGGTAAAGGAGAATGGTCCAATAGGAAAGGAAGTCAGTAGGTAATAGGAGAACTTTTATTTTTTATAAACATTATTTGCCTATAATAAAGACTCTCATGATTTCAAATATATATAATATATACATATATTATATATATATAACTTGAATTTTCCTCTGCATTCTTTTTGAAAAAAATATTTATTTTATTCTGAACTTAATAAACAAAACAAGCATTTCCATAACATAGTAGAATGGAAAAAAGATGATTGTGCATGAAACTGCAAATCTATTATGTATAACTTGCTATTCCTTTTAAATATATAATAAAGTTATCATGTAAGTTTCTTTTTTTCTTTTTTCCCTTTTTTCTTTCCTCCTTCCTCCCATTGGCTACCATTAGAAGACAAATATGTATGTATATAATTTGTTATGGCACAGTATATAATTTCTTCTTCACAATCATAATATGACAAATTGTTCATCCATTCCCTAATTGATGGGCATCCCTGCAATTTCCAGTTCTTTACCACCACGAAGAGAGGTGCTATAAACATTTTAGAACATGTAGGTTCTTTTCCTTTTCCCGTTATCATTTTGGGAAACAGACCTAGTAGTGATATTGCTGGGTCAAAGGGTATAGGTAGTTTAATAACTCTTTGGGCTTAATTCCAGATTGCTCTCCAGAATGGTTGGATCAGTTCACTGTTCCACCAACAGTGAATTAGTGTCCCAATTCTTCCACATCCCTACAATGTTTGATGATTTTGATGGATAATACTCATAGTGCAATAAGGCTTTGACCCCCCCCCCAAAGAAGTGTTTGGTTTTTTTAATAGAATATTTTTAAAATCTTAAATTCACCTTAGTTGTTTTGTCTAGTTTGTCTGCTAAAGGAATAGTTTCTTGTTTTCATTTTTTTTCCATGACCCTATGAGAGGGAAATAAAATTGATTTACCTATCAGCCGATAAATAAGCCACCACAGGTGAAACATTCCATTTTGACCCTCATAATTGCAACTATTCTTTATTTATTTTGGCTCAAAATTGTGTATCAGATTTTGAAAAACTGAATTCATGCCATAATCATAGAATCTGAGCAGAAGCTCTCAATGTCAGATTTAGAAGAAAACTCAGATTGTGTGATCTGACATGTCCCTGACCAAGAATGCCTTCTTCATCATCCCTGACTAGTAGCCACCAAGGCTTTGTTTGAACATCTCCAATAAGAAGGACCCCACTTATTACATTTTTGGACAGTTCTCATTATTGTAAAGTTTTTGTTTTCCTTTATATTTCATAGAAGGTTAGGTTTGCAAGAAACCTAAGAGATCCTTTAATTTCTAGCTAAAATCCTATCTTTTACTGGAAGCCTTCCTCAACTCCTCTTAATTCTATTATCATTCCTTTGTTAATTATTTTCCATTCATCCTATATAGAGCGTTCTTTGTATATATTTGTTTGTATGCTATCTCTCCTATTAGATTATATGATTCTTGAGAGCAGGAATTTTGCCTTGTTTTATATCCTCAGCACTTAAAACAGTACCTGGCACATAATAGGAGTTTAATAAATGCTGATTGATTGATTGATCATGCCACCCAACTCCCTTGTTTTTTGTGTGAGTTTTAACAGGCTATTTAGCTACCAAGATAATGACTTATTGAGGATCCTACTGGAAATAAGATTTCATTGGTATAGAGAGTTATTGCTTAAGGAACCTCAGAGATCCATCTGTCTGAACTCTTCATAGGTGTTGAAATTGAGGTCTAGGGTAGCTAAAATGACTTGTCCAGGGGCAGCTAGGAGGCACAGTGGATAGAGCACCAGCCCTGGATTCAGGAGGACCTGAGTTCAAATGCGGCCTCAGACACATTAACACTTACTGGCTGTGTGACCCTGGGGCAAATCACTTAACCCCATTGCCTAGCCAAAAAATAAAATAATAAATAATAAATAAATAAATAAAATGACTTGTCCAAGGTCATTCAGGGAACAATGATAGCAGGACTGGGATTCAAACAAGCATCTTAGGATCATCCGTCTGAAGACAGAACGAAACCCAGAGGTCCTCTGGTCTTTCATTCTGTTGTTGTTTACTTAATTAGTTGTGTCCAACTTTTCACTATCCCATTTGGGGTTTTCTTGGCAAAACTGGAGTGGTTTGCCATTTCCTTCTCCAGCTCATCTTACAAATGGGGAAACTGAGGCAAACAGGGATCAAGTGACCTATCTCTCATTTTACAGATGACTAGACTAAGCCCACGTACTTTAAGTGATTTGCCTAAGCTCACACAGGTATTGACAAGATTGAATCCACTTTCTTTGGCTCTGGAACAAGTGCTGATTCTATTGTCACTCACTGACTTCATGGAGGAGTGAGAGGAGCTTAGCTGTGCACGGGTGGATAGACAGCTCCTGTAGTCTTTGAGATGGCTCCCTGAATGATTTATTGCATTAATAAGCTCTCGTAGAAAATTCAGAAACAGGGCTAATAGGGTAGAGAAGACAGAACTAAATTCACTAAAGAGTGAATATGAAACCTAGGGTTTTAATTTTAGAATTGTTAACTGAACCTGTTTTAGAAGTCCTCTTAGATGTACAGAAGAAAAATGGATTTGGGAAAAAGGGCCTACCATAACTAGAATTAATCATTTATCCCTTCATTGGCCAGTGATGAGATCAAAACTTAATAGAACAAACGTATTAGAATGCCACTGACAATTTTCTACAGGAGAGCACAATTTCAGAGATGCCCTCATCAGAGGACTGATGGCTGCTATTATGGTTTTTCACTCACTAAGTAATCAGCTTAGGAAAGAGAGTTGTCATAGTAATGCTTTTCCACCAAGGTCCTTAGCTAATATCCAGGGGACCAATTCATGATGCGTTAAGTCTTTTTTAATTCACCTATCTGCAGAGCAATAGTGAGGTCAAGAGACTTAGTGAGCTACTTCGGTCAAGCTAGGTTGTTTATTTGGTCCAAGCAGATAATGTCTGTGTGGGCTGTGAACTGTCATTTGTCAGGAAAGAAAAAATTAGATTGTAGGGTGAAGAGCAGATAGATGAGTCTTTGCTAGCCCTAAGCACTAAGTTAATGGGAGTCATTATTTCGTTGGTGATATCTATCCTGATTTATATGCATAATTGCCTCAGTTTCCCCATTTTACTTTGAAAGTATCATTGAAGCCTAATCACTGTTTGGTTGTTGTGCGCTACCACCACCAACCTCATACTCCAAATTCTGTTGTCGTCATCCAGCCTTTATCATAACGCCCAGAACATTGTAGACATTTAGTAAATGTTTATTAAGTAGTTTTTTTTTGCCAACTGCTTTATGAATTCTTCTTTCACATTGGGTGATAGGGTGGGGGTGATTCAGGGATGACATACACAATCCTCAGTCTGCTTTCTGAGACCTTGAACCATCTTATCTCAGTTTATCTTCCAAGCTTATTTCTTATTATCCTCCTCCATGCACAATTCATACCAGCCAAAGTGGCCTAGGCACCATTCCCTGAACTGATCTTTCCATTTCCTGCCACAATGCATACTCCTTTAGAATTCTTTTTAATTGTTTGTAATATGCTTTATTTCCTTGGTCCTTATCTTTAATCCATAGCATATTTGCCGAGAGAATAAGGAAGGGAAATGCATCTTTTTTTCCCCAAATTTTCAGCACATACTATTTCTGCCAAGAACAACTGTTTATTTTGTCAGTCAGCTTTCCAAAAAGTCTGTTCCAGTCACCTACTCGAGGAAATGGAATGCTGGAAAAGTTGTATGATTGTGTTACCATCGCACTGTTGTTTTGGTTTTAACAATATCCTGGCCAATGCAGCTAGGTGGAGCAGTGGATAGAGTTTGGGGAATTGAAGTCAGGAAGACCTGAGTTGAAATTAGCCCTTAGACACTTATTAGCTGTGTGATTCTGGGTAAGTCACTTAAACTCTGTTTGCCTTAGAGTTCCCTCATCTATAAAATGGGGATAATAATAGCAACTACCTCCCAGGGTTATTATGAAGATCGAATGAGATATAAATTGTAAAGTGCCTAGCACAGTGCCTGGCACATAGTAGGTACTTATTCACTCCCCCCTACCACCATATTAATATGTCTTTGTAAATGTTATATCCGTCTGCTCCAATAGAAGAGAAACACCTTGATGATAGGGGCTATTTAAATTGTTTTAGCTTTGTATCCCCCTTGCCAAATATCATATGTTGTTGGTCTTGATTTTGGACCAGAAATGGAATTTAATTGTTATAGGTACTCTTGATGAGAAAATTCCTCATCATTGCAAACCCCCTATGAAATATATAGTTTTCAAGATTTGCTGAGGCATTGAAAAGTTAAGGAACTTGTCCTGAGTCACACAGTTAAAGTTGGGCTTGAATTCAGGTCTTCCTGACTCTGAAACCAGCTCTCTCTCCACTTCCTCATTCTGCTTCTGATGCGTTGTCTCGAGTGGACAGTTGATAATAGTTGGGTTCTGCCAAATGAATGGGGGAGGGCAGAATGGGGGCAAAATTGATCATTCATTTGAGTCTCAGCAGCAGCAGACAAGACTGTCTACTGGTGAAATGTTTCTGTTTGAATTTGTTAAGTTCATAACAAAAAAGAATTAAAAATAGATTAGGAAACTTCAGAAAATAATATACTTACTGGGCTGGGGCTGACATCAGCCTTAGGAAAAGTCACTCAGGCAAAGGTTGAGGTCTTACATTTGAAGAACTTTAAATTATGTATCTATTTCCAAAAATTCTCCATGAAATAAGACTAGAAATACTAGTATTAGAGAAGGGAGGAACACACTGCTAATGTCAAACATGTACCCCTCCTCCAAAAAACAAAATCTGAAAAAGAAAGAAGCCCCCTCTCCAGGTCAGTTACAAAGACTTTAGCTGAGTTAGTTGTGAAGACAGTTTAAATAATCTTCTTTTTTTCCTTCTACCTTCTGGCTGTCCACAGTAGAGAGAGGAGGGGGCAGGGATTTTTTTTTTCTTTCTTTATTTTCAGGGAGTAACTTTTGGAGCTTCCTGTCCAGTGAAGCTCAGCTTCTAATACCACATCTGAGGGTGGTAATCACTTAAGGACTCTGGAAGAGATGTGAGTTCAGGGCTATCTTAGCAGGGTGCCTGGCTAGGATTTAATAATAGTACACACACACACACACACACACACACACACACACACACACACACACACACACACACACACTTGCAGAGAGGACTCATCTCCAAGCCTGAATGATGTCAGCAGGGGCTCTGAGAGTTAAAACAGCCCACTTCTCCAAAGCTTTCCTGCTTTGATCAGAATTGGTAAATGGTGCAAGGTAAGCTTTGGGCATGAATGTATCCTAGAGACGTTCAAATCACAGGCTCAGTCCTGATGCATTTTCTTTGTCCTTGTAAGACTTCAATATCTCGTTTTCTTGCTATGGTCCATACTTTTATGCAGCACACAATGACATTAGCAGATCAGTTGATATCTACAAATAGCAAAATAGCAGAAGCACCAGAGGATTAAAAATATTGCCAGAAAAGCTAATGGTGATGTCCAAATCTGCCTAAGCAGCACTGACAATATCCAGGGAGTTATCCTCCCAAATTGCTTTTTGCCTTCTTTCCCAGATTTGTCTTAGTTTGGGCATCCGACCAGGAAGCATTTGGTTTTCCCTGAATTTAGAGCAAGATAAAGGATGACTGAAGAAGGAAATTATGTTAAGGATACATACCATATTCCCTTTTTCTCCTAATCATCTTATCTTTCTTTAGTTCAAAGGGGATTTGTCTCTTTCACCCTAGGGTACCTCTTTTCTCTCCATCTTCTCTCCTTGTGTTTCCAGGCTAGGAGGCCATCAGCATTTCTGGGGGTCACTTGAATAAGGTTTTCCAGGCGAATACTTCCCCATAAAGCCATGATTAATTCAAAAAGGAATCCGTGGCCCAGGCCCTGAGAACACTACATTTAGTTTGCACCAACTGGGGCATTTTGGAAACTCGACTTTAGTTTCAAAGAATCTGAAATGGTCACTGCTATTGCCACCAGTGTGTTTGTGGTTGTTCAGAAATTGGCAGAGTGAGCAGGTTTTCTTTAAATAATTAGGAATAATCAAGAGTCAAAATAATCAAGGATTTGTGGTTTGTTTTGTTTTCAACATCAGGGCAGAGCTTGTGTTAGCTTCACTGATGTGTTTCTCCCGAGTCACTCATCCCCAACAGACAGATTTCAGCTAAACCATTGGGACTAAATGAAAATTTGTGTGTGATTAACGTGGGATGGGAGGTGAGGGTGAACAGAAAGACAAGGGAGTCATAGTAAATACAAGGTCCACTTACGAAGCATATTTACTTGTTATAAGGGCTTATGTCTTCACTTTGTCTCTACAAAAGGACAGTTTAGAACTTCAAGAGATGCATTCATCAGATGTAGTAACATAATTTGGATCTTAGGATGCGGAGTTGGAACTGGCCTTTGGAATTGTCTAGCTGGGGGAGTGTGTGTGTGTGTGTGTGTGTGTGTGTGTGTGTGTGTGTGAGACAGTGCCTTTGGTAGTACAATGAAGCCTATCAGACCCCTTCCCAGAATCATACTTTTAAACGCATAAAAAAAATACAGAGGGTGACAAAGCTAATTATATTGAAATTTTAAGAGGAAAAAAACACTTTCTAAAAACAAGTTCATGGACTGCAGGTTAAGAAACTCTGATCTAATCCAACCCTTTCCCCCTTTTAAGAATCTAGTCAAGTAAATAAGTATTTATTAAGCATTGACGTTGTGCTAATTAATGTGTTCAAGTTCTGGAATGCAAATATAAGCAGAAATAGATAATCCTTGCTTTCAAGGAGTTTCCATTGTAACAGGGAAGATAACACACACAAGGACACTCAATATTCTTGTTGTTCAGTAATTTCAGTGAGCCCCATTTGGGGTTTTCTTGGCAAAGATACTGGAGTAGTTTGCCATTTCCTTCTCTAGCTCATTTTAAAAATGAGGTAACTGAGGAAAACAGGGTTAAATGACTTGCCCAGGGTCACACAGCTAGCAATTGTCTAAGGAGACCATCACCTGTGGTCTTGATTATGTCTTGCCACTGGACTCCAATGACTCTGGAGGAGAGAGTGGGCCTGATGACTTTGCACAGCCCTGCCTCACTTCAATCCATTTGTAAGTGGAGACATCACCTTCCTGGTGTCATTGGTCCTCTTAGACAACAAAAGACAAACACCAACAAAAACAGCATCTGGGGCCAAATTTGAAGTCAGGAAGATGAGTCTTCCTGACTCCAGGCCCAGCACTCTGTGCACTATGGTGCCACCTAGCTGTCCCTAAGCTCCCAAGCATTCAAACTCGGTTTTAGAGAGTGTAACTCTGAGGGGCTGGTCACCTTGTTTGAATGCACAACATAAGCTTGACAAAAAAACCCAAAAAAACAAAAAAACTATTTTATGGAGAACTCACACAGGGCAAGCACTCGTGTGACTGTCAGAAGAAGCAATACAAAGACAGTCTCAAGGTCTCTCTTAAGAACTTTGGAATTGATTGTGTGACATGGGAGACACTGGCATAGGACTGACCACATCAAAGAAGGTGCTGTGCTCTATGAGCAAAGCAGAATTGAAATAGCTCAAGAGAAATGCAAGATAGGCAAACTTAGAGAATCCACCCCAAGAGTTCACACGGTCTATTTGTGCCCGACCTGTGGTAGAACATTGCAAGCTCACATTAGTCTGATCAGCCACAGTTGGACGTACTAAAACTTGACCCCACATAGTGATGTCATTTTGGTCCTCTTAAAAAATGAAGGACAACAACCACCAGGAGGGGAAAATAAAGTCCTCTGGAGAGCAGCCTGGGGAGAAACAAAGGCAAAGTTGACCTGGGCAGCCTCCTTCAAATGGATGTTTTCTTCTTTAGAAAAAAATAAATCAAGTCCTGGAGAAATTAAGAGACTTGCCTCCAGTCACACACAGAGGAGCAGAGCTGGGTCATGAATCAAGGTCTTTGGATGCCAAATCCAGTGCTTTCCCCTCTATGCCATAGTATTTTGTGAGTATGTATGTGTGTCTCTGTGGGAATATATGTGATATTCACTGCCTTCTGAGGATGGTAAGAAATACCAGCTGTAAGATCAGAGCATCCCAGCTTAATGTGGGCTCCCTCAATAATCATAACAAGTAGCATTTACATATAGCACTTTACAGATATTATCTCATTTTTATCCTCGCCTAGGAGGTAGATGCTATTATTTTTCCCATTTTGCAGATGAAGAAACTGAGGCTGAGAGAATTTAAGTGACTTGCCCAGAGTGAGACAGTTAATAAGTGTCTGAGGCAGGATTAGAATTTGGGTCTTACTACATCCAAGTCGGAGGACTGAAAGGAAGGACTTAAAGTTTCCTTACTAAGTCCACTGCCTCGCCCAGCTGATAGATCTGAATCACCCCAGGTTCTAGGAACCACCTGTCCTAGGGATTGCTGGTAGAAATTCTTGTCAGGCTTGACTACTACTCTCCAATGTCAAGGTTGGGTAAGATTTTAGAGTTTGACCTAGGTGGCATAGTGGATAGAGCTGCTAGACCTGGAGTCAGGAGGTTCTTGAGTTCTAATCCACCCTCAGACACTTAATAGTTCTGTAACCCTGGGCAAATAAATCACTTCACTTCTGTTTGTTTCTTTATCTATAAAATGGGGATAACTTGCATTCTTCTCAGGGTGATTGCAAGAATCAGATGAGATTTTATTTATAAGGGGCTTCGTAAAACCTCTAGCACTGCCTAAATGTTGGCTGTTGTTATAATCCAAGTCAAGTGGGGAATATGAAGGGGTTAAATGCTTTAAAAACCACATTCAGCAGAAAAGGAAGGAGGGGCCTTGTCTTCACCAAAGGTAACAAACAGATGCTAAAACTTCACTCTGCCTGCCCTTTCTGTAGCCTTTTCACTCCTAATCACCATGTCTCAAGGGGCATTTCCACATGGCCCTGTAATATCCCACATAAAACACTTGAGTTAGAATAGCTTCATTGGCTTTCATCAAAGCAGGAGATCAATTTTTAAGATTCTGCTTCTTATGTACCAAAATTTTCCACCTCTGACTCTGTCGATATGTCTGTGACCTTTTCATCTTTCTTTAGGACTTAATGGGCCCTCTCACTTGGGCCTGATTCCATTTAGAATGGGAGCTTATTTTTCACATTGTGCCCCTTCAGAATCCCTCCCCTAGGCCACCCATTACTCCCAGTGATTTTTATAATTTCTATTTCGAAGTGCGAAGAAATCTAGGGTGGTAAAACAAAGACTTTCTAAAACATGGGAAATGGGTTGACTAGGAAAAGGTGGTGCCCTTGTCTTCTGTACTTTGTCAGGCAGAAAGACATGTCTCTCTTTTGTTTTATTATATATATTTTTTGTTTTGTTATGTTTTCTTTGGTTGGGCAATGGGGGTTAAGTGACTTGCCCGGGGTCACACGGCTAGTGTTACGTGTCTGAGTTCACATTTGAACTCAGGTCCTCCTGAATCCAGGGCTGGTGCTCTATCCACTGTGCCACCCAGCTGCCCCCCATTTGTTTTATTATAAAAAAAAACCAAATACCTCTTACACATACTAGCTTTGTGACTCTGGGCAAATCACTTAACCTTTTAATTTTCTAGGCAACTCTAAACTCACTTAATCTTAAATTCATCAATTTAAAAATTGATAGCTATTTCAATATTATTGGTTTCCTTTATAATTCTATATATGTTATTCTAAGAAGGGGTCCATAGGTTTTACCAGATTGCCAAAGGGGTCCATGACTTCCCTCCCCCCCCAAAAAAGGTTAAAAATCCTTCTCTCAGACTTCAAGTTGAAGAGAAAATGCCAATCTACATTAGTAGATGGATTTTCCTCACCAGGATTTTCCCTTTATCAATGAAACTGCTAGTCTAACCTCTATCCCCAGACTCTACTATGAACTTGAAAATCTCAGCAAATATAAACAAAGCAAGGCAGAGGAGTGGAGGAGGGGAGCATGTTGATAACCAACTACCAACACTTTATATTCGAAGAAAAGAAAGTTGACATTATATCTACACGTCAGCTTATTTATTCAGGAAGAACATCAGAACTCAAACTTATGGTTACTTACAAACCCCCTCATTTGGTAGATAAGAACCGGAGAAGAGAAATGACTTGTCCCAGATCATAGAACTGCTGATTGGCTGAGCTAAGACTTAAGCTCAGGTGTTTTGACTCCCAAGTCTGGCTCTCTTTCTCTGAGACCGATGCTTATTCATGGTTTATTAATTACATAAGAGATACTAGGAGGTGGAGGAATTGAAAACTACATTTGTAGGAGCTGTTAAACAACATACAATCAGTTTTTAAAATGTAGCTGAAACATCTCTGACATTCTATTGTTGGTCCATGGGGAGATGCTATTCAGTTTACAGATATTCAATGTATGCTTTATTTTTCGTAAACATATCTCTGTGAAAAGAAGCAGCCCTGTAGTAAGGAGAGCAGAGGATGTTCAGAGCTGATTTAAAAAAAAAATTACTGTGTTATGTATATCACACAAGGGAAAATCAATTTGATTAATCTTAGTCACACTTCATATTCTGATTTAGTCTTGGAGTAGACTTGCTATTTCTATAGGGATTCAAGGCTATTTGAAAGGGAGTTTTGCAGAGTAGATGGATAGTGGGTGGTGGAGCCAAGAAAATGTAGGCATCTAACATATCTATTGCTCTAATGGCTGTGTGACCTTAGATAAATCATTTAACCTTTCCCACCTATAAATACCTTGCTAAGATTAAGTTACACAAAAGGTGCCAACCTGAAATGGTACCTTTCCATACACCAATGAAATCTTAGCCCATCCCTAGCCTATGTAGAAGGATCAAAGTATTTTACTGTTTTACCCTGAAATTTTTGATTGTGATAAAAATTGGAAGGAGAAAGGGACCTGAAATATAATTTCAGTCAGTCCTCCCATTTTACAGATAAGGAACCTGAGAGCCAGAGATGTTAGGACTTACCTAAAATCACATCAGTAATAAATAACAGCTAGGATTTAAACCCAGATGCTTTAATCACATATCAGCTGGGGTTTTTTTGTTCATTCATTCATTCATTTGTTCATTTATTCATTTGTTCATTCCCTCATTTATTTTATTTGTTCTTTGTTTTGCTCCTCTTATAGTGAACAGCCTCGAATCACTTGCTGATATGAGAACTTAGCATTGTGTTAATAAAGAAGGCTTAAATGAGTACACCATCATTTTAGAATTCCATAATTCTGTGTTGTAGAAATCATTTCTTCAATGTTTAGGAAATTAGAAAAGATGCCCTCTGAGGTCCCAATAACTCCTAAGATTCTGTGCTCTGCTTTAGAGAGTTGATAACAGCTGTCTGATGATATACACATTAATTAGATTAATTTAATTCTTGAAAGTAGGGTTAAGGGTTGTAAAATAAAGTTAACTTTTCTCCTGGTTTAGTGTTTTAGGATCCAGAAATCTGTTTTACTGGACCGTGCTGCGTCAGTGGGAAGAGCATAGGTTCAGGAGTCAGAGGACCTGGGTTCAGATCCCACCTTTGACAGTTACTGCTTGTGTGACCTTGAGCAAGTCACTTAGTATTATAGATTTAGAAATAGAAGAGACTTTCAGACCATATAGCCCAGTTCTCCCTACCCCCTCTCATTTTACAGATGAGGAAACTCTCAGGGTCTGAGCTTGAGTTAATTGCTGAAATTTTTGTCAAGAATGAGAAAAAAAAAACATGGAAGAGCTAGGTTCCTTCTCTTTAGCCAGAGGAGATATAGTCTAATCTTATCATTTTAACCTTGCTTTTAGAAACCCTGCACTTTCATGTTTTCCTTATTCCCCTCTCTCAAAGACCATGCTTGAGAAAATATCTGGGTTGTTCAAGATGACCCCAGAGGTCACTTCTACCTCTAATTGTTTGAACTCATTTGCATTTATTTCGAGGTGTTGTTGTTTCTTAATGCAATATTTAAATTTTTAAATAGGACATGGGTCGATAGTCTATTAATGCTGTCAAGGTTGCTGGTGTGAGATGGTTTATGCATTATCTGTTGAGATGCTGTTCATGTAGTGGGTATCATGCTCCTAAACCTGGGCTACCTTCTTCCTCTGCCTCGTGTTGAGCTTGCCCTTTGGAGATATTCAATTTACGTAAATATTAATCTATTCATAAGAATCAATTAAGCACTCACTGTGTGCTAGGCATTTTGCTAACTGCTGGCAATCCAAAGAAAAGCCAAAATGGTGGCTGCCCCCGTGTTACTTACATTTTAATGAAGAAAACAACACTCACATATACATATATATGTCTATATACAAATGCATATGTAATACATATATGTGATAAATACAGAAAAGTTAGAAGGTAACATTGGAGAAAATGATACTAACATCTGGGGGGACCAGGAAAAATATCCTTGCAGGGCTTGCATAAGGTACCCATTATATAATTCTGTAATTTGAATTGAATCTCAAAGCAAGCTAAGGATTCTATAAGGCAAAGGTGAGGTAGGGGAGCTTTCCAGGTATGGAAACCTCCAGTGCAAAGGCAAGGAGATGGGAAATGGACTGTTGTTTATGGAAGGGAGTAATATACAAGAAGACTGGGAAGGCAGGAAGAGGCAAGATGGATAAGCAACTAAGGAGAGAACACAGAGGGGGACGAGAGTCATACATATGTGAAGGGCCATCATGAGGAAGGATTAGACTTACCCTAATTGGGCACAGAGGGCAGAAGCAATAGGTAGACATCTCAAAGATGCAAATTTAAATTTGAAATATTAAAACAAAAACCAGCTTCCTAACAATTAGAGCTATTCCTGGATGGAATGTGCTATCTCAGGAAGCAGCCAATTCTCCCTTGTTGGAGTCCTTAAACAAAGGCTGGATTCCTACTTATTGGATACACTGTCATTCTTCGTCAGGTACAAAATTGCCTCTGAATTCCCTTCTAAGATTCTGTGATGCTGTGAAATGTGAAAATGAGGAAACCTAAGTTTCCCGAGACATTGGTGCCTTAAGAAAGGTGTCAGTATTTCAGCATCAGTAGTTTTTTAGCCTGCCTACAGATTAGAGTTGTATTACTCTGGGAATAGGAAGAACATGGAACCATGATTCTCAGCCTTGTTTCTCCAGAGGTCCATAGGACATTTTGACTTACCTCAAGAACTTAACAATTCAGGAATCTTAGAAGCTGAGAGTTGGGAGAGAGGCCTTAGAGAGCATCTTGGTCAGATGTTACTTTTAGAGAAGATGCTTGGGCTCAGAGATGGCAAGGCAAGTAATAATCTAAGGTCATACAGCAAGTTAACTGCAAATCCCAGGTCTCTAGACTATGGAGTTCAGAAACACTGCTGTACTTGGGAATCAGGAAATGGCCTCAAAGTCGGCTCTGACACTTTTTTTTCCATGTGATCCTAAGAAATCACTTAGCTTATCACAGTTGGAAGGGACATAAGAGACATCTAGTCTAACATTGTTGAATACGTATGTCCTCTATATCATATCCAACTAATGCCAGCTAGGATGGGTGAAAAATCCAGCATCAATATTAACTGGGTAGTGATAGTTTTTCCTCCAGTATGGGGGAGTACAGCATTTCCTCAAATAGGATAAATTTCTCTGAGCCTCAGTTTCCTCTTCTGCAAATTGAGAAATGTGTTCTACCTCCCTATTAAGGTTATTGTGAATAGTGTGCTTTGTAAGCCTCAAAATGCCATTGAAATCTAACTTGAACTTTCCATCAGTATCATCATTGTTACTATTATCATTACTATTTTTTCCATGCTGGCTATTGTGAAATTCTCAAACTCCTCAAACTAAATTAATTTTAATGAAATGTTTTTAAAAGCTGTGTTATTAAAAGAATGCAAGCTTCTTGAGGGCTGAGACTGTTTTCTCCTTTGTAGTTCACAGCCTGTACTTAGCACATTGCTTGGCACATATTAAGCACTTAATAAATGCCTGTTTGGTGATTTTAAAATAGCGAAAGAAAGAAAGAAAGAAAGAAAGAAAGAAAGAAAGAAAGAAAGAAAGAAAGAAAGAAAGAAAGAAAGAAAGAAAGAAAGAAAGAAAAAGATAAATAAATAAATAAATAATGAATGAATGAATGAATAAACAAACAAACAAACAAACAAATAAATAAATAAATGAATGAATAAAGGCTGTATTTTCTTGTGTGTATGTGTGTGATTACAACACTTTCCCAAATGGGAATAGGAGTGTTAAGAAATCAAACAGTTATTACCTCACCTTTGGAATCACTGATTTATGGTTAAGAGGCCAAAAATTGTTTTCTTTAGGTCAGGAAAAAAATGGCCCTTGTCTTAGGAGAGTGTCTTAGCGATCGCCCTCTGGTGGCCAGTCCTGAAAGTGGAACTTTTATTCCTCCTGTTCAGTCTCTGAGAGTGACCTCCTGCTCTCTGTGTAGCAGTATAAGCAGGCCTATTACTCCAGGGCAAAAGGGAACATTACAACCGTGCTCTCTTCCTCTGCCAGGAAACATGCATTTTCCTTAAGGACTTTTAAGAGCTCTCTTCTTGCAAAGGCCCAAGTTAATGCAAAGCAGCTGGCCTATTGAAGTCAACAGCTATCCCTTGAATAGCTGATTTAAGAATAGTAATGACTCCTTAAGCTTAACCAAGTCCATTCACATCCATTATCTCATTTGATCCTCACAGTGGCCTCTTAACATAGGCAGAGAAGATATTATTATCCCAAGCAATGTCTCTAAAGAGAGTTAAGAGTTGGGAAGCCTGGCTCTGTGACTACTTTGCTGTGTGACCTCTGGAATCTCGGTGTACTCTACTAAAGGAGGGTCTGGACAAGATGCTTTCTCGGCTCTCTTCCAGCTCTTAACTTCCAGGATTCATAAATTGACAGGTCTTCGAAGTAAGTGGGACCTATTGTAGGGAGCTTTGGAAAACCAATGGTGGGAATCACCACCCTACATCTCCCACAGATGGAGAGAGAGTGGTTGAATTGGCCCAAGACACATGAGTGGGCCTGGAAGACACACAGACCTGGCAAATACCCTCAGAGGTTTGTAAATGAAAGGACTGAAGCCTAGAGGAGTAAAGGCATTCAGCTTTAAGTGAGAGGAGTGGAGAATTAAACACTTCTTTATTTAGTCTGGTGCTCTTTCCACTGGGCTACCTGAGCTTCTCCTTATACATGGAGCATTAGGCTGGGTTTGTGGTGGCTGCAAAGTGCTCAACACTGCCCACAAAAGACAGTGGAAATGGAGTCAGGAAGACCTGGGTTCAAATTCTGACTCAGACACTTATTAGCTATGTGACTTTGGGCAAGTTTCTTCATCTCTGTTTGCTTCAGTTTCCTCTTCTGTGAAATGAGATCATGAGTATAGTTTATATCTAAATCTATGATCCTAATTCGGGTTATTGTTTTTTTCCCTTGGACATGGTGTGTGGGGGGAAATATGGTCCTTTATGGGGGGCTACTCCCCTTTGAGCATTATGTCAGTGTTCTAAAGCATGCAAAGGCCTCAGAAAATCTGTGAAAGATTGTTTCATTAACTATCTCACTGAAGAGGTTCTAATCGGCTTAAGAATCAGGCTGAGCCATAGATGATTGTGCAAGGGGATGGGGATGCATTGATAGAGATAAAGGCAGCTCTTGAAATGGATAGAGTTCTGGACCTGGAATCCTGAAGACCTGACTTCAAATCTAGTCTAACACACTTCCTAGCTGTATAACCCTACACAAGTCACTTAAGCTTTGTCAGCCTCAATTTTCTCAGCTGTCAAATGGGGATAATAATTACACCGACCTCTCATGGGTTGTTCTGAGAATCAAAGGAGATAACATTTGTAAAGCACTTTGCAACTTAAAGCATTCTATAAATGTCAGGCATTATTATTATTATCATCAACGTCATCATCATCATCATCATCATCATTATTATATACAATCACATCTAGGGTCATACAGATATACCTAAAAAGGAACTAAGACATTGTATAGTAAAACACACACACACACATACACATACACACACACCCCACACACACACACCCCATTTTAAGGATAAGGAGAGAGGCCCAAAAAGGTGAAATGATTATCCAAAGTCAAATGTATTAGGATTTATTTCTGTGCCCCATCACTTCTGATTTGGGTTTTTTTTTTTTGGTGGTTTGTCAGTATTGCTCTGGTTTTAATGCTGCTCTTTGCAGTAACATGGAAGATCCTGTTTTCACTTTTGAGCTGACTTATTTTCACGTGGTACCTGAAGGAAAGCAGCAGCAGCTGCCTAAACAAATCCTCACCTCCCTCAGAGTCAGCTCAGAATAATGATAATAATAAAACAGCTCTGTTCAGTGTCAACAAAGCAATATCTTCCTTGATTTCTGTGGCTATGTTCAACTCTTGCGGAAATGGAGATGGAAATATGGCCAGAGAGGGGAATGGCAGGCAGAGACAGTGAGTCCAGCCCAGGCCCATATTTTATTGTTGTTCTTGTTAAGTCATTTTTCAGTTGTGTCCAACTCTCCAAGATGCCATTTGGGGTTTTCTTGGCAAATGTACTAGAGTGGTTTGCCATTTCCTTCTCTAGTTCATTTTACACTTGAGGAAACTGAGGCAAGCAGGATTACATGACTTACCCAGGATCACACAGCTAGGAAGCGTCTGAGGCTAGGTTTGAACTCTCTGATGCTCTATATACTGCACCAACTAGCAGGCCTACGTACAATACTTCTACAGACACTAGGCCTTTGATAACACTGGCCTAGGGAACTTGTACCCAATGAAATGTCATTTTAGCATCTTCTCTGAAACTTACAGTCCGAGAGAATTGTTAGAGCCCCTAGAGTCACACGGTGAGAATGTGTGATTGATTGGACTTGAATGCAGGCCTTCCTGGCTTAAAGACTAGTTCTCTAGCCCCTGGCATCCCTGCCCTCCTCTCTAGATACTTCTTTCCTAACTCAGCTCAAACAGCAATGCACACCCCGCTGCCTGCTTCTGGAGTTGACATTTATATACTAATTTAAAGTGTCCAAGATCCCTGATACATGTTACCTTATTTGATCCTCAAAACAGCCTTGTTGGGTAAGGACTAAGAGTTTTCTTTTCTCTGTAATGCAGATGAGGAAGCTGAGGTCTAGAAAAGTTACATAAGCTACTCATGGGCACACAGCTAGTTTGTGTCAAAGGTGGCATTTGAACCCAGGACTCTCCTGTCCTCACCTCCACATTCCTCTTACCACCAGCCAGGCCAGAGACCATGCTTAGAGAAATTAAAACTTTTAATGCCAGAATTCCCATCCTGCCCTCATCCATGCCACCTTGGTGGGTTCCTTTGCCCTGCGGTGGTGAGTGCCTCCTCTGCTCCGTAATATCGATGAAACACCAGCTGTGCTGTATTTCACTCACCAGCCATCTTTTCACCAGCTGCCTTGGCTTTGTACATGGACTGTCTGCCCCTCTTCACTCTCCTCTCCTTTTCTTCATTGCTAACACCACCATATTCAAATCCATGCTATAATAGCTATAGGAAATGTGTGCCAATCTATACCTCTGTAGCTTTGCTCAGCAACCTTGAACCTCTCCCATACCAAAAGACCCCTCCCTGGCCTCCACTCCTACATATGTCTCCCTTATTAGAATGCAAGCTTCTCTCATTTTGTGTTTGTATCCTTTGTGCTTGGCTCACAGTAAGAGCTTAATAAATGCTTTTTTTAAAAAAGAAAAGTACGTATTTATTCACTACACTCCTTCTCCTGAAGTCTGAGAGACTTTAAGATTCACATTCTGCCTGTGCCCTAGCTACTTCCTGATACTTCCAAGACAATCAGGCACTATAACATATTAGACCCTTGACTTGGTAGAGAAAATAAGCTATGGAAACAAGTGTTCTTCTTGTCTAAATAATGTTAGCATTTGCTAGCCCTCCTTCCCTCGCCCAGCAGTGTAATTACTTAAAAGAAGCTAGTTTTCCTAGGTATTAATCAATGCTGACTATAGTACTGTTAGGTATCTTTTTTGGGAAGGTGAAGGGAGTGGACTAATTTTTCCAATTCAGTGAATATTTACTAGGACATTTATTAGATTTCCATCAATATTCTGGATGCTGTAAAGGAAGATGATAAGATCATAGATTTAGAGGGCATTGAGCCTGCATCTGCATTTTACAGATGTGGAAACTGAGGCACAGAGGGGTTAAAGACTTGCCCAAGTTTTCGTAACTAGTGAGTGCTGAGGCAAGATTTGAGCCAAAGTCTTTCTGAGTCTAAATATATTGCCCTATCCCCACATGACCCCGCCTTGTAGATGTGTCTCAATCTAACCTCCAATGGGCAATCGCTCTCTGATTCACTCTCTTCTATGCCACACAGAGACTGTTCCAAACTTTCTTTTCTCTCCTCAAGCCTCCAGGATGAAATAGAAGTGGCAGATATGGGGTCAGATGTCAGCTCTGCCACTTGGTACCTAGGTGGCTTTCAGCAAAATGTCGCTGAACTTCCCTGAGTTCCATTAAGTCAGACTGGAGAATCCTGAAGGCTCAATACCTCCAGCTCTATACCTATGGTTCCTACCTTTCCCACCTCTCTCTAGGCAGAGGACATTCACTCCTACTTTAGTGAGAATATAGTCCATACCCCAAACCCTCTCTTCAGGATCCCCTTCATTCTCTCTTTTATTTCAGTCTCTGATGAACAGATGTCCTTTCTTCTTGCCAAAGCTAATCCCTTTACCTGTGCCCTTGCTTCAATCCCCTCCTGTATCTTCTAGCAAATTGTAACCAAAGTCATCTTCAATCTCTGGGCAAATGAATCCCATATCTACAGATCCAGTTCTGATCCCTCTCTTCCAGTCCCCCATTGCCAGCTGTCCAATGGAAATCCCAAACTATTTGTCCCACATTGCTATCCCAGTTGTTTCAGTTTTGTCTGACTCTTCGTGATCCCATTTGGGTTTTTTTTTGTTTTTCTTTTTTTTTTTTTGGCAAAGACGCTAGAGTGATTTGCCATTTCCTCCCCCAAATCATTTTACAGATGAGGAAACTGAGGCAAATAGAGCTAAGTGACTTGCTCAGGGTCACACATCTAGTAAGTGTCTGAGGCCAGATTTGAACCCAGGAAGATGAGTTTTCCTGACTCCAGGCCTGGCTCTCTGTGCACTATGGTGCCCCCTAGCTGCCCCACAGGCATCTCAAAAGCAGTATGTCCAAATGTCACTCTACTCATTTTTCCTCCAAACTCCCTTGCTTTTGGGGTGGATACCAGCATCCTTCTAGTCATATAGGCTTACGACTGAAGTTACTATGAGCTCTTCCTTTTCCTGCCTTTTTATATCTATTCACTTATCAGGTGTTTTCAATTCTACCTTCATATCATCTCTTGTAGTTAATCCTGCTATCCACTCACGCAGGTACCACCCAGTTCAGGCCATCATCACCCCCTGCCTGGAAAATTGCAATAACCTTCTAATTGGTTGCATTGCTTCCTATCTCTGTCTTCTCAGATAGAGCTATAGATTACATGGATAAATAGATAGATGGAAGGAAGTAGTTGACAAGGATGGGATTTGAACCCACCCGTGCAAAGCACAATGGATTAGCAGTCCCTCATCTTAACCACTTGGCCACTTTGTCCTACTCAATGGAAGTAAGAAAAGAAGGAAGGAAGGAAGGAAGGAAGGAAGGAAGGAAGGAAGGAAGGAAGGAAAGGAGGAAGGAAAGGAGATAGGGAGGGAGGGAGGAAGAAAGGGAGGAGTGAAGGAAGAGGGAGGGAGGAAAGGAGGGAAGGAAAAGGAAGGAAGTGAGGGAAAGAGGAAGGAAAGGAAGGAGGAAAACAGGGAAGAAAGGAAAGACATAGAGCAGGTCAACGTTTCCATGCACATTAGCAGTGGTGGCAATGAGGGGGGCCTTTACGCTTCCTTCCTTCCTCCCTCCACCATATCCCACACTGTCTGCGTAACAGTCTAAATAAATGATGGAGGAATTTTTCAGAAAATTTGTTTGATGGTACCAAGATCCTGCTAAGGAATCCAAACTCCTATTTCACTTGGGTTTGTCAGTAATGACTGATACCTTTCTGTTACATTTTCAGAGTGTTTTTACATCTATTATGTTATCTGTGTAACAGCCTTGTGATTTAAGAAGTAGGGCAAATATAATCATCTCCATCTCATAGAAAACTGAGGCACAGAGAAATTGAGGGACTTACCCAAGGTCACAAAACTAGTTTAAAGACCAGCACCAGAACTCAGGTCTCTTGGTCCCTTAGCTCCAGGCTTTTCTAATCTACTTGGCTAAAAATCGTTTCACTATCTTGGAGTCTCCACAGGATACCGCTGGGGTTCTGTTAAGCTCTGAAGGAGGTGGGAAATACCCTGTAACCCAGACTGCCTGTCTGGTTCTAATTAACAGCTGCCCTTGCCCTATCATGCCCACCCCTCGAATTGCATGAAAATCAAAACCCTTTCCCTCTCCCAGAGTTTCCTGTTAGCTCAGCTCTAGAGTGTAAGGGATCTGGCTATGATGTATGTTAATAATGAGCTGATAATGTGAAACAGTCCCACATCAGGGAGAGCTGGTTCCTTTGGTGCACTGCCAGGAGGGTCAGAGTTGAATCACCACCTTCAGTTACCATAGCCTGGTCCCAGGGAATGAGCCTGCACCTCCTGAGTTTGCTGGAGGCCTAGTAGAAACCAGACACTCCTCCTCAGATTCCTGGCTTGAGACGGCTCTGATTTACCATCAAACACAGGTTTAGAGAAAACATGTGTCAGAGTCCCCCACCCCAGTTTGAATTGACATCTAAATCTGGGCTCTTCTGAAGTGGAGCCTTCAGGATTATTCCTCCTTCAGAAAGCTTTTTCTCTTCATTTCCTCCAAATTAGTAACAGCAGGTATCTCCATTCGCCCTTCCTCAAAAAAATAATTTTTTACTTTGTATAGAGTGATTTCTATTTTGCATTGTATATTCATTTACATTATCTTAGTTGATCTTTCACAACACTCCAATGTAGTCAAGTAAACAAGTTCAAATCATTATCCCTATTTTTAAAATGATGGGATAAGTAATCTCTGAGACTTAGTTTCCCCATTTGAAAAGTGACAGTTATACTAATGGTATTAGAAGCCCCTCCTAGTTCTGATTCTGGATTCTAAGGTCCCTCTTAGTTCTGACATTCTCTGTCTTAAGACCCCTCACAGCTCTGGCATTCTCCATATTAAGGTTCTTCCCCCAGCTCTGGCATTCAATGTTCTGACTTTTACATTTTCTGCCTCCATGTTTCTGTATGGCTTAGCAATCTGAACTGTTCTCCATGCTTAAAATGATGATCCTGAGACACCCTGCAGTTATCATTAGTCTGCAGGAAAATTCTGAATGGGGTTCTTTTCAGCAAGGATAACAACTCAGCCTAGGATTGGCACATGCTTCTCCTATTTGACTCTCTTAAAGTCCAAACTCTGAGGCTTATCACCTCCAGGCAGGAGGTGGGAGAGATACAATATCTTCTACTTGACAATTTTCATTAGTTCTAACGTGACTTTTCTCAATCTTCATCTTCACTTAAGGTGCTCAGCTCACTTACCCTTTTCAGATTCCTCTTGAGTGGCTTGCGTCAAAGGTAATGAAGTGCTCTGAGTCCTGGGTCAAGTTCAATGTCTTGAAGACCTGTTCATGACTTAAGCCTCCAACACTTTCTGCATCAGAAAGCCTTTCTCTTTTTCAATTCACTGCCTTTCAATTCACCCCTTGTGACCTTCAAGCTTGTTGAAGTCTAAACCTGACACACCCTCATGTCAGGTTTTGTAGGAAGAAAAGCATAATGAAACAGTTTAGAAAGATTTTCTACAACAGCAGTTAGAAGAAAACGGATAATTCAAAAATTAATAATAACTTCAATCCACACACCCTAGGCTTTTAGTAATTTGGGTTTGAATAGACTTGTTTACTAATATTTATTCAGTTTAACAATAATTATTATCATTGTATTGTGTGTTAGGTCCGAAAGACGTAAAGACAAAAATGAAACATTCCCTGCCTTCAGAGAATTTTCATTCTTCCAGGGAAGATATGGTAAATATACAGATAAGTAAATATGAAGTATTATTAGGAGGGAGAGCCTATTACCTGGAGGGTTCAGAAACGCTGCTTTAGGAGATGGTACCTGAGTTGAGCTTTGAAAAGGGTTAGCAATGTTAAGAAGCAGCTGGTGGTTCAGTGAATAGAGCACTAGGCCTGGAGTCAAGAAGACCAGAGGTCAAATCCAGCTTTAGACATTTACTAGCTGTGTTACCCTGGGCAAGTCATTTAACCTCTAATTGCCTTAATCCACTGGAGAAGGAAATGGTAAACCACTCCAGTGTCTTTGCCAAGGAAACCCCATGGAGAGTATGATCCATGAGGATCACCAAGAGTTGGACAGGGCTGAACAACAACAGGCAATGGGAGATGAAATGCAAATAGAAATGCATTTGAAATGCAAATGAAATATAAGATGAATTCAAAACAAGCAAAGAGATGAAAAGGAAGCACATTCTAGGAATGGAGAGCAACTTATACAAATACAAGAGATGGGAAATGTCATGTTCAGTGAGACCATCTGTGAGAGCTGTTTGGATGAAATGCAAAACACCAACATGGAATAACACGACATACGGCAACGTCAGGCAGGAGACCTGGAGACAAGAAGACCTCAGCTCAGATCTAGCCTTAGACACTTCCTAGCTATGTGTCACCCTGGACAAATCACTTAGCTTCATTCTGCTTCAGTTTTCTCATCTGTTTAATGAGGATAGTAATACATCTAACTATTATGAGTATAAAATGAGATAATATTGTAAAACACTTTGCAAACCTCAACGCTTACAAATATAAGCATATAAATACTGGTTGTTATTATTGTTATTGTTGATACTTCCAGATTTTTAAGGACTTTAAATATCTGGCTTAGAAATTTTTTGGTTGGCTAGCTGTTGTCCTTTGTTCTCAAAGAGGACCAAAGTGATATCCCTATGCTAGAGTCCAAGGTGCAGTGTGTCCATTGTGGCTGATCAGACCAACAGGAGCTCAGAATCCTCTACCACAGGTCAGACACAAATAGACCCTGTGAACATTTGAGGCGGATTCTCTAAATTTGCATATCTCACGTTTCTTTTGAGCTACTTCAATTCTGCTTTGCAGAATTTGAAAAAAAAAAATGTATATATATATATATACACATATATACGTACACACATAATATATATATACATATATACGTATATATGTGTATATATATATACATATATATACATATGTATATACATATACATTATATATATACATACATATATATATATGTGTGTGTGTGTGTGTGTGTGTGTGTGTGTATGGCAACAGAAAGCCACTGAAGATTCTGGGGCTTAGTAGTGATCCAGCCTCAGACATTTGCTAGCTGTGTGACCCTGGGCAAGTCACTTAACTTTGTCTCCATTTTCTCATCTGTAAAAAGAGCTGGAGAAGGAAATGGCAAACCACTCCAGTATCTCTGCCAAGAAAACCCCAAATGGGGTTAGGAAAAGTAGAACAAGACTGAAAAACAATTGAACAACTACAAGTGATATACTCAAACGTGTGTATTGAGAATAATAAAGGCACATCAGAGAGGAAGAGACTAGAAGCAAGGAAACCAGTTTGGAAGCTACTCTAATAGTCTAGGATTTGTGTGAATGAATGGAAGTGGCTAAACTCAATAAATGTTATGGAGATACAATTTAATAGACTTGACAACTCATTGGATATGGATGATGAGAGATGGTGACTTTAGATGTCTTCAGAGGTGTGTACCTGAGTGACTGGAAGGATTGTGGTACCCTCAGACAAAATGGTAGAGGTTAGAGGAAGAAAGTTTTTTGAGGAAAGCATACTAAATCCAAATTTGGTATCCCTTTTGGATTGATATTCCAATGGAAGTATATAGGAGGGCATTGCCAATGTACAGCTTGAGTTCAGAAGGGAGATGAGGGATGAATATATGGCCATATTGATTTCTTACTTTGTACAAGGTACTGTGGAAGAGTGATGAATTAATGCTTTTTTCTCAATGGAATTCAAACCACATTTATTAAATACTTATGTGCAAGGCACTACATTTCACCCTGGGTATATAAAGACAAAAATACAACAGTATTTGTCCTTAAAAAGCTCATATTTTATCTCATCTGTTGGAAAGTCAAACATCTGACAATTTTAAAAAATCTATTTTGTTTCTTCATCTAGACATCAGATCACTGCCTAGGGAAGATTTCTTTCTTTCTTTCTTCTTTCTTTCTTTCTTTCTTTCTTTCTTTCTTTCTTTCTTTCTTTCTTTCTTTCTTTCTTTCTTTCTTTTTTTGTCCATGAACATAAAGGCTTGATGAGTTTTCTTAGAATCACACAATTCCAACTTTGGAAGGGACCTCAATGGCCATTTAGTCCAACCTATACCTGAAGAAGAGTTCCCTCTAGAACACACATGACAAGTGATCATCCTGCCTTTGCTTGAATACCTCTAGTGACGAGGACTTCATTACCTCCTAGGGTAACGTTTATTTTTGCACAGCTCTCATGGTGGGAAGTTTTTCCTTATGTCAAGCCCAAAGTTGCCAATTTCTCACTACCTTCTTGCTCTTGCTCCTACTTCTGTCCTCTGGAGCTGAACAGAATCTAACCCCTCTTCCATTTGATATTTCTAAAAATACATCATATCCCCCTGAGTCTTCTGTTTTCCAGGCTAAACATGCTTAGTTCCTGCAACCAGTCCTCTTGACAAAAACATGAGACTCTTCATGAGCAATATGGTGTCATGGAGAGCATGTAAACCTTCAAGTCAAGAACACCTGCATTTATAATCTGCCCAGCAGACACTGTGACCCTTAGCAAGTCATTCAACCTCTCCTTGCCTCAATTTCCCCATCCATAAAATTTGATGGTTGGACTCAGTAGTTTCTAAAGTTCAGCACTAAAACTATGACCCTTTGACCATGCTGCTGTTCTTACTCTATATACACTCTGACTTGTCAGTGCCTTTCCTAAAATTTGGCACCTAAAACTGAATGAGAAATTCCAGATGAAGTACAGCACAGCTCTTACTGGTGTATTCCTGGAAACTCTGCCTCTCTTAATACAAACCTAGATAACACGGCCTTTTGGGTTCTATTCCATACCAAGGATTCCTATTGACTTTTCAGTCCAGTAAAATCTCTAGACCTCTTTCACATGAACTGTTATTTATTCACACCTACCCTGTATGAGGATATTTTAACCCAAGTGTTAGAATTTGTATATATTGCTATTAAGTTCTGGCCAGTGTTCTGGCCTGTCAAGATCTTTTTGAATGTCACTCATTGTTACTCCCAGGTTTGCAGAATCCGAAAATTTAATAAGCATACTCTTTATGTATTTATCCTGGTCACTGGTAAAATAGAGACCCTCTGAGTTGACAACAACTGTCCTCTATATGGGTTTGACCATCTAATCCAATAATTATTCATTAAGTTCCCGCTATGTGCCAGGCACTGTCATAACCAGTGGGGACATAATAAATAAAAAGACAGTCCTTGCCCTCAAGAAGCTTATAATCCAACAAGGGGTAGGGGAGACAACACAAAAAGAAGGCAGGAAAGTGGGGGAAGAAACAGATGGGGAGGGTACCTGCCACAGGGGTATCTTGTTTCATGAAATTGAAACCAGGCAGAGCATTAGAGGCAGAGTAGAAGGAGCTTATAGTGCAGTTTCTGCCCTCCATTGTGAGGAATTTGATGCTTCACCCAGAAGCCCTCCAATCAGAAAGGACAAATGGCTGTGAGAGGTAGTATAAGTCAAGGCTTGATTGAACAACATGGTGGTGAGTTTAGAAGCTTATCATGGGAGAGGCATCTTGTTCTCTGGAGTCAAAACCAGACACAGAAGCAGATACAAAGATACAATCTGTTTCAAATCAATTTATTGGATTGTCTAGAGAGCCATCATGGTATACTGAGCAGAAAGCCATTCTTGAGGTAGGAAGACTTGGAATTTATGTCCCACTCTCTCTGGGACTCTGGGTAAGTTATTTAACTTCTCAATCCCTTGGGTAATTCTTCTTCTTCTTCTTCTTCTTCTTCTTCTTCTTCTTCTTCTTCTTCTTCTTCTTCTTCTTCTTCTTCTTCTTCTTCTTCTGTAAGGCAATTGGGGTTAAGTAACTTGCCCAGAATCACACAGCTAAGTGAGTGTTAAGTGTCTGAGGCTGGATTTAAACTAGGTCCTCCTGACTCCAGAGCCAGTGCTCTATCCACTGCACCACCTAGTGGCCTCTCCTTGGGTGATTCTTAAGATTATAAATCACAGAGAAGATGCCAGATTATTTTAAGACAGGGAGAAGAACTTATTTGGAAGTTCCTATACCAATAAAATTTCAGGTCCAGTTGCTCTCTATTGTCTAGTTCACCTAACTCCATCTTTTCCCAAAGAATAACATTAGAGACTAGTAAATATCTTGCAAAAAATCTAGATAAACAATACCTACAGCATTCCTTGAATTTGCCAGCTATCAGAAAAAGGAAAGATATTTAGCTTGGCATGATCTCTTCAGAGCTTCTGAAGTTTGTTATCTCTTTGTAATCATTGAACATTTTTTAAAATAATTATTCACTAATTTTTTTCTTTCCTGGGAAAAGGAAATAGCAAATCACTCCAGTATCTTTTCCAAGAAAACCCCAAATTGGGTCACAAAGAATTGGAATGACTGAATGACAAAAACAATCTTTTCTTCACTAATACATTCTGCTAATAGATCCCCTCCTGCACTGACTCCCCAAGCACAATTTTCATCATGCCTATCCTTTCTTTGAAAGTTTTGAAATCTACTCTCCCAAAAGCCAGGATTAATATTGGATTGTTCTTGGCTTTCCCACCCTTGGTTGTTGGAAACATTTAGAATATCCCAAATGTTATCCAACCCACTCTTTCCCCCTGATCCAATTCTAGGTTCAGTGCATTCTCTGTCTATAGTGTTTGTATGTCATTCTCATAATTGAATATATCTAGTCAATAGGATTGACCCAAAGGGAAATGGAGAGATGCATCATGGGAGGGGACAATTTATTGTATGTTTACTAGAAATGAATTGCCCCCAAACAGCACCATGAAAGATATCATCAAAGAGACGTATATGTTTGAGAAAAAGCTGTGTGGGTTATGCAGCAGTAATGAGGGCTAGCAGGTTGGTAGGATGCCTGATGCCCTGGTACTCATATAATATCAAAAGAACCAGAGAAAGTCCCCCAGGATGTTGGGGCGGTGAGAGGTGGAATGCCTTGTGTAGCATTTATGGGAGGACATAGACAAGCGTGAAGAGGAAACATGGTGCCATGAATAGAAAGTTGGTCTGAAGTGCAGAGTACTTGGATTCAAGTCCTGCTGATGACATATGCTAGCTGTGTGACTATGGGAAAATCATACAATCTCTCAATACCCAGGCAACTCTATAAAAGTTCAAGTTATAAATAAGTTGCTAAACTGCATTGGTTGGGGGAGTTTCCTTACTGGAAGCATGAATCATGTTTCATCATCCTCCCACCTGCTCCACTCCTTCTCCTCCCCCCCCAAAAAAAAAAAAAACAACAACTGGAAAACAATCAAATAGTAATTACAGGCTTGAATGGATTGGAGAGGTTATCACATTAGTAAGATCACAACTCCATTGAAATAAGAAAGTAGAAACTAATAAGTTTGAAGAGAGTGTTCAAAGTTACATTTTGTTTTACAATTAAATACTTTTAAAAAAATCAATGGAGAATAGAAACAGTGACATGTTTATATATCTTACACCTCTCAGATCTCTGATTCTACAGGTGTAATTTGCTATAAATTATTTGCAAAAGCTTGCCTGTGCCCTCATGATTCCATCAAGCATACCCTACGTGTACACATAGATTGCTTTCATAAAGTTTGTATAATTGTGAAAAATAAGGCTTCATGCTGATCATTCTCATGTTAGAATCACCATCTGTAATCTTTTCTATACTTTTGAAAATTTCTTCTCTATGAGACAACTTGAAAAGTAAGCCCCAGGTGTCTTTGAAGTTGTGTCCTCCAATACAGATTTAACCTGTATGACTGTTGAGATCTATCCATTTTTATCAACTTCATCATCTAAAATGACATTGCTATTCTGTCACATAGGATATTGAGTAATGAGAGGTAGAGTCCAAATGTAGTGCTTCCTCTGCCATGGATGACGAACAGAGATCGCTACAAAAATGCTGAAAAATCGATTCCATTTTGCATCTGGTTGTTTCACTTGCCAGTTTCATCTACACATTCTTTAGAGATGATTTGTTTTAACTTGATCTCCTGCCAAGCACTTGATAGACTTATTTTCCCATTGACTACTTTTAACTGTTTTGAATGCATGCAGTTCATAGTCTTCCACCATCCTTCCCTATGTTTGCAAATGATCCTGTAATCTAAACCAGTGTTGCCTTTGGCTGCTGTTTATCTCTGCTTGGCAAGGAGATGAGATGTTTCCTGGCTGAAGCAGCTTCTGGGCATTTTCAGCTTTCTCGTGATTCCAGCTGCTTTGTAGTCAGACCTCCACATGACAAATCAAATGACAAACCTCCCTATTGCATTAGAGTCAATGTCTTTACTTTTGTCCATTTCTCATGTTAGGAGTTTCTACAGCTTCTTTAAACAAGTCAGATTAGACGTTATAGCATCATCTCATCCTTGTCCTTTCTTCTAACTTAGATTTGCTTTGACCTTTAGTCTCTTCAGTCAAAAACTTGACTGTACAGTTATTTTATTCTGAAATGACTGTTCTGTCTAATAATTTCTGTCTATTAAGTGGTTGGTTTCATTTTGATTTCCTGAAGAGCTTGTCATGTCCAGCACATTCCATCTCTCATGAAGAAAATATTCATGTGGCACCTCTACGAAGCTTTTCAGTGATTTTACATATACATACATGCATATATATATGTGTGTATATATATACACCACATTTATACACATACATGTGTATGTATATATGTATACATACATGTGCATGTATATATGTATACATACATATGCATGTATATATGTATATACACATATATGTACATACTCATACTATGCATATACATATACATGTGCATATATGCACACATTGTCCATCCCTATGCCTACTTTCTTTTTCTTTCTATTTTACCAAATTATCAGGAAAAGGTTTTCTGCCTACACACTCAGATTTCTAATTAAAAGAATAATTTCTATTTAATCCTTCATGCTAATATACCAAAATAAAAATACAGATGCAAACCAGTAAAGCAAAGATGATTACTTGAAGAGACTGAATGAGAATATATATGTGTATATGTGTGTGTATTGTATATGTGTGTGTGCACATGTGTATAATGTCACTAATTAGTGGGAAAGAAAAAATGCAGACCACATAAAAATAAACTTTTCTTAACTTGTGAAAAGCCTACTGTAAAGAAAGATTTTTTTTAATAAAAGGACAGGAATGCTGTTTCTTTTTTATTTACAAGAATTGAGATAATTAGGACTCAGGATTAATGTAAGGTTTTATCAAAAATAATACCACCATCTGTGATGAATGGATGCGGCATTCTCTGAATAGTCCTAGTTAAATGCTTTCAAACCATATGATAAGTGAAAAGCAAAGGCAGTTATTTAAATTCTGGTGTGAGTACTTACATTAAGCTTCTTTACATTCCTCCTAAAATTTGAGTTGGGTTATTTTTTCCTTTTCTTCCACTTCTAAAGTACCGAAAAATATCGTAATACTATGTTTCCTTGTTGGATTGATGGAGTTATGTCAGTCTGTAATTTCAGATTGTAAATACCAATGCAATGAAAATTCTTATGTTAAAAAAAAAGAATATTATTTATTTCACTTCAAAAATTCCCTCTCTGAATGGCTTACTTTAGGAACACAAATCTGCTTTGGGACACAGTAAAAAGCATTTGCCAAATTGCAAAATTTGGTAAACGCAAATAATCACTTTTTAAAAAACCTTTTTGTTATATAGCTTTGCCTCTGGGTAGGATATATGTAGACTCAACAGTCTCCTTGATGCTGGCTTAGCTATCTGGTATTCATGGAGCTTGTGAAAGTAAATGAGATGTTTCTGATATTTTTTTCAAAGCTAATTTTAAATACAGGACTTATTGGTGGTGGTATTAGAAGGTTCTGATTGAGTAGCACCTGACAATAATTGTGGAGCTCTCTTGTAGAGAAGGAGGGAAAATATCCCCACTGGGGCTCTAAAAGACATCTAAGTACCTGCTTTCTTAACTGAGAGTTTTACTGTTAGGAAATAGCAAACCAGCAATATGCAATTTCAGGAAAAGATATGGGAGTTTGTTCAGAAACTCCATTGAAACTAAATAATCCATTTATCAAGGTACCTTTTGTTTCAGGGAGAAAGAAACAATGAACCACATTTAGCAAAGAAAGACAATCTATATCTTGAGAAAGTTAATAAATAACAAATGGGGGTGGGAAGGGGGAGGGAATCCAAAATACCCACTGCCAGCTTGTGTTTCAAGTGAATCGCTGTGATTTGGAAGAACAGTATAATCTGGGTTTCACTGGAGGAATAATGGGCAAGGCAAGTTTCTATGTTATGGGTGTCTGGTATCATAGGCATGAATTTGAGATGAATGACAATTGAGACTCATTGAGAGAGAATTCTTGAAATGTTGAAAAAGGCCCTCCTCTTGTGATTTCTTGATTTCTCACCAAAAATTTTCTCCTTATCTTATTGAATATTTCTGGGTCATGTTCCTAGCAAAAGATTGTGGCTCCTTTCTGAGGACCAACCGTGCTAAGTACTGAAAGAATCATTAACAATAGACTGGCTGGCCAGTTGGAGACAAATTCTTGGGTCAACCAAGCCAATCCGAATATGAAAATCTCCCAGACGTATGCAGACCCCTTCTGCTATAGCAATGATGGTAGAATGGTGGATGGAGGAGTTAAATCATAGGGGGTGTTTTATGCTATGAGTCAACATTAAATTAGATTTTAGGAAACATTGTACAAGAGTAGAAAATGAGAGAAGCCAAACACTTGGCTTGTGGACATCAATCTGTCAATAAGCATTTATTGGCACATACCGGATGCTTAATAAATGTTTATTGATTAATGCATCTATTAAGCACTTACTATTGTCCAGACACTGTATTAAGGGCTGAGGATTCAAAGAAAAAGCAAAACACACACACACACACACACACACACACACACACACACACACACACACGCAGAGTCCCTGACCCCAAGGTGCTTATCTTCTAATTGAGGATATAACATGTAACTAAATCAATAAATAGAAGATTCATACACAGTAGATGGAAGTGAGCATTAGAGGGAACATAGTATCAAATAATACCTCCTCAAAATGAAATAATTTAGTTGTAGTTTAAAAGAGAGAAAACAAAACATTGCTGAATTGCATCCCCAGTGCCCAGCATGTAGGAGATGAATCATAGTTGTTGAATGATATCTAAATCAGTTGCATTCATGTACAGTTAGAAAATCAATTTGTCAAAAGATTAATTGAATTAATTAAAAACTAGACTGGTTCTCTCTGGACAATATAGAGAAGCCCAGTCATCTCTTTACTCACCCGCATGCTACGCCATTCATTTCAATCTCAGTATCTCTTCCTATACAACAAACTAGCTGGAAAACTTATCTATCTCCTTTTTTTCTCTTAAATCAAAGAGAGAATAATAGAGAAATTTCCCTCTGTTGAAAGAACTACTCCTGGGAGGCTTCAGCTCTCCTCATCTCTAGGTGGTACTCAAGGTCAATAGATGATCCTCACATCCAGATCTCTTCCAGAGTGACACTCTTTTTTGAACCACTGAGGAATCTTATAGGTAAAGCCTTCTGTCAGTAGGTTACATTAGCTTCCAACAGAGCTGCTTTTCTACCCCCAGTTGAGTAATTCCTCTCCAGCCCAGTCTTGACCGCTCAGGCAAGGCTACTTTAATGTCTTCATTAACATTTTCAATGGCTCAAATCAGAGCTCTGAGTACTCAGTGACTTTCCTTTCACTTATGAAGCAAAAACTCACCAAATCTCCCTTGTGAAATCAATAATCCTTATTTAATCAACTCTTCATCTCCAAATAGTAGCATGATTTTTTTTTATTTTGTGAATTTTACCCTTTTTAGTCTTAAAATTACATGAGCTCTGGGACTACAATGCCCTGCACTTCTAACCATTTATCATTTTCTTAAAAAAGGACCTCTTCTAGCATGTCTTTGAAAATGATATTTCTTTATACTCACATTTTATCAGTGTTTAAGTAAACTTTCTTTCTTTCCCTTTAAGCCAGCTCATGGTTCACATAAAAAAGAGGTATCACCCTTCATCCTTTACAAGGTGATTTAAGCTTTCATTTTTAAGGCACCATTCATTTTCTGCCCCAAGCTGACGATACCCCAACTGAAAACTGTGTTTCCTTACATGTGAATTTTTAGTAGTTTTTTTTTATTAAATCAAAGTTCTTGATCTACACTTTCAAGTCACCATTTTTGAGAGAGGCACTAGCTTATATCCTTTAATATTTGATTTAGTTCTTCATATAAAAATAATAATTTCTCTCTCCTTTTCAGCAGTGAAATGCTTATATGAATTGGAAGTATCTTAAAGGGTTAATACTTTGAAAAGGCAGCACATTACCCTTATATTACCGAGATCAGAAAACTTTTTACATATTTGATTAGCTCTACAAAGTGACAAGAGGGATGGACTTGGGGCCATTTTGCATCTGGGCCTTCCAGGTGTGTTACTATGGTTATACCTCTCTGAGTTTGAGTTTCAAAGTCCTTAAGAACAGCAGCGCTTTGCACAGTGCGTGGCACATAGCAAATGCTGAAAACATACTCTTTAATTAATTTTTTTTTTATCATTCATTCATTCAGAATGAAGTGAGGTGGTTCAGTGGTTAAAGATCTGGTCCTGAAGTCAGGAAGACCTGAATTCAAATTTAGCCTCAGATACTAACTATGTGACCCTGAGCGAGTCACTTAACCTCTACATCCCGTTTCCTCATATGTAATATGGGGATAACAAGAGCACCCACCTCCCAGATAGTTGTGACGATCAAATGAGATAATATTTATAAAGTGTTTAACACAGTGCCTGGCACACACTAAAAGCCTAATAAATGTCAAACACTAATAAATGCTCATTGACTGTTGACCAAATGACTTGTCTTTTACCTCTCTTGTGTTATTCAGTTTCCCTTAAAGATTTGTATTTGAGGCTTTTCAAATCCAAGACCCCAGTTCACCTCTACTTATACTTCTGTCCTGGCAAGAATCTTTCCCATCCTCTTGCTAAGAGGGGGAAAAAAGTCATTTTCTCCCAGTTTTTTTTTCCATTTGGGTTATATGACTTTCATGTTTCCAATCCACAATCTCAGAATCTCAAAAACTCAATTTCCGTAGAAGACGGTGTTAAAGCTCACTGAAATGGACAGCTGGTGCAATAAATAACACCCCAAACACTGATGGGTAAATGGTAATAAAGAAAGAAAAAGCCTCAATAAGAGGGGAAAAAATAGATGTGATAAATGAACCTATTGTTGGTTTGCTACCCAGATGTCTGTGGGGCTGCATTAAACTACAGCAGGCCTTAATGAACTGGATGCTGAATTTGGCCTCGGGTCACTGACAAGACGGCGGCTCACCCCAGAGCTGATGTGCTTTACTCGGGGCCTTGATAAACCCAGATCTCCTAAGAGAGGTTGAGGAGCTCACTCCCTTGAGCTAGGGGGAGAATTGACAGCTGAGGTACAGTGGAAAGCAATTCTGGCTTTCCGATCAGATGAAAGACTGCACCGGAATCCCAAGCTGATCAGTTACAATTTTGAAGTCATAGGACCTGGATTTGAATCTTCACTCTGACCCAAGCTGTGTGACTCTGAGCCTCTTTGGACCTGTTTTCTTATTTGTAAAATGGGGACGTTGGAAGAGATGACTGCTGGAATCCCTTCCAACTCTCCTTCTTTGGTTCTGTGATCCCGGGGCCCTGAGTCCAAGCTAGAATCCCACCTTCTGCAAGAAGACTTTGCCCATCCCTCCTAATGTGAGAGCTTTCCCTCTGTCCAATATTTCCTGTTTATCCTGCCCGTAGCTTGCTGCCACATATTTATTTGTATGTTGTCTCCCTCATTAGGCCTTGAGATCCTCCAGGGCAGGGATTGTCTTTTGCCTTTCTTTGTGTTTCCAGAGCTTAGCACATTGCCTGGCACATAGTAGCCGTTTAATAAATGCTTGGTAGATTGACTTAACATCCCCCTCTAAGTTGGTTTCCTTGTCTGTGAAATGTGAGGGTAGGACTGGATGATATTGAAGGATCCTTCCCACTCTAAATGTTGCAATCCATGATTTTGCACTCGAAGCATATAGTTCTGTCTGAAGTGTGAGCTGAGCTTGGTTATCAATCACATAGCTGGCCTCTTTGCTGTAAAATCCTTACAAGCCTTCCCCCACCTTCTGGTCTCTTCCTCCTTCAGTACATGGTAAGTATTGCCACGAGGTTAATCTTGCCAGAGTGCACTGTTTGGTGGGTATCACCAGACTGTTAAGAAGCCTTAAGTGTCTGCATTTTACACTGAGAGAAAATGAACAGCACAAAGCTTGTATGACTTGTCCAATAATAGCAGCTAGTATTTAGGGAACACTTGGAGGTTTGCAAAGTCCTTTACCAATAGTATCTGCCCACTGCAGCTCAAAACTCCTGAGCTCAAGCGAATCACCAGCCTTCTCATTTACTGGAAGTGATAGGTGTGTACCACCATGTCTTCCTTCCTTTCTTCCTCCCTCCCTCCCTCCCTTCCTTCCTTCCTCCCTTCCTTCCTCCCTCCCTCCCTCCCTTCCTTCCTCCCTCCCTCCCTTACTTCCTCCCTTCCTTCCTCCCTCCCTCCCTCCCTTCCTCCTTCCTTCCTTCCTTCCTTTCCTCCCTTCCTCCCTTCCTTCCTTCCTCCCTCCCTCCCTCCCTTCCTTCCTCCCCTCCTTCCTTCCTTCCTTCCTTCCTTCCTTCCTTCCTTCCTTCCTTCCTTCCTCCCTTCCTTCCTTCCTTCCTCCCTTCCTTCCTTCCTTCCTCCCTCCCTCCCTCCCTTCCTTCCTCCCCTCCCTTCCTTCCTTCCTTCCTCCCTTCCTCCCCTTCCTTCCTTCCTTCCTTCCTTCCTTCCTTCCTCCTTCCCTTCCTTCCTTCCTTCCTCCCTTCCTTCCTTCCTTCCTCCCTCCCTTCCTCCTTCCCTTCCTCCCTTCCTTCCTTCCTTCTTTCTTTCCTTCCTTCCTTCCTTCCTTCCTTCCTTCCTTTCTTCCTTCCTTCCTTCCTTCCTTCCTTCCTTCCTTTCTTCCTTCCTTCCTTTCTTCATTCCTTCCTTCTTTCCTCCTCCTCCTCCTCCTCCTTCTTCTTCTTCTTCTTCTTCTTCATATTATTATTATTATTATTATCATCATCATCATCATAATCCTTTTCTTCCTTTCTTTCTTCCTTCTTTCTCTTCCTTTCTTCTTTCTTTCTTTCTTTCTTTCTTTCTTTCTTTCTTCCTTCCTTCCTTCCTTCCTTCCTTCCTTCCTTCCTTCCTTCCTTCCTTCCTTCCTTCCTTCCTTCCTTCCTTCCTTTCTCTCTCTCTAGTGAGCTGCTCTTAGATCAGGAGTTCTCCACCCTCAACCGTAGATCAGCACTTTTTATGCAACCTATAATCGTAGAGAATAATCTTAGGCAGTATAAAGTAGAGACATAGAGCCCAGGATGTTATCAGAGGCAGACTTGAACCCAGGTCTCCCTAAAAACAAGACCTAAACTAGCTTCCCTCCCCCATGCTGCTTATTCTAATGTACATTGCAAGTTAATATGAACTGATAGGATATAAGGAATCTTGCCCTCTCATCGCCAGGAGTCATTTACTGCACTGACTGATATTGATTATTTATGGTGTGAAGACAATTAAGTTTTCACCAGGCAATTACACTCTGGGCAAGCATTTGTACTGCCAGGAGGAAATGGAGTTTACTGGAAGTACCCGCCATTGTTAAAGTCTGTTGATTTGTGTTTCTGCTGTTTGGTTTCATGCTTATTAATTACCACTCACACTTGTATTGTACCTTAAGGCTTAAAAATGTTTCTCCCTCTAATGTCTCAGAAGCAGAGTTTGTGACTGTTATTGTACCCATCTTACAAATGAGGAAAGGAAAACACAGAGAGGTAGAGGTAGACAGAATCGCATGGATGCACACCTGCAATGGTAGAGGAAGTTTCCTCACCTGAGAGTCCCTACACCAATGAACTCATAGTTTTTAACTTCCTTTCCCCTCCTCCAACCCCCCCCCCAAAAGAATGGATCGAAGGATTGAATGGATTATGTACCATGTACACAGATAAATAAATACATAATGCATACAAAGTAGTTTGAAAAGACATTGTATTTATATATTCATTTTATATATAGTTATACATGCAACTGTATGTATATGTACATGTACATAATATATTTATACATACGCATATATATCATCTCCTTGATAGAATGTAAGCTCCTTGAGGACAGGTGTTATTTTGTTCATGCCCAGCAAATAGTGGGCAAAGAAGGATGTGATCAAGACAGACCTTATGTGGTGACTTGGCATTTGGGCTGAGCCTTGAAGGAGGCTAGGAAAAGATGCTGGGAAATGCTTTTGACTATCATAAGAAGCAATGAGTGACATCACAAAAACTTTGATCCTGCATAAGCTGCGCTTGCTAAATAAGCCTGCCAGTTCTTTGGACCAAAGAGCCTTAAGATTAACCACTCTCCAGACTTTGTGTTTTGAAGCATTCGTTTTGAGAGACAGAGGAGATTGAGGGAGAGAATACGGAAAAAAGACAACAAATGTCAAGCATATCAATTATTTGGTGGTCTTATTAAGGAACTAATGAATGAATGAGGTGAATGAATGAATGAATGAATAAATGAATGAATGAATGAGGGGTTCTTAACCCTTTTTGTGTCATGGACCCCTTGGCAGTCTAATGTAGCTTGTGGACCCTTTCTCAGAATCATGTTTTAAATGCATAAAATAAAGCACATAAGATGACAAAGGGAAAGAATTATATTTAAATCGTCGGCTTATCAGTTTATTGCATTTATCAATTAAAAGAAAGTTTATGGGTGCACAGTTAAGAATATCTGAAAAAAGGGAAGGAGAGAGGAAGGAAAGTAGGAAGAAAAAAAAAAGATGAAAGGATGGAAGGAAAATGGGGGAGGGGAAGGGAGGAATATTAACTCTTATTGTGTCCTGGACCCCTTTGGCAGTCTGGTGTAGCCAGTGGACCCTTTCTCAGAATCATGTTGTAAATGCATAAAATAAAGCACATAAGATGACAAAGGGAAAGAATTATATTTAAATCGTCGGCTTATCAGTTTATTGCATTTATCAATTAAAAGAAAGTTTATGGGTGCACAGTTAAGAATATCTGAAAAAAGGGAGGGAGAGAGGAAGGAAAGTAGGAAGAAAAAAAGATGAAAGGATGGAAGGAAAATGGAGGGGGGAAAGGGAGGAATATTAACTCTTATTGTGTCCTGGACCCCTTTGGCAGTCTGGTGTAGCCAGTGGACCTTTCTCAGAATCATGTTGTAAATACATAAAATAAAGCACATAAGATGACAAAGGGAAAGAATTATAATGAAATTGTTGGTTGATTTGTTTATTATAGTTAGCATTTCTTTTAAATCAGTGGATGCCAGGTTAAGAACACCTGGAAAGAATGAATGACAAAAAAGCTCTCGCTATTGCTAAAAGCCATCCCAAACAAGATCTAAGTAGTAAATACTTTTTTAAAGGGGAGGTTGGGAAGCAGAGTTTTACATTGTCTGTCAAGTTTAATCTTGGAAAATTTGCTTGTGCTTGAGTTTGAATGTGGCCCTGAAACTAGTGGGAGCACAATAGAAGTGCTGATACAACCTTCATCACAGAGGTGCAAACATGCTCTCATGATTAGTAACCCCAGAACAAGCCTTCTGGACTGTGGACAAGGAAGAATGTTCTTCCTTTGAAAAGCAATCTTTGCCACCGAGGCTCTTTGGCTGGGGCTCAGCAGCTAACTTTGATCTACAAGCCAGTCTCCCTGCAGTGGCAATGATTAGCAGAGTTTCCAGAGCTGGAGCTGAATGAAGCTTACCAATATGCTGAATAGTTTGTACATGCTGTGATTAAAGGGAGGGGCAGGAGGGAAGTGTGTAAGAAGGGAAAAGAGGGTAGGAAAGAAAAGAGCTGCCCATGCTCTCTCTCAGCCTATGAATGGAGGCTTGTTTGGGGTTTCCTGGACCCTTTCTGAAAGGAAGAGTCCATGGAAGTGGGCTTTTGGGGGAGCTTTGTTGAGTTGGCAAAGTGGGTCACCTTAACCTGTTAGCATCCTAGGCAGGACAGCAGTCTTCTGTAAAGCCACCCAAGGGCATAAAGAGGTAGCTGTGTGACCCTTGCTCCTCATTCGTAAAATAGAGACGGATAATAGCACCTACCTCACAAAGTTATTGTGAAGACCCAGTGAGTTAACACGTAAAGTGCTTTGCAAACATGCAAGTGTTACATGAATGCTTGCTATTATTAGACAGCTGATCAGGTCTTTCACCAGAAGGAATATAGCTCTTAGAATTCCTATGTTAACTGGTTTTTCCAGTTTCACAGGACTTTAGGAGACTTCTAAGCCAACCACCTGGAAAAGTGACTTTCCCAAAGTCATTTGGGTACTAAGTGTCAGAACCAAGGCCCCCTAATTCTAAATCTAGTGGGAGGTTTTGTTTGCTTGGTTTGGTTCTTTTACTGCACTAATCCCCTTCCCCCACTTTTTACTTAGCTGTTTGGTTAGTCTTTATTTTTATAGCCACATATTTGTTAAAGTGTCGTAAACCAATCCATGTTAACTGACCAGGATGGCTGCCATCCCTATTGTTTGGTTTTAAATGTAGTGAAAAATCTGCATTTCCAATTAGGAACGAGTCTTAGATACTCAAAAATATGTCCCCCTGTTGATTATAATGAAATTTTTGGACTGCGTGGTCTCTAAGGACGTTTCCAATTCTATGAGTCTCAGAGTTTGGGATTGATGCCAGTTCCTTGACTGTGATACCCTCTGTCGCTGAGGAATGTTCATCTTTAGTGGACTGGCTTGACCAGGGCTTTGAAATCCATGGGTTCAAAGTGAGACAATCTCCCTTAGCTTTGAATGAAGAGGGTTATATGAAAGCAAAAACAACAGATATGTCAGACTACAGTCTCATCAGAACTGAAAAAAATCCCTCTCCTCTAGATGAGGCAAAGAATAGAAATTCTTCAGAAGAACAATTGCAAAATGATAATAATAATAATAATAATAATATTTATATAGCACTTTAAGATTTCTAATGCACTTTGTGTATGTTATCGTATTTGATCCTCATAATAACCCTGGGAGGTAGATGCTATTATAATCCCCATCTTATAGATGAGGAAACTGAAGCCAAGAGAAATAAATGGACTTGCCCAGGGCCACACAGCTAGTAAGTATCTGAAGAAGGATTTGAATTCAGCTCTTCCTGACTCCATGTCCAAGTACAGTATTCTACCCAATGCACCATTTACCTGTCTAACTGCAAAATACATTGGATTACTACTAGGATTCATTACCAGGAATTTAAAGGGCTATGTAGAAGAGTAAAATAAGCTGGTCAGTACAGAAAGCCATTGACCTTTTTATTTTGTATGTTTAAAGGACAATCATGTGGCTTGACTGGACATATTCAATGTAGAATGAAGAGGGAGCTGAGGGCAACAGGGGAGGGACACTAGCATAATCTCTATGTCACACTGTGGGGCGGCAGCAGCAGTTGAAGCCTCCAATAAAAGATTAAATGAATACAGCTTCAGTCCGGGACATCACCAGAGAAGCACAGGCCTTTGGACAATGATAGTAGGAGAAGGAAGTCCACAACAGCCCCATAAGAGGCAGGCATCATTATGTGGATGCTTACAGAAGATGAAAGGGATGCCAAGTAGGAGAAGGGGGCGTGACTAGGGCAGAGAGACTAGGCCCCAGATTGCTACAAGGATTTGAGAGAGAGGCTACCTTGTGTAGTGGATAGAGTGAAGATTGGAAGTCAGGAAAACATGGGTTCAAATCCAGCCACTGATGTGTGACCCTGGGCAAGTGACTTAATCTAAGACCTCAGTTTCCTCATCTGTAGAAAATGGGAATTGGGTGCAGCTAGGTGGCACAGTAGATAGAGCACTGGCCCTGAAGTTGGGAGGACCTGAGTTCAAATCCAGCCTCAGACCAAACACTTGACACTTACTAGCTGTGTGACCCTGGGCAAGTCACTTAACCCCAATTTCCTAAAAAATAAAAAAAAATGGGAATTGGGCTAGATGGACTGTAAGGTACCTTCCAGATTTAACTCTATTAGCCTGTGATATTTCAGAAGACTTTTTCAATACTATCATTTACAGAGCACTTCAAAATTTGGTAAGTACTTTACAAGTAATATCTCATTTTATCCTCTCATAACACTTCTGGGAATTAAGTACTATGATTAGCCTCATTTTACAGATAGGGAAACTGAAGCAGCCATCAGTTGAGTGCCTTGCCTAGGGGAGAGGGAACAGAAGGGGAAAAGAATAAGCATTTATATAGTGCTTATTATATGCCCGACACTGGGCTAAGTGCCTTTTTTTTCTTTTTGAGGCAGTCAGACTTAAGTGACTTGCCCAAGGTCACACAGCAAATAAACGTCTGAGGCCAGATTTGAACTGGAGTCCTTCTGACTCTAGGAACAGTTCTCTATCCGCTGCACCACCTCGCTGCCTGCTAAGTGCTTTTCACAAGTATTATTTCATTTGATTACATAGGGTTATACAGCTGGTAAGTATCTGAGGCCAGATATAAACTCAGGTCTTCAGCACTCCAAATCCAATACTCTACCTACTGTACCATATAGCTCTTTCTACTAAAAACAACTGATCTTTTCTCCCAATTCCCCACTCTAGATAAATAGAAATAAAACAAACAAACAAACAAAAACAGGTGAACCAAAAAACCAAAGTGTCAAAATGCATCAAATGAATATATTTTCATGTTATATTAATTTGTTATGTTACATTATATGTTATACTAATGTTATATTAATATATTTTCAAGTTATATTAATATAAGCATTCCCTTAGTTTTATATGTAGCCTGCCTGGAAAACAATCAGTACTTTTTGAGAGAGGGGGAGAGGGAGGCAATGGGGGTTAAGTGACAATCAGTATTTCTTCAGTGGGTCATGTATTGTAATTCGCTGAATAATCCCAGAACAAGATGTAATGTTCCAAACTGTGTCAAGTTCAGAATTTCCATTCCTTCTGTGTAAATTATTTGTTGACCTAACAGCTTCTCAAGAACATGTTAATCATTCTTTCTTTGTCTTTTTTTTCTCCCTCTCTTTCTTTTTTAAATTAGTGATTGAGGGCCGAGGGGTCACGGACAATGGACCAAGATTTTCCTCCTTACCAACGTATCTACCTGTGAGCTATCACATCCTCAGTGCTGAGACATCATTTTTCCTTAAAGAAACCCACCAGAATTTTATGAGGAATTCCAGTTTGCAGTCCAGAGTTGAATCATTCTTTACATACAAAGCCAAGAAGCCTCCTGTGTTGAATGCTAGCTATGGACCTTTTTCTGTAGAAAAAGTAGTACCCCAGGAGCTAATGATGACTTCAAATTTTTTAGGGTCCAACGACAAGTTTACCTTTAACTGGAAACTTAAAACCTACATTATGAATGATAAGATCTACTTGAACCGGCCCAAAGTCCAAATCTTGTTTTACATTGTGGGTCGAGACTGGGATGAGTATAGCTCTGAAGAGAGACTTCCCTGTCTTCGAGTCTTTGCCTTCAGGGAAACCAGAGAGGTGAGGGGCAGCTGCCGCCTGGCAGGTGACCTTGGACTGTGTGTTGCAGAGTTGGAGCTCTTATCCAGTTGGTTCAACCCTCCCATGGTGGCTACTGGGCGGAAAAAGTCTGTGGGCCAATTGGAAGGAAGCTCTGTGGAACTATATTACACAATTCAACCAGGCAATGAGAAAGGAGAGTGTACAACTGGGGATGTGAGGAAAGGCAATGCCATCCGCCCAGGGAAGGATGGGCTGGATGAAACCATGTCCCATTTGCAAAGGATTGGTACCGTTGGCCTTTTTCAGGCCCAGGAGAATTTTCAACTTAGTGAATTACGGCTCGACAGCAATGTGGTCATCTGGCTGCCATCAAAGCCTGTTAAACAAGGAGAGGTGGTCAATGCATATGTGACTGTCGCCAATAATTCTACCATTGACCTATTCATCTTGAGGTATGTACCTTGGTCAGGCGGTCAGCAAATATTTATCTGGCTTGGAATTCCTGGTGTTTTATTTGTGTTGTACATATAAATGCAAGAATAGATATACCTCTTCCTAAATGTCATTAGTTAAATGGTAGAGAAAAGATAAAGAAATTGCGCTCTCTCCCTCTCTCTCTCTCTCCCTTTCTTACCTCCCCTCTTCCCCCCCCCCCACATTTAAGAATACATTGAGAAGGAAAGAAGCCTACCAATTTTATTGGTGAGTTGAAAAACAGAATAGTTTATACAGGGCATGGTTGTGTCCATCCAGAAGCTTATACTGCCCACTCTGTATGTGTTTGTGTACCTGTGATTTCATTTGTGTATGGAACCTCTAGTGAGGAACCGCCTACCAATTGAATCTGTAACTATTCATAGAGCAGCCTGGGGCATTGAGGGGTTAGGGGAGATACTCAGGGTCTCCCCTGGAGGATTTGTCACAGGTAGGACTCAAACACAGAGCATCCTATTTCTAAAGGCAGCTCTCTGCCTTCCATGACACCCTTCAGCCTCCTTCATTCTTCATTACCTGGTTTTCTGAGAGGTATACTCTTAGGTGTCAGTCAAAGAAGGAGAGGGACATGGTTGTTCTTTGGGTCTCTTGGCCTTTAGAGTTGAGATGCTAATGGAGTGATTGTGCTTTTTTCAAAAGGCCTAAGGGAAATAATAGCCACTTTGACTGTGTGTGCATGTATGGTGGTGTATTGCAGTGTTTATAGTTTGCAGGCTGGGGAAGACTCGGGTAATATACATGAATGTCTCATAGGAAGGCATCCCTCTTAAAGAGAGTTGGCACCTGGGAAATTGTCCTTTCCTTATTAAAATCCTCAGAATAGCCCATGACACTTAATCGTTGCTGACTTTGTCAGGTAAGAGTCAAGTTTTATTAGGATTGCCCTTTCCATCTGCTTAAAAACTTTAAGATATCAGACTTTTAAAAAAGTTTTCCAGGGCATCTGCTCCCTCATACTCCAGTGCAGCATGTGACATTGATAATCACATTGTCCTGGTCATCACAGGACTTGAGGTCTTGTCTTAGTGCTGCCAGGAACTACCCATATGACCTTGGGTATGTCTTTTCTCTTGCTATGGACTTCAGTTCCCTGTTATTTTTAGGATCAATATAACTCCTAACTGTGAACTCACTCTCCCTTTTCTACCTTTCTAGTCATTTTACCCAATATTCCTTTCCATATACTCTTCATTCCAGAGAAATTGACTCACTTAATATTACTAATTCCTTTCAATAAATTTGAGATTTTTTTTTCTGTTTCTACTTAGTTAAGCTCTCCCCTCATGGTAAGATCATGATAAAGCTAAGCCTACCAATATTATACTTGGAAAGGAACATGATCCTGAGATATGATTAGAAGCCTGGGAACAAATGAATGAACAAACTAATAAATGGATGGATAGATGGATGATGGATGGATGGGTGGATGAATGAATGAAAAATCCTTTATTAAGCACTTACTATGGGCCATGACTATACTAAGCATGGAGGGTACAATACCAAAAAGCAAGATGATTCAGAGCTTACTGGCCTCCAAACTGAGCATGTGGCACCATGAATTTGCAGGTTCAAAAAATGTGTAAGAGAAAGAGTTATAAAAGAACAATTCTGCCTGTTAAATATAATGTGTCAGATACTGGCAAGATTATAGCCCATTGGGTTATTTGAATTTATAATCAGATGGATTGGTAGAGCAATATACTAACAAATGAATAATAAATATGTAAGTGAATAAATGACCCATTAAAATCACAACCAGCCCAAGCTTCTGAGAAGTTCACAAGAGAAATCTGCACAGTGCATGCCAGGGAAGTGAATGGATTTGTTTTCAAGGGTCAGGACACATGATGGTGATGGTGATGATGATAGCTAACATTTATGTAACGCTTATTTTGTGCCAGGCACTAAGGTGCTAAGTGTTTTACAATTATCTCACTTAATCCTCACAAAAACCTTGGAAGGCAAGTGCTATTATTATCCTCTTTTTATAGATGAGGAAACTGAGGCAAACAGATATTGATTTGCTCAGGGTCACACAACTAGTAAGTGTCTGAGGCCAGTGCAGGTCTTCCTGACTCTAAACCCAGTGTTCCATCTTCTGTAACATTTAGGCACCAGAAACTTATGCCTACTATTTTGATTAAGAAGAAATTTTTTTTCTTTTTTATTCTAAGAGCTTATTGAGCACAGACAATAATGGCATTAAATTTGACAGTGTTATGAATTGTAAGGGCCTTTCCAATGAAATGTCATTCTTGTGGATATGGAGTGCTAGAAGGTATACTTCTAGCCTCTTGAGATTTCCCCTAGCTTTCAAATAACTAGATGAAAGTCCTTAGGAGAAAATGTCTAACTAGCTTGATACATCTCTTGCATATGTCACATATTTTGTTTCCTCCATCACTGACTTTAAATTGCAGGCAGATTTCCCTAGTGCTAAGTAACAGTTATTCTTTAGAAGCTCTGAGAGAAAAGAAAAGGTCTGCTAAAGGTTTGAGTAAATGAAAATGTTTGTATCTGAGAATTCTAAGAATCAGATTAATAAGAGGGAAACAAATGATCTTCTAGGCAACCACTGGAGATGAAAGAGATTTGTAATAAAAGAAGATAATTTCTCGCATCCTAGATTCCTAGGAACTTCAAAAACAAAACAAAACTCATATTCTTGCTTTGATTTCCAAGATGGATGACTGGACAGTTTTAGTCAAATGGAATTGCTGACTTAGGGGAGCTTGTTCATTTCTTCATGTGATGGAAATATCAAATTCGTCTGTGACTCATGAGATTTGAAAGGGAAATAAGATTCTTTGTGACAGATAGATCATTGGAAAAAGTATATCTGAGTCTTTCTGGAAAGTTTATTGGAAATCAAGATGACCAGTATGACTTGTCTTATGGTATTTTTTTTCAATCAACAAAATCAATCTTTCATCCATGTACAAATTCAGTTAAATTTAACAAACATTCATTGACCCGTACTAGTGACAAATAACACTACTAGAGACTGAAGAGGCAATATAGTATTGAACAGTGGTTATCAGACTTTTCCACAGAGATAGAACCCTTCAGATTAAGTAAAACCTTGGGATTACCCTTATTTTAACATTTTAAAAATGATTATTTTAATGGCTATTAACAAGATCATGAGGTTCATTTCAAAATGGGATATTCCAGGATTCCTTGAAGCAGAGTTTGAGGAAGTGAAGAATTTCAACAGTGACTGTTTATAAATGGGGGTTCATAGAATGACTTCAAGCATGAAAGAAGGCACTGAGGTGAGTTAAAGGGCAGAGTAAGATTGGAGAATGGCATGTTTTGGGGAGTGCATGTGAAGGTAAATAATATGCAAAAAAGTCTGAGAAGTTATGTTGAATGGAGAAGATTTTCAATGTCAAGATATGGGGTTGATTTGATTCTGTAGTAATGGGGAGACTTAGAAGGGGCTTTTTTTTTTTTTTAGCAGGGATGGTCCAATTTTTATTTACCTTAGGAAGATTGCTTTAGAAGTTGTGTGAAAGAAATGTTATGGGTATCATGGAAAAACAATATAGTTTAATGAACAGAGCCTGCCTTGGAGTCAGAAAGATGGGTTCAGTTCTCACCTCTGATATATACTAACTGGCTGTTTAACTCTAGGTAAGTCACTTCTCAGTACCTCAGGAAAATCTCCAAGACCAATGGTGATATATGTTTGTATTTTCATTGATGGAGTTATCCCATTGAGATTTTCTTGAACTGAATAAATTCCAGTTCTGGTCCCCCCATCAAAAAAATACATATTATATGAAGTCACTAGTTGTAAAGTTTATCACTGCCTCCTTCTAAAGAGGCAAGTTGACTCTATACTGTTAGTCATACTCCTAATGGGTAGGCAGTCCTCATACGGTGGATGCTTGTAATATGTAAGGCCCTTTTGGAGACTAGTTGTTTTTTTTTTTTTCTGGTGATCAGGGGGGCTCCCAAAACCTTTCTCCCAAGATGAAATTTTGCTCTCAAAGCCCATTTTAAAAAATAGTCTGGAAATCTGCCAAATATGTGAAATTGGAAAAAAATATCACTGTGCTGGCAATTTGTGCCCCTTTGGCAACATCATTTTCATAAATGATACTCTCTTTTCTACCTTTTCAGTTGTTGTTCAGTCATTTTTCAGTTGTGCCTGACTCTTCATGACCCCATTTGGGGTTTTCTTGACAAAGACGCCAGCATGGTTTGCGATTTCCTTCTACAAACCATTTTTCAGATGAGGAAACTGAGGCAAACAAGGTGAAGTGATTTGCTTAGAGTCACCTAGCCAATAAGTGCCTGAGGCCATATTTGAACTCAGGAAGGTGTGTCTTTCCTAACTAATGACCTCTAATCCAGCTTATCAAACAATGATTAACCAGTACTGTCTTGGGTAGTGTATTTATTGTGGTAATCATGAGGCATATAAGGATGAAGAATGCTCCAGTCCTACTCTCAAGGAGGTCTGATAGAATGGACTATAACATACATGTGAAAAAAATGAAAAAAAAGTTGTGGAAGATATAACATGATACAAAATAAAGAATGCGTGCATACAAAATGTCCTAAGAAAATGAAAGCCAAGGAACATTGTTTTTGGGTGAAGAAATCAAAGAAGATGAAATGGATTCATTGTAGGGTGGGACATGACCTGTGCCTTGAAGAAAGAGAAAGGTATTAATAGTTGGAGATCCATAGAGAGTTTATCTGAAAAACTGGGGCATACCTTTCACAAATACATGGAGATGCAATGTAAGAGATTGAATTCATGAACAAGCTAATAGTCCAACTTAGTTATAATATGGAGGTTGTGAAGGGCAGCCCTGTGACCAAAGTCAGGAGAGATAGACTGAAGATCATGGAGGATCTTGAAACCAAGCCTGATAACCCTGTATTTTATTTTGTTGATTAATGAAAAGCCATTGATTTTTACGACCTAAGTATGTCTTTTTCTTTTTAAATTTTGAGTTCCAAACTCTTTCCTTCTTACCCCTTCCCCACCAAGAAGACAAATACTATATCAACTATACGTGAAAAATTGCAAGTCACATTCTACACCAGCCATGTTTTTTTAAAACAAGAGAAAGAAAGCAAGAAAATCATATTTCAATATGCACCCAGAGTTCAACAGCTCTCCCTCTGGAGGTGGACAGCACTTTTTCATAAAGAGTCCCCTGGAATTTTCACAGATATTTGCACTGATCCTGCATGTTTATCACCATTACAATATTGCTGTCACAGTGCGCATCGATCTGCTAGTTCTTCTCACCTCATTCTGCATCAGTTCACACAAGTCTTGCCATATTTCTCTGAAATGTCCCCTCCCATGTCACTTCCCATGGCACAATAATATTCCATCACAATCATGCACCACAACCTGTTCAGCTACTTCCCAACCAATGAGCATCTCCTCAGTATCAAAATCCCTGCCACTGAAAAAAAAAAAACCTGCCACAAATGTCTCTTGATAAATAGGCCTTTTTCCATTTTCTTTGATCTCTTTGGAATATAGACCTAGAAGTGGTATTGCTGGGTCAAAGAGGATGCACAGTTTCATAGCCCTTTGGGGCATAGTTCCAAATTGTTCTCCAGAATGGTTGAACCAATTCACTACTCCACCAACAATTCATTAGTGCATTTATTTTTACCTGTTTTCCTTCATCATTTGTGATTTCTGATAGTTGTGAAGTGGTGCCTCAGGGCTGTTTTAATTTGCCTTTCTGTAATCATCAGTTATTAGAGTATTTTTCATATGCCTAGAGATAGCCTTGATTTCTTCTGAAAACAGTCTGTTTATATCCTTTGAGCATTTATGAATTAGGGAATGGCTCTAATTTTTTTTTTATGAATTTGACTCAGTTCTATATTCAATATATATTTGAGAAATGAGGCCTTTATCAGAAAAGCCTGTTGTAAAATTTTTTTGATACTATTTTATTATCTATGATATCTTTTAGCAAAATGTAGTTTCCCTGTTTATCCTTTTTAATTAGGTCTGTTTTTGCTTTTGCTTTGTCTGAGATCATGGTTGCAACCTCTGCTTTTTTTTAACTTCAGCTGAAGCATAATAGATTCTGCTCCAGTCCTTTATTTTAACTCTATGTGTGTCTTTCTGTTTCAAGTGTGTATTTTGCAAACAACATACTGTTAGATTCTGGTTTCTAATCTATTCTTCAATCCACTTCCATTTTATGAGTGAGCTCATCCCATTTACATTCACATTCAAAGTTATGATTACTCTATATTTCCCTCCATTCCACTTTCTTCTTTCTTCTCTTTTTATCCTATCTTTCCTCAGAAGTCTATTTGATTCTAACCATTGACTTACTTAATATGTCCTCCCTTTTATCAATCCCCCTTTTTCTTATACCCATCCCCACTTCTTTATTGGGTAAATTACATTTCTATACACAGCTATGTATATAAATTCTTTCTTCTTTGAACCAAATCTGATGAGAGTGAGGTTCAAGCATTGACCACCACCTTCTCCCATTTTCCTCTACACTGCAAAAGCTCTTCCTTGTATGTCTCTTTTATGTAAGAAAAATTTCCCCATTCTACATCTTCCTTTTCCCTTCTCCCAGTGCATTCCTCATTTTTACCCCTTTATTTTTTTAAAGATCATTCTAACACAATTGACTAACATCCATGCCCTCTGTCTATGTAAATTCTGAGCTGCCCTAGTAATGATAAAGTTCTTAGGAGTTACATGTATCATCTTACCACATAAGAATGTGAACAGTTTAACTATATTGAGACCATTGTGATTAATCGTTCATGTTTACCTTTTTATACTTCTCTTGAGTCTTGTGTTTGAATGTGATATTTTCTATTCATCTCTGATCTTATCATCAGGAATGGTTGAAAGCCCTCTATTTCATTAAATATCAGTTTTTTCCCCTGAAGGATTATACTCAGTTTTGCTGGGTAAGTTATTCTTGATTGTAATCCTAGCTCCTTTGTTATCTGGAATATCATATGCCAAGCTTTAATATGAAAGGCACTAAATCTTATGCGATCTTGACCATAGCTCGATAATATTTGAATTGTTTTCTGGCCACTTGAGGTATTTTCTCTTTGACCTAGGAGTTCTGGAACTTAGCTATAATATTCCTGGAAGTTTTCATTTTGGGATCTTTTCAGGAGGTAATTGGTGGATTCTTTCCATTTCTATTTTACTCTCTGGATTTAAGACATTAGGACAGTTTTCCTTGATAATTTCTTGAAATATGATGCCTAGGCCCTTTTTTTGATCATGAAATTCAGGTAGTCCAATAATTCTTAAATCATCTCTCCTTGATCTATTTTCTAGGTGAGTTGTTTTTCTGATGAGATATTTCATATTTTCTTCTATTTTTTTTATCCTTTTGACTGTATTTTATTGTTTCTTATTATCTCATGAAGGCATCAGCTTCTACTTGTCCATTTATAGTTTTTAATGATTTTTTTTTCCAGTGAGATTTTGTGCCTCTTTTGTATTTGATCTATTCTGCTATTTAAGGAGTTCTTTTCTTCAGAGATTTTTTGTGCCTCTTTTACCAAGCTGTTAATTCTGTTTCCACAATTTTCTTGCAACACTCTCAGTTCTTTTCCCAATTTTTCCCCTACCATTCTTATTCCTTTCTTTAACTCTTCCAGGAATTCTTTTTGGGCTCAGGCCCAATTAACATTTTTCCTTGAGGCTTTGTTTATAGCTGTTTTTACCTTATTGTCTTCTTTTGAGTCTTGGTCTTCCCTGACATCATAATGACTTTTATGGTCAAAATCTTTTTTTGTTGTTATTTGCTCATTTTTCCAGCCTATTTCTTGAGTTTGAATTTCATGTTAACATTGGGCTCTGCTTTCCTGGGGATGGGAAGGCATTGTCCTAAGCTTCAGCCTTTTTCATACTGCTGTTTCCTGAGCTAGTTATGGAAGTCTGTAAGTGTTTGCTGCTTCCAAGGTGGTGTGGTCCAGGAAGTGGTGTGGTTACTGCTCTCCTGGTCCAAACTCTGCTCTTTATTCTGGAGAGGTCCCTGGTTCCCTGAACTAACACTCTTTTTGCTTTGGAACAGTGACTAGGGTCCCTTCTCCCTTGTGACCAACTACCAGCAGCCCTCTCCATTCTGGAACTGCAACCCAGAACTGCATATGGGCAAAAAAGTTGCCATTCAGTGACAGCCATACCAATGCCAGCAAAAGATATCCTATAATTCCTTTTTGTCCAGGTGTCCAACCCCATTGCTGTCTCTGGCCTGAGCTCCCAAAGCTGCTACTCTGGCTCCTGTGGCTGTCACCATGTGTATGGACTCTGGACAGACTTCCACCCCACTATCACAAATTTTCCTGTCAACCTCCTAAGTTTGCTTAGGCCAGAACAATGTCTAACTCTGACCTTTTATTGGCTCTGCCATTCCAAAATTTAATTTGATGCATTATTTTAAAGTTCTTCAGAGGGGAATGTCAAGAGAGTTCAACAGGGTCACTTTTAATCTGCCATCTTGGCTTTGCCCCTGACATTGTTATTTCTTGAGCAATGGAAGGGCATAGTTACATATGTGTATTAAAAAATATCCTTGTCTAAACTAATGAAGGATAGATTGGAGACTGGAAAAATCAGAGGCAGTAAAATCATGAAGCTATTATCATAGTACAGGTGAGAGATTGATTAAATCCTGAATCAGGGGTGGTAGCAATGTGAGTGGAGAGGAGGTGATGACTGGGAGAGGTTCTAGGGGAATATATGATGGGATTTGGCAACTGATTATATACGTGGAGTGAGGTAATGGAATGATTGTGATATTGAGCAAGTCATTTAACCTCCATGGCCCTCACTTTCTTCATCTGTGGAATGAAGGAGAGAGACTGTATAACCTCTGATTTCTACTTTAATTCTAGATATATGATCTTAAGCCGCTTGACATGTGGGGGCCTCAATTTCCTTATCTATTCAGTATGGGGTCAGATTGGATGACCTCTAAAGTCTAATCTAGCTGTAAATCTCTGATCAGTGACTCAAGTCTGAGGGACTAGGAGGATGGATGAAGGTATCATCAAAAAAGATGGAGATATTGGGAAGAAGAAGGGGTAGGTTCTGCCAGGAAGATGAACAGTTGGGTTTTGGATAGGTTGAGATTGTGGAGCAAGCAGGATAGTCATTTGGAAATGCAGAACTGGATTTCAGTGAAGAGATGAGTGCTTCCAAATTTAGATTTGAATGTCCTCCTTTAATGGGTAGTTTTCCCTTTACTTGCCTGTCTAATTCTTCTTGAAATTCTTCCTTAGTTTATCTTCATTTTTTCCCTCCCTAAATAGGCGTCTCACTTCATTATCTCCTACCCTTTATTTTCTAGGTTCTCTTTTATTCTTTCTTCCTTTCCCATGGTATCCATTATTCCATAAATTAAAAAGAAAAATTTAAAAAGAAGGAAATAAGTAAGGTAGAATATATAGGAGGGAGGGAAGTGGTCTTAAAATAATAAATTTAGAGGTACCATAAAAATACATACTTATATATCTGTTTTCTCCCCCTTTAGAGAAGAAAAGAGTGTTTTAATTTTGTGTTTGTATCTCCAGTGTTTAGCATAGTGCCTGATACATAAAAAATGATTAATAAATGTTAATTGATTGGCCAGTTTTTTTGGTCTGTGTGGTACAATTTTCAATAAAGTCAATTAAATATTTAAAGGGGTTTGAGATGGTGAGAAAATGGGATTTCTTAAACAGATATCTTTATTACTATCAGAGATGTGTGGTTATCTCCCCCCACCATTTCCTTTTTTTTAAAGAAATTCTACTAATCTCCCTCCCTCCCTCCCTCTTCTCTCTCTCTCTTCTCTCTCTCTCTCTCTCTCTCTCTCTCTCTCTCTCAACACTAGAATTTCTCCCAGTATCTCACCTGCCACCCTTCCAGAGAGTTTTGTTTTAAATTATTTATTTAGTATTTTATTTTTCCCCAATTACATGTAAAAATAGTTTTTAACATTCATTTTTAAAATTTTGAGTCCTAAATTCTGTCCCTCCATTCTCACCCCCCTCATTGAGAAGGCAAGCAATTTGATATGGGTTATACATGTGTCATCATGCAAAACATATTTTCATATTACTCATGCTGTAAAAAAAAAACATAGAACAAAAAGAAAAATACGCAAAGAAATGAAGTTTTGAAAAAGTGTGCTTTGATCTATATTCAAACTCCACCAGTTCATTCTCTGGGGATGGATAGCTTTTTTCATCAGAAGTCCTTCAGAGTTGTCTAGGATCATTGTATTGCTAAGAATAGCTAAGTCATTCACAGTTACATTTTACAATCTTACAATACTACTTATCTTACAGTACTACTGTTACTGTGTACGAAGTTATCCTGTTTCTACTCATTTCACTTTGCATCAGTTCATGTAAGTCTTTCCAGGTTTTTCTGAGACCATCCTGCTCATCATTTCTTATAGCACAGTAGTATTCCATCACAATCACATATCATAACTTCTAACAATATTTTTAAAGAGTCAAAAAAGATATAAAAATTAAGAAGGGAAAAGTAAGATGCTAAACTGATCAATATACTAGAACAGCCTGGCAGAGAATAGGTTTCCCCCTTTCCCTTCCCAAGCAATTCTCTGTGAGGGGCTTAAATGGAACTTTTTCCAACCTTGGCTTCCTGGATACTAGACTGCTAGGTTACAAATTAGTTTGGTAATTTTACCAAATCTCATAGGGAATAACTAAGTCTTCTCAACCAAATCTAATATGCTTTCTTTCCTTTTGTCCAATGGCTTTCACTCCTTCCAAATTAAAATTCCAATAGGAATTTTTGTTGTCATTTTCAGTCATGTCCAACCCTTCATGAGTCTATTTGGGGTTTTATTGGCAAAGATACTGGACTGCTTTGCAATTTCCTTCTCCAACTTGTTCTACAAATGCGGAAACTGAGATAAACAGGGTGAAGTAACGTGCCCAAGGTCACACAGCTAGTAAGTGTGTGAGGCTGGACTTAAACTTAGATCTTCCTTCCTCCAGGTCTGGCACTCTATTTGCTTTGCCACCTGGCTGCCACAGTAGGAATTTAGTACCTAGTTTAAAGCCTTTGGTGGATTGTTTCAATGGAGGTGATCTCACCTGATAAAGGAAAAAGGTCTAGAGTATCATGTTAGCTATTCTAATTGGGATAGGAGTCATTAGCTAATGGATTCAAGTGACAATCACCTTTATAGAAGTATTGTGTTCACCATTTTTTTTTAGGCAGTTGGTGTTAAGTGACTTGCCCAGGGTCACACAGCTAGTAAGTGTCAAGTGTTTTGTCTGAGGCCAAATTTGAACTCAGGTCCTCCTGACTTCAGGGCTGGTGCTCTATCCACTACACCAAGCAACTTACCTCTATTGTGTTCACCATTTTATAGGTCTGTCTATCTATCTAGCACTACTAGGTGCCAGGCATGTGTTTTCTGAGGACACACAATAACAAAACAAAACAAAATCTGACAGCAAAAACAGTTCCTGTACTCAAGGAGTTTACATTCTAATGTAGAAAAACAAAGCAGTGTAGTCTCAGAAAGGTTAAATGTTAATTAATAATTTGAAGAGAAAGGGGATGGGGGAAATCAATAAAGCTAGTAGAGGTAAGAGCTGAACTCCAACCTCCTGATTTTAGCCCACACTCTTTCCTCCTAATACACTCCCTCTCTCAAGAAATACCATATGATTTTTTCAAATAAAGTAGCACAGTGGCTTAATGCCACAATATAGAACCAAACCATTTTATTGGCAATTGTCATATTCATAACAGATTTCTTTTTACACTGACAAAGTCCACAATGGATTCCAGTTGTTCAGCCTTAGGGGATTGTTAGTCTTTTTTCTTTTTTTCTTCTTGCGTTTTCTTTTTTTTTCTTTTCTCTTCTTTTATCTTATCAGTTCAATATAAAAAATGCTTTTGCCACATTTTCCACACTCGTGAAGATCTCAAATATAGTGCCGAATGTGCATCTGAGTTTTGTTTACGATGCTTGGTCTGTCCTGCACTTAGGTGAATTCTTCAGAAAATGTTCTTTGATCCTTAGACTACTGATAAAATGAAATCTGAACTTTAATTCTCATGCTTAAAGTTGTAGGATGAAATTTGACAAAGGGCTGAACCAAAGAATCACTAGGGTTTCCTATCTTCCAGATCTTCCATCATGTGATTTTAAGAACAGCTTTCTCCTGTATGGCTATATGTCTTGGGGGAGAGAGTGGAAGCAGGGTGAGGGAAAGAGAATCTTGGCAGTTCCCTATTCGATTTGATAAGCTTAAAGAGCATGGTGGTAGGTTTGTTTGGGACTTTGTAATTCTGAGGAATGGCACTTGTAGACCCATACATACCTCATGGAAGATGTGATGGAGACTCAGAGATTGGTGACAAATTGAGTTCTTCTCACTATATTATACGGGATCTATTTTTAAATGAGATCAACTGTAAGTTCAACTCAGTAAGAGCCTGATAGAGCTGAACACAGATCTTAGAAGAGCAAAAAAAAAAAAGAAAAGAAAAGAAAAGAAAAGAAAAGAAAAGAAAAGAAAAGAAAAGAAAAGAAAAGAAAAGAAAAGAATAGACCAAGGTCCCAAGTGGGAAAATCAATTTACGCTGCTGATGGATAGCTTGGGGTAAATATCCATGGGAATTGCATTTGCTCTCCCCTACATGGAACATGAAGAGGTTTTCTGAATCTCAACTACCACAGTGTAACATTCTATATAGAAAAGACAGAGGTCCTAGGCAACACAAGCCTTGGAATTTCCTCTCTAACAACCCTAAGTTTGAGAAGTCAGTGACTGCCAGCCCTTTAGACAAGAATGGGAGTTCCTGGACAATGACAAACCTCTTGGAGAGAAGGAAATTACATATATGGCCATCAGAACTGTACCGTGAGCTCCACTATTGCTATGAGTTACTTGGACAGTGTAGGACCAATGGGTAGAAGGTCACTTAAGTTCTTTTTCCTTGAGGGAATACACTTCATACCATCAGTATCTTATCAGGATAAATGGGACTTACCAGAGTACCTCACCCTCCTGCAAACTCCAAGATGGAACCTGGTCCTCATAAGCCCATAGTTTATGGCACTAGGCTGTGGGTAAAATATACTACCCAGCAATTTAAGGACTAAAGAATACACTTCCTCTTATAAATTTGCTTGCTTTCCATCACAAAACAAAATAAAAACATAGACTTCAGTTTCTCCTTTGAGCTGATTTAGACTAAACCACTTCAAAGAAACTTCATAAATTAAAAAAAAAGACATCATGTTGTTTTATAAGCAGTAATCATTGAATTTCAAGTAGTGACTTTCTACTTCAATCAAAAAACATTTATTAACTGCCTACTATGTGCCAGACACTGTGCTAAGTACTGGGGATACAAGAAGAGGCAAAAGACAGTCCCTGCCCTCAAGGACCTTACAATCTAATCAGGGAAATAACAGGCAAACAAATATGTGTGTGTGTGTATATGTGTGTGTGTGTGTATAAGAAATATATATGTAACATATAAGTAACATATATGTATAATAAACATGTTTTAATATAGATCTATACATATACATACATGTTTATATAGTCTATGTGTATGTGTATGTATGTGTATGTATATGTGTGTGTAGACAGATGAATGGATGGATAGATAGGTAGACAGATAGAAGTAGGCTTCATGTAGAAAGTAGGATTTTAGTTGGAACTTAAAGCCAGGGAAGTTACTAGTCAGAGAAGAGACAGGTGAGTGTTAATGTACAAAGATAGAAGAAAAAAACCCTATCAATTTCTTTTCTCCCACCAGAAAAGGGTTTACCCTACAAAATTGCTAGCTCTTTCATTTTCAATTTGGCATAAATACGCCATATCAAAAAAGGGACCACAGGAGGAATTCTGCCATTCGCATGCTCATCATCAGGGTGGGGAGATCCTTAAAACACAATCGAGTTTTCTTCAACTGTGAATTTGGAACTAATTCAGAAACAGGAGAAACTCATTTTCTCAACCGTTGCCTAAAATTCATTTCTCCATTGAAATTTTGTAAGGGAGAAATTATTTTTTTTTCCTTCAACTTGTCATTTTAAAAGTATTCTCCAATAAAGAGAAGTAGGACCAATTTTCTCCTTGCTCACCATACATGGAGCAATGGTGTCCTACTTTAATCTTCTCTCCTCCATCTCTACACAACACACCTGTGTTGCCTGGCAGCCTGTCTTCTGTTAAATGTTGGAGAGCAACATTGCTCTTATGGAGAAACAGCTAGCCCTAAAATCCCCTCAACCAATGCCAAACAATGAAGGAGCCAGAGGCCTTTGGACCTGAAACCAGCTTCCTTTGTTTCTCATTCTTTGATTTCTTTTAAACTGCCCCAAATCACAGCTTGGTCTATAATTAGATGATACTGTCAAACTACCTATGGCCTCCTCTCTGGGAAATCAGAAACTCTTAGGAGGAAGGAAATGTCTGGGACAAGGCCTCTTGGTATGGCATCTAGAGTGTTGGATTGGAGGTTTGTATCTGCGTTCAAATTGCACCTCAAGGACTTTCTAGCTGTGTGATGCTGAGCATCTGAATTTTCCTTCCTAGATCTCAGTTTACTCATCTGTAAAATGAAAAGAGTTGGACTCAAAGGCCCCTACAATCTTGACTTTTGTATGGAGGCACCCCCACTTCATAATACCTAACATTTACATAGCACTTTTAAGGTTTCCAGCACTTGGAACAGTGTCAGGCACACAGTAAGTGTTTAATAAATGTTTTTTGACTGACTTTCAAAGCACTTTATGTATATGACCTCATGTGATCCTTTCCTATGATTTCCTGGGATTCTCACAACTCTAAAAGATAGATGTTATTTGGATCCTGATTTTCACATACGCAGAAACTTAGGCAGAGGTTAAGTGACTTGCCACTTAATCACACAGCTATGGTCTGAGGTAAGATTTGAGCTTCCTGACCTCTAGACCAATGCTCTACGCATTAGTGCAGGGAGGGGGAACCTGCAGCCTGGAGGTCAAATGTGGCCTTCTAGGTCCTTGGGTGCGGCCTTTTGACTGAGTCCAAGTTTTACAGAACAAGTCCTTTTCTTAAGGGGATTTGTTCTGTGAAGTTTGGATTCAGGCTACACATTCCCCACCCCTGCAGTAGGGAAAGCTGCCTCAGCCAGGCTTTCCAAACCCACAAATGAATTTTTAAACCTCTTTTCTATAAGATAAGAATTCTCATGACCAGCCAGAATCACAGAACCTCAGATTTGGAAGGGTCACCTACCCTAGTCCAAGTGACAACCTGTACCAGCGTCACCTCTACGCCATCTCCAACAATCATCACCACCTTTTCTTGAAGACCTCTTGTGAGGGGAAGCCTAATATTTCCCCAGTCTTAGTCTTCATTGCTAGAAAGTCTCACACTGAGCCTAAATCTGCCCCCTCTTAACTTTCACACATTATTTCTAGTTCTGCCCACTAGGGTCAAGCAGAAATCCATTGTTTCCAGGCCCAGAAAGCTTCTGTAAGAAATTCACTGGTACTGAGAGCCATTGGGTCTTGAGTAAGGCTATCTATTGATGCTAGTTGATTATGGCTAAAACGGGGGATTTTTTTAAGCCGGGGATGGGAACCTGGGGCCTCAAGGCCATGTGTGGCCCTCTAGGTCCTCAAGTGCGGCCCTTTGACTGAATCCAAATTTCACAGAAGGAATCCCCTTAATAAAAGGATTTGATCAGTCAAAAGGCAGCACCCAAAGACCTCCACCCCTGATTTAAGCCAATAAGATAGTTGCTAACTGATCTAGCTGTCCTTTGTTGGACACTTCTCTTGGCTAAGTGCTAACCTGCTTAGGTGGCTTGCTGGTCTCATTGCTAGAAATCTCTCCCTGCTTCAGTCCATCTTCCCTTCAAATGTGTCAGAACGATCTCCCTACAGCACAGAAGGTGCTTGAAGGTGAAGAAATATGTGGTGCTTTTCCTTACCTACATTAATTAGGGCAATGAATGCTGGCTCTTGCCTTTACTTTATTAAATAGTAGGCAAATCACCTGGTATATTATTGCAGTCAGAGATTATCCCCAATTGTTTTCCAAGCCTTAAAACTCTCATCTTAATTTGTAGTTAATTATGAATGTCCAGGACACAGACACAAATAGACATATCTTCTAGGGCAGCTGGGTGGTGTGGTGGATTAAAGCTCCAGGCCTGAAGTCAGGAAGACCCGAATTCAAATCTGGCCTCAGACACTTATGAGCCATGTGACCCTGGGCAAGTCACTTTACCCTGTTTCCCTCACTTTCCTCATTTGTAAAATGAGCTGGAGAAGGAAATGGCATTTGGGAGCACCATAAAACTTCCCTTAACTGAGTGCTTCTGAAGTCGTCCTTTTCCTTAGAATATTCATGTCAGATGCTGGTTCTGAATCATCTCCAGGCAATCCACTGAAATCAAGGCCAATTAAGGTGTTTTCTAAAACATGGATGCATATAATCCACTTAGTCTGACTTTTGTGATAAGTATACCCTAATATCTTAATAAAAAATAAAAAGATGACAGGCCTTTTCAGAAGAAAGAGAACCAGAATTCCAATCAGTTTCAGTTTCACTAGTTGTTAATGAGAATGTGCTATGGTTTTTACAGTGCAGTCAGTTGCAGGATGAAAGGGCCAGACAAACAAGAGAGTCACTTATGTCCTTAGATAGGAGCAAGACGGAAGATGGATTCCAATAGCTGAGAAGAATTTTGCAGTTGAAAGAAGCCAGAAGGTGAAGGGGGAGAGTTGAAATGGATAGTATCAATAAGACGGGAAATTGGAAAGGGCCCTTTTCACTCAGCAAAGTACATGCTGACGAGTCCAGTGGATTGATTACCATTGGTTTCTGCAGAAGCCTGTGTCGGGGTTCTGAGGAGTCCTCCGAAGTCTTTCTTTCCAACACACCTTTGCTGGCATTCTTCATTTAGCCAGGAATGGACACCTACTGTATGCGTAGAGAACCCAACCTGCCATCCAGCCTCCTTATGTGGTAGAGTAGGTTTGCCAAGAGTTGATGATAATGTGACGTTGAGGAATGGACGTCCCAGAGTGCTGGACTTGGAGTCGGAAAGACCTAAGTTCAAATCCTCCATCAGATACTTTTGGACTGTGTGACTCTGGCCAAGTCACTGGACCTCTCTAGGCCTTAATGTCCTCATCTGTAAAAAAGGGTTATTAAACAGTTCACAGAGCAGTTGTGAGGATTAAATGATATAATAGTGTAAAGGGCTTTGCAAACTTGAATATAAAATGTTAGTAGTTATTATTATTATTATTATTATTATTATAAAATATATATTATTTATAATATGTATTTTACAGTGTTACATATTATTATAGGGCAGCTAGGTGGTACAGTGGACAGAGAGCCAAGGCCGGAGTCAGGAGTAGCGGAGTTCAAATCTGGCCTCAGACACTTACTAGATGTATGACCCTGGTCAAGTCACTCAACCCTGTGTGCCTCGGTTTCCTCATCTATAAAATGAACTGGAGAAGGAAATGGCAAAGCACTCCAGTATCTTTGCCAAGAAAACCCCAAATGGGGTCACAGAGAGTCAGACATGACTGAAACGTCTCAACAATAACATATTTTTATTATTGTTCATAATGACAATCTCGGGGTCAAAAAAATGAAGTTTGAGTCTGCCAATAATATTGGACATGTCGCTCCACTTGTCTGAGTGACCTTGTCTTCAAAAAGGACATACAAGTCCTCGCGTGGGGTTGCCATGACAATCACCTGTAGATAATGGTAGTCCTGGGTAGCTATAGATATAGATAATAAAATAGTTCTCCCAGGGTCCCAGTGTCCTTATTTGCAAGAGTTGGATGACATGATCTCTGAAGTCCCCAGAGGGCAGCTAGATGACAATGATTACAATGCTCGATTCAGACTCAGAAGGACCTGGATTCTTATCTTAACCCACATGCTTTCTAGTTGTATGACCTGAGTAAGTCACTTGACCTCTCCCTGCCTCATCTGTAAAAGAGGCATAAGAATAACACCTACCTCCCCAGGTGGCTGTGAGGATCAAGTGGGATAATAATTGTAAAGTGCTCAGTATAGCACCTGTCACATCACAAGTGCTACATAGATGTTAGGTATTATTATCATCATCATCATCTCAGCCTCAGTTTCTTCATCCCTAATCAGGAAGCATTTATTAAGTCTTTACTATGTACGAGGCACTGTGCTAAGCATTGGGGCTGCAAGTAAAAGCAAAAAAATTAAATAAAATAAAATGGTCCCTGCCCTTCAGAAATTCGTGTCCTGATGAACAAGAAACATGTAAACAATTGTGCATATACAAGACAGAGTAGGTGAATTTTTTAAAATATGTAAAATAAAGTAGGCTCAGTAGCCTCTAAGGTCCCTTCCTGTTGTAAATCTATGACTTATATCCTTCTCACTCCATATCTAGGATTCCCTCTCTAATAACTAGGATTCTAAAACCACTATGTGACCGCAAAGCCTCATATAAATGTTAAGCTGTCGCTATCATTCTTAGGGATGCACTATGTTTCTGTTTCAATGCTTGGAATCCACAAACCCTGGAGAAGTTTATAAATGCAAATATTCCATTTCACCATTGGAAGAAATGAGGGACCTGCCTACCTGCAGAGCCACCCCATGCCAGGCCCCCATGACACCCTGGAGTCCCATCTCCTGAGCCTTCAATAGTGGCCCTGCTCAGCACTGATTGTCAAGAGAAAATGGCTTAGGGAAAGGGGCAGCTTCCAGTTCAGCTGCAAACCCAAACATTAACAAGAAGGCAGCTGCACGTGAGTGGGAGCAGATGACGAGGCAGAATGGGCCTGTTTTCGTTAAACTCACATTTGCAGCAGAGATGGAGAACATTCGTCTGGGGCTGTCCCCTCCTAGCAAAAAGAGCTTTCGCTTTGTTTCCTGGCATCAGTGAAATATTGAAGTAATATCTGGCTGCTTTTCCAACTTGGGACTGCTCATGTTATAAGCATCCTGGAGCCTGGGGATTTTTTTCCCGTCTGTTTTGAGACTGCTGGGAGGTAGGGTTTGCCTGCTGTCAGCTCAGTCCCTCTGACCTTTCTGAAAATCCATGACTGTGCATGGATGCTTAAGGACAAGGGGATACACTCCCCATTATTCTTTCATTAGTCTTAGAATTCTTACATGCTTTGAATTGCCCCCCCCAAATTAAATCTCTACTCATCAGTCTAATTAAACACAATGGCGACTGATGACATCCTATAGAGTCTGACTTTGACCATGAGAAAAAGCAGCATTTTTTTTAATCTGCCTCCCATAAGCCATGTCTGCTGGCTGATGAAAATGATTCATGAAAGAAGCCTGGAGGAGACTTTGGTGCCATTATTCGATAAGCTGTTGGTTCCTTGGCTGTTGGATAAGTGTCTTCCAAGCTATGGATCTCCAAGAAAACTGAGCCTCTCTGAGCAAAACTCGCAAGGAAGGACCTTTGGTTTTCATTGGCATGCAAAAGCTGCACGAGCTGGGGGATTTGCTCTGTGGTCCCAAGCAGAAAGATGAGCACGCAATCTGGATTTATAAGGATAACTGTAGGTTGCAAACCTTTGGAACAACTGCAGAGAAAGCTGTTTTCCCATGTTCTAGCATCTAAGTTCCTGACTCGTCCTACCTTTATAGCCATATCCTCCAGCTCTCGTTTTATTTGTTCATTTGCCGTGTATACATACCCCATTTGCCATCCAAACTATGTCAGTCACCATTCCCTAAACTTTCTGTCATGGCTGTTGAGTCATTTTCAGTCATGTCTGATTCTTCATGACCCTATTTGGGGTTTTCTTGGCAAAGATACTGGAGTGGTTTGTCATTTCCTTCTCAAGCTCATTTTACAGATGAGAAAATTGAGTCAAACAAGGTTATGTGACTTGTCTGAGGTCACACAGACAGTGTCTGAGGCCAGATTTGAACTTAGGAAGAGGAGTCTTCCTAATTCCAGCCCTAGTGCTGTATCCATTGTATCATCTAGCTACCCTTTCTAGTATTGTGGAAAGATAACCAAGACAGGAAGCAAGAGGCCGGGGTGCTAGTCTCTCCTCTGCTATTAAACCTTTGGGAAGGTCACCATCACTCCCTAAGCCTCATTTTCTTCATTGGTGAAATGAAAAAAACTGGACTAAATACTTTCCAAGGTCTACCTGTTGAAGGCCATTATCTAAGACTTTGTCAGACCTATCCTGGGCCATTCACCATTGAGTACTTTCTGAACTTTCATAAGACTCCAGACTTTGAGGGTATTTCAAATATTTTACATCCCATAGTTAGTTACATATGTGCTATCTCAGGAGGCATGCAGGTAGGGTTTTAGCTCTCATCATCACTTGGCCAGTATGAATTGCTTGTTCTGAGGGTTGGTCAGAGGTTGAATGATTCTTACAGTGTCTATGCCCATAATAGATTCTAAATAAATGTATGATTCAACTTTTAAAAAGCATTTATTAATCACCTACTGTGTTCTAGGCACTTTACTAAATGCTAGGAATGCAGAGACAAAGAACGAAGATAGCCTCTTCTCTCAAAGAACTTTCATTCTACTGCATTAGATTGAATCAGTGACAATAGTTTAGGGGTCTAGACGGAATCATAAGCATGAAGATCAAGAATTGGAAGGGACTTCAGAGCCTAGACTAGCCATTGATACAAATGAGGACACTGAGGTCCAAGAGATTGTGACTTACCTAAGGTCACTTGGGCAGTAAATGGCAGAGCCATTATTTGAACTTAGGACAGCTGATTCCAAATTCTGTGTTCTTTCTACTACATTATGGTTCCTCAGTTTCAAACCACTACCAAGTTCAGAAACGTTTAATGCCTGGTTCCCTGGAGAAACCTCAGGTAAACTCTGTTTTGATCCTTTTCTTGAAGGTGTAATGTGCAATAAAGGAAGGCTTGGAAATCCTCAGATGCCTTTCTTTCCTTCCTTTCCAGGCTCAGATAATATTTGATTTAGCATTATACTTTCACCGCCCTGTAATGTAGCTACTGCAATTAATTCTGTGATGGAACACTAATGGTCTTAAGTAAAGACATTAACAAGCCACTGAATTCATTACCCAGCCACTGAATTCATAAGGAATATTGACAGTTGAGGACAAGGAAAGGAAGAGTAGGAGAGGAAGGGTTGGAGGAGGAGAAGAAGAGGAAGAGGAGGAGTGGTGGGAGAGAAGGAAAAGAAGAAGAAGAAGAGAGGTGGAAAAGGAGAAAGATGAGAAAGAAGAGGAGGAGGAAGAAAAGGAGGAGAAAGAGGAGAGATAGAGAAAGAGGAGAAGAGGTAGAAAAGGAAGAAGAGAAGGAGAAAGAGGAGAGATGGAGGAAGAGGAGGAGAGGTAGAAAAGGAAGAAGAGGAGAAGGAGGAAGAAGATAATAGGTAAAGGAGGAGGATGAGCAAGAGATGGTGGTGGTAGAAGAGGAAGAAGAGAGTGGTTAATGAAGAGTTAAGGAAGATTTCATTTTTTAATGGTGTAATGGATGGGAGGGGGCTTCATATTTGACTATATTCCTTAGGGATACTTTGAACCCACCAAAAGTTCTCATCCAAGAAAATCACCTATATCTATGTCTGAAAGAAGCTTTACAAAATACAAAGAAAGTCAGTCACCTGGCCTTGCTATTTGTATACCTTAATTCTGGAAATATCTTCTGTGAAGCAGGTGACAGCCCTGTTGCTATGGCAACCACTGCTTTTTTTTCCCCCTCAGTTAAGTTTTTAAAAGGTGTTAGGGGGTAAAGAAATACACAACTTTTCTTTTCTATCTCCAAATTGCAGCAATTTTATACAACTGCTGATTTAAGCAATCAGTCCAAGGGTGTGGCTTTTAAAGTCATACTGTACAGAGAGAAATTGACAGAGGCGAATGTATTTTTCTGTGATGAGCAGGGATTCTTTCTTGATGTCACTTTTTCTGTCCAAGAATTGTACAATCTTATTCTTTATCCTTCTCTCAGATGTTTCACTGAGCGCTATTTGAACAATTAATCATCCCCATCTCCTTTCTTAAAGAGGAGGACATCAAATCACTTACTACCCATCCCATGATGTGCATGAGCATCCCTGAAGGAAATCAGAACAGCAATTTGGGAAAGCTATGCATTAGGAAGACCAATATATGAGAGAGGATCTCAACTGTGACATACCTCTTCTTCTGCACCAGGTCACCTTAACTGGATGACCTACTGTGTGCCTTTCTGCTATGTATTTTTCCTATGTTGTAAAATGTTCATTCTGAGTGTCCAATATTTAGAAAATGGTGAGGGTAAGTGGATAGCTGGCTATTCTTCCGACATGCTGAAAGATCTCAGTGGAGCAAGAATAAACTTTGCTAATTGTTTAAATGGTGCTTAAATGATCCCCTGGGTATCTTAACGCTGGCTCCTCCATTGGTCTGTCATCAAACACTCCATCAATTCCCCATTCTGGAAACATGATAACAGAGGCTGCTAAACACCAGAGGATTGTGATCATTGAGTCATAATGAATGCTTGAGGATTAATTTCCATTGCCTTCAAAAATGCAGAGTTTTTGGTTGTATTTTCCTGCATTTCCTGGACTTTATCTGGAGTTCATTCTCCTAAGAGAGTCTTTGTGGAAAAGCAAGTTACAATGGACAGCAGCAAATGAATGGGGCATGTTGATGCAAATTGGATAATATAGAAGAATTGACTTCAAGCTTGCTGAAAAATGATTTGAGTTTCCCAGATGCACAGACAGCTCTATTTCCAGGGAAGTTTAAGCATGTTTCTTAGATTAGAAATGTAAGGATTGGAATTTCCACAGGAGCCAGACTTCCATAGCTCTTGACCTAGTGATTACAAGTCCTTATTTATCTTGAGAAAACCCTTTTATCTGCAGTCTTTCAATGTCCAGACCTAAGGCTGTTTACGTCTAGTAATTAATCAGTCATCTATTAAACACATATGTGTGTCCAGGCCCAAGAGGTTCTGATTAATCAATCTTCTATCCAGCACAAATTATGTGCCAGGCATGGTGCCAAGTGTTGGGGATGCAAAGAAAGGCTGCAACTGCCATTGCCCTCAAGGAGTTTACATTCTAATATATGAAGCTCTGTTAAAGTTAGGATGTGTTTCTAAGTGGAAACAACTTCCATATGGGAACTGCAGATGAATAGGAAGAACATGTCTGGGGTATAATGTTGCCTACAGGAAACAAATGATCCAAGGTTCTAAAAGAAAGACTGACATCTTGTACCTTAGAAATTCCATCATTTCTAGATAATGACACTCCGCTCCACCCACTGAAGGGAATATGCAATGTCCCTGCCATCTTAATTAGACCTTGTTAAATTCATGATGTCTTGAATGGGAGTACTACCTCCGTTAGGATACAGGGTCAAGCTCCATGCCTTCTCAAACTCCACATGGCCAACACAGAACTCATTATCTTCTTTCCTAAGTTCATTCTTCCTCTGAATTTCCCTATTTCTGTTGATGGTAGCACCATTATTCTGATTTCTCTGGTTTGTAACCTAAGTGCAATGTGCTGAGCCTCAAGGTCTATTGAGTCTTTTCAGCTGTGACCAACTTTCCATCACCCTATTTTGAAGTTTTCTTGGCAAAGATACTGGAGTAGTTTGCCATTTCTTCCTCCAGGTCATTTTACAAATGAGGAGACTGAGGCAAACAGAGTGAAGAGACTTGCCTAGGGTCACACAGCTAGTAAGTGTCTATGGCCAGATTTGAACTAAGAAGATGAGTTTTCCTGATTCCAGGCTCAACACTCTATCCACTGGGCCACTTAGTTGCCTCAGAGTCAAGAAGATCTGAGTTCAAATCTAACCTCAGACACTTAGCCTTTCTTTGACTCAGTTTTCTCCACCATAAAATGGGAATAATAACAGCACCCACCTTGCAAGGGTTGTTGTGAGGATCAAATGAAATGGTATTGTAAATCATTTAGCACAGTGTCTGGTACATAGTAGACACCATATAAATATGTATTCCTTCTTCCTTTCTCCTTCTGTCTTTTCCCCCTCCCCATTATCGTCTAATTTCCATGACAGCATAGACTGTTTTACTTTTTGTGCTTTTATGTCCAGAGTCAAGCATAGTGCCTGACACATAGTAGGTGCTTAATAAAAAACTTGATTAATTATTTGTTTTTCTATTGATCATATCCATGATTTATTACTATGGCTACAACCACCATTATTATTGTTGTTGTTATTATTATTATTAATGTTCTAGCTGGACCAGTCTACACTGATGAAATCACAAGTCCAACCAGAATAGAGAGTTTCTAGTTATTACACCTCTGGTGTGTATCAGAGCCAGGGCTTGAACCCATGGCAACTGGATTCCAAGATAATCACTTTTTCTACCAAGCCATTCTACCTCTTATTGTTTTGTCAAAATCCTGGGCCAATTTCATTGCCTATGTAAGATATATCCACTTATGGACTAACTCAATGGCCTTTCCATTCATTTTAATGGCATAATTAGGGCAATATGAAGCCATCATCTACTTGTTTTTTTCCCTGTGTGGATTGTTCTCCTTTGAGTAACCATGAAGCTCACTGAGACATCTTTTAGTGTTCTAATACATTGTGCAATCAACACAATGTCACCCACAAATAGAAGCATCTGGAAAGCTTCATAATTTATAGGGAGCATCCCTTCTAGATAGATTTTACATGAGGTATCCTGACATTTTTTAATTTAAATTTTTAAAAATTAAAAAAAAATTAAACCAGACTTGTGATTCAATCAGTATAGGGAACTCAACTCTGAAGACGTTCCCTCCACCAAATGCAAATCATACTTGTTCTGTCACTTATAGTCTTAAAGAGGAACTGGACATCTCACAGTCTGAAAAATGTAGTATCATTGATCATGAGGGGAAATAGGATGGGCAGTGACATTAAAAAAATGTTTCCATTACCGACTTCTGGTTTCCATAATTGCCTTTGTCCTTGATTGTTCTACAACTTGTCATTAAAATGAGGTAGATAATATCTAACCTTCAGAAGTACTGGGATAATTACTGTATTCAAGACCCCATAAAATCCTCCTTTAAAAGGGACTGTAAAAAGGATCATTCCATAATTGACATTTAGGAAATTCTTATTCTTTATGGAAGTAGAATTGTATAATAAAAAGAATATTGGGCTAGAAGTCTGGAGACTTGGGTTCAAATGCTACCCATTACACTTTGCTAGATGTGACACAATGGGCAGGCCACATAACCTCAATTCGCCTCATTTTCTTCATCTGTAAAATGGGGGAAATGATTTCCAGCAGCTCTGTATGTTGCCAAACAAATGTAGGACTATATTAGCAGAGGGAGTTTCCTCACCAAGAATTGTCCAGTTCTAACATTTTTCTCACCATACATTGTTGTCTCTGAGTTTAGGCATAAAATGACGACAAAAGATCCCAACCCCATCGATAGAAGAAATATGTTTTCTCTTTGTATTATTATTATTATTATTAGTTATCATTAACTGGACCTATGATTTCAATGGAGTAAGGAGGAATGTCTTCCACTAGTTGACATTGGCATCTTCTTTGCAACTTACCATCTTAAGAGAGTTGCGCAGAGTACTGAAAGGTGAAATTATTATTGTTGTATGATAGCTAACATTATTAGTTATTAATGTGCTATTATCTAAATAGCACCTTAAGGTTTGCAAAACTCTTTACAAACATTATCGCATCTTATCCTCACAACAAACCTGCAAGTAAAATGCCATTATTATTTCCATTTTATAGATGTGGAAACTGAGGCTGAGAACGATTTAGAGATTTCCACAGGATCACACAGCTATTTAGCGCCAGATTTGAATGAAGATCTTCCTGACTCCAGGTCCAGCATCCTACCTACTAAATTGCCCAATTGCCTGGGTTAAGCTGGGTTTATGTTAAACCTGTGTCTTCCTTGGAGTTACCAAGGCCAGTTTTCCATCTATTATACCACTTATTTTAAAGTTGAAGAAAAAAACACACAAAATATTTGAGCTAGATTCCTTACAAAAGGTAGATATAATGAATGGATGGAAAAAAGATATTTTATCTGAATTTTTCATCATATTTTTACCCTCTATTGAGCACCCACAATGATCTTATAGGAGTCATAAGTCCTGGAAATACTGGACTCTTCTATTCTTTGGCAATTATAGAAAACATGGTAGAGTATAATAATGCTTTTTATGTCATCCTACCTGCCAGTGTTTCATTGATTTGCAGAATCAATTTCAGAAAAGGAAGGCTTCTAAATGATCTAATGTACTCCTGACTCTTTCATTTGACACATAAGGCTTACCAAATGTTATGCCACCAAGTAGTGATAGAACTAAAACCATTTGGACCAGAGCATTCTTGAGAGTATTAAATCTTGTTATAAAAGAGATTTTATGAGAAAACTGGATCTTTTGTGCAGCTACTACCACAGACTTTCATCTCAATAACAGATAATTTTTTCACTCAGTTAAAAAAAGTATTCATTTCTCTGGACTTCAGTCGAAAGTGAAACATTAGGTTTAGAGAAAATTATGACTCAGTTTATGTTGTCATCTGAAGGCTTTAGGATAAGCCTTCGCTTTGGAAATGAAAAAGTGGGGCAGCTAGGTGCCACAGTGGGTAGAACACCGGCCCTGGATTCAGGAGGACATGAGTTCAAATCTAGCCTCAGACATATAACACTTACTGACTGTGCGACCCTGGGCAAGTCACTTAACTCCATTGCCTAGCCAAAAAAAAAAGGAAATGACAAAGTGACTTTAGACTTGATGTCAAGAAAAACTTAACACTTAGCACCATTCCAAAGTGAAATGGGCTACCCCAGAAGGTGGGGATCTGATTCCCCCTCACTGGAGACCTTTAAGAAAAGACTATCTGACCACTAGACAGGCATGTAGAAAAGATTCCTATGTGATGAATGGTAGCATCCAAGATTCCTCCTAACTCTAACGCTCTGTGCCTCAGTTTCCCCATCTGTAAAATACAGAAGCCACACTTAATGACCTCTAAGTTTCCTTCCAGCTCCCAATCTCAATGAACCTATGATCCTAATTGCAATAATAATAATAACCATTATGTATATAGCACTTAAAAATTTAAGAAGCATTGTACTCTCAATAAATAGATGATGGATAGGTGATGATGATAATGTTGATGATGAAGATAGATGTATCTCATTCTTTCTGTTGAAGTCTTCACACACAAAAAATGCCACTTTTCTCAAAACAATCCTGTGAATTAAGTAGTAAAAATATTATTATCCCCACTTTACAAATGAGAAAATCAAAGTTCAAAAAAAGATGCTTTTCCTAGTTATCACACTTACAGGCTTTCAGGGACAAGATTTGAAGTTCAGGTTTCTCCTATCCCGAGTCCAATACTCTTTTCACTACATTCCACTGATATCTAAGTGATGAATAAAATGACTATAATTCCATATTCCTAGCATGCTAAGGCAGTTTTCAAAATATACTCTGACTCGGCAAAATAAAATTCCTGAACAGTTAAGATCTGACCCACATAGAAACCGAGAACCCTCTTCTTCTCAAAGCCTCACTGATGAAAACTCCCTGGAGACTCTCTTCAAAGACTATGTTAGAGACACAAATGACCATTTTAGCTGTTGGAACAAATTCCAAGCACATCCCATGAACATTGTTAACTGAAAGGAAAATTGTACCCTTTGTCACTTGTTTATTTAATAATTTGTCAAAATCCTCTTTAGTATCTCAAAGGAACTCATGTATATGTCACATGGGCCCCACACAGTTAAAGAGTTTAATTTATCTGCATTAACCTGCTCCATTGGTAATGTCAAGTAGACCACATAAATCCCATTGTCTCTGCTTTTCTTATATATGTATGTGTGTGTGTGTGTGTGTGTGTGTATGTATATAGTTTTTGTATAGACTTCTTCTTTTGGCCTGTACCTGATATAAAACTTCACTTTCATTTCATGTTATCAAGATTCCATCATAGGGAAATAATGATAGTTTTCCAATATGTAATGCCTAAAGATACAATCTTATCAGCATCTCACTGTGTGTATTAAAGTTTTATCCATTAGACCATAAAATAATAATGCTGTAAATAAGCTCAGTGTTAGAAAGACTGTGGCGAATTTCCAACAGATGCCTTCCTGGTTATACAGAGTTTGATGTCATAAAAACCAATGTTTCTTCATGTTAAGGTGGGAAGTTTCTTCTTGGAGATTCTCGGCCATGGAAGAAAGTTATTTTGGGCTCCCCAATAGAAATAGAACATCTCATAACAGGATGTGTGTGTGTGTGTGTGTGTGTGTGTGTGTGTGTGTGTGTGTGTGTGATTGACCCCTTTGGCAGTCTGTTGAAGTCTATGGACCCCCTTTCCAAATGGTGTTTTTAAATGTCTAAAATAAAATACATAGAATTTAAAAAATAATAATTGTATTATAATATGGTTATTAAAAAAAAAGTTCACGGATCCCAGGTTAAAGACCCATCCTCCTGGATGGAAAATGGCCCCATGCCTAGGACTAATTAGTATATAAACCAAGAAAATTCAACCACCTTAAATCCTGTAGGGTAGTCAAGATATTCATATACCCACATTCAGAAGCTGACCTCTCTAGGAGGTCTTCTCTGAGCATAAGTTTTTAAAGGAGAATGACTGTGACTTATGTCTTTATTTCCTTGGTCCCTGGAGCAGTACCTGGCATAAGGTAGGTGCTTAATAAAGATTTGCTGTGTGTTTGTTTGATTGATCTCCAGCACTCAGAGTAGACATGGCCTTGTCTTCTAGGAATCCATATCAGTCAATCAATAAACATTTTTAAACACTGCTATGAGTCTAGTACTGTGTTTAGTACTACAGATTGAAGGCAAGATTCTCCTGCCATTCACATTAAATTCTAACCCTGTTCATGGATCATAAGATCCCAAGGAATTGCAGATTAAATGATGGAAGGAACATTAGAGTTCTAGTCCTATCCCTTCCTTTTATAGATGGGTAAGCTGAGCCTCATAGAAGTTTGACCTTTGGTTCACCCAAGGTCACATGGTAAGTACCAAAGACGGAATTTGAATCCAGTTCTTCCCAACTCCTAAATTCACCAATTTATCCATTATCCAGGACATTGAAAACTAATAGGTTCATCTTTTTGAAGGGGAGAAAGGAAGTCTTTTTTTTCCAAAATTATTATAATCTGGTACATACAGCCACATTTTTTGGCTATGGAATTTTCCTGACTTCTGACATGGGCTTTTCCCTTTGTAGTCATGGGTTCTTGTTATCGTGTTCTTCCCCTCAAGTACCCCTCCCCAAATTCCCAAGCCTTACCATGTAAAATCCAATTCTTCAGCCCTTTGTACAGCTGAGTGGCCTGTATTTTTTTCTTATTTGATTTGGCTCTTTTCTTGTTTTAGTGGGAAAGGAGCCAAAACATGAATATTCATGGCACTGTTAAACAAGATTTTTATTGAAAACAAAAATGGTTCTGAAGGCTTTCATTTGTCACTCTCCAGCCAGCCAGCAAAAGCCCCATTGAACAGATTTATAGTGGCAATTTTTGTTGTTTGCAGGTTACTTTTGGTGAGGATGTACAGCACCCTCCCAGTGAACAAGGTATCTGGGCTGCTTCTCCCCCAACCCTTTACTTTTAGACTTACAAATGAGTTCTTCTATTTATATCTTTCTGACTTTCCCTACCCCCTCTTTAAACAGTGAGGGACAACCAAGAAGAGCGGAAGACATCACTCTTGGACTTGTTTGTGTATAAGAGTGTGTGTGTGTGTGTGTGGTGTGTGTGTGTGTGTGTGTGTGTGTGTGGCGCGCGCGCGCCAAGAGGAAGAGGAAATTGTATTTTGGTTTCTTTCCTGCTTACCCTGGATAGCAAGTGGACTGAGGTTGAGATTCCTCAAATCATCCAGAATTGGATCTTGTTTTATTCTATCTAATTTTTGCAAGACCCTGCTTGCTATCTTTTGTATTCAAGTGGGCGGCACCGCTCTGCGATATTGATTAATCAATGCATTATTCTTACATGCACATTCTAGCAGTTCAGGGCTACTCATTTTTCATGCGTCCTATTGTTATTTAGCAGAAAATAAATATACCATCAGAAGTGTATTGCAGGGCTGACTAAAATGATAGGGTGATTTTTACTTCCAGCTTTTTTGTAAATGGTACTCATTTATGAAACGGAAATTCCCGGGAGGAGATGTCAAATTTTCATAAGGTGAGGGTTGTTGAGGGTGGTGGTTGTGATAATATGATGGAGGCCCTGAAGATACAGATCTTATTGCATATCATTGCTTTTTCCCCCGGAAATGCATCAATGATATGACTGTGTCTGTTATTCATTTCATTCAATAGTCATTTATTAAGCAACTAATAAGTGCCCAGCACTGCGCTAGGCTCGGAGGAGACAGGGCCAAAATAAGAGCAGTTCCTGATCTCAGGGGGCTTACATTCTATTGACGGGAAACAACATTTACACACATAATTAGATAAAGACATATGAACATGGATAAAGAGCTGGCCTCAGAGCCGTGTAGACCTGGGTTCAAGTCCCACTTCTGACGCATTTTGGCTGGGTGACTCTAGGCAAATCATTTCATAAATCACGTCTTCTAGACCAGAGGTGTCAAAAACATCACCTGTGGTTCACGTGGCCCCCAATACTCCCCAATGAGTCCTGAACCAGATTAAAACGTTAAATATTTAACAAAATAAAAATGTAATAGTTCAAAGATGACATTGTATTTTAAAATTAATCATTATGGAACCAGCAGGGATCCTTATGTACAGATTAGTGGTCTTTGTTTTTCTTTGAATGTCACACAATTATTCTTGGAAACTCTCTGAGACTAAGTTATAGAGAAGGCACCCACCTGCACTAGCAGAAAGAGTTTTCTTATGTGGGCATTCCCAAATCAATGGAATTGCAGATCCAGTCTCTATCCCTATTTCTGTGCAAATGAGAATAGCTATAGGAAGTAAACTTGGGATTGAAAGGATGGTGCAGTGGGTAAAGTGCAGGACCTGGAGTCAGAAAGCCTTGAGTTCAAATGTGACCCTGTCTGACACTCACTAGCTGTGTGACCCTGGGCAAGTCACTTACCTCACCATTCTTGCCTCAGTTTCCGCATCTACAAAATGAACTGGAGAAGGAAATGGCAAACCACTCTAGTATCTGTGCCAATAAAACCCCTGATGGGGTCATGAAGAGTCATACATGACTTAAAATAACTGAACAACAACAGAGGAAACACTTCAGCTACACTTTGAAGGACATAGGATCAATGCCACATAGGAGGAAATAATAAAACAAATACTGGTCAAAGGAAAAAGTGAAAAAACCATCTTGAAACAAAAGTCCTCTTCTCTCATTTTGATTTCCCCATAATGGGGAAAAGTGTGCAGGGCAAAAGTCACAAGGCAGTGATATAAATCATTACCACAACAGCTTAGGGAGCTGGCGGTAAATGCCTCTTTAAGAAAATTTTGTATCTTCATATCTTGATCTCACTGCCAGATTAGAAAGGGAAAGGGAGCTCTTACTGGTCAGTTACTCAATAAACATTTAGCAATCACTTACTATGTGCTAGGGACTTTGCGAAGTGCTAGGGATGCAAAGAAAGGTTAAAGATGATCCTTGCTCATAATCTAATGGGGAAGATAGCATGCAGACAACTCTGTACAAACAAGATATATATATAAGGCAAAAAGGAAGTAATCAACTGAGGGAAGGCGCTGTGTTATCGGGGTTGGGGAAAGGCTCCCTTTAGAAAGTATGATTTTAGTTGATCTTTCAAGGCATCCAGGAAAGCCAGGTGGCAGAAATGAGGAGGCAGAGCATTCCAGGCAAGGGGTCAGCCACTGAAAATGCCCAGTATCAGGAGATGGAGTGAGCCCTGTGTGCAGAATTCATGAGGAGGGAGCTGCTTATTCTAATGTGATTTTTTAAAAAAAATAGGTGATGTTTCAAAGGGAGGGAAGCAAGAGTATCCTGTGGAGGAATGGAGAGAGGGCTGATTGGTGGTCAGTGGAGAATACAGATATAGAGGAAGATGGACTTTGGGTGTGTGATTCTGAACTCTGGGTGGCCAGATTGATCAAAATTGCAGTGTGGGAATGAATTGCTATGGCAACATAATATTTGTTCTTAAAGAGAAAACAAGTAATGGAAAGTTCGTATCGGGGGAGGTGGATGGCAAAAATTCAAAGACAAATAGAGTATGTGGGAGAGTTTATTTGAAAGGTAGATATGTTTGCTCATGTTTCTTTTTTGCTCCTTCCCCTTCCTCCCATGAAGATTAACAGAGAAAAGATAAGTAAATCTTGTATGTCAGATACTGGAAGATGTTTATTTAAAGGTCACGTAGGCAACCAAAGTATCATATTTTAGAGGATCTTAGATTGGGAGGAGATTTTCAAAGACCTCTGGTCTATTCCTACCAGAATAAGAATTCTCTTAACAATCTTCCTGGACAGTGTTCCAGTCTATGCTGAAAGCTCTTTGGCGTGAGAATGCAGCTCCTTCCTCTCGAAGAATTCCCTTCCACTTGCAGACAGCTCTAAGTAGTAAGAAGATTTCCTAACATAGAGATGCAGTCTGCAGCTCTGCAACATCCAGATATTACTCCTAATTCTGTGCTTTAGACCCAGATGGAAGAAGTCCAATCCCTCTTACCCATGGCAGCCTTTCAGATAATGAAAATAGTTATCCTGACCCCTAAGTATTATCTCCTTCAAGGTAAACATCCTTCATTCCTTCAGCTGATCCTTGTGAGGCATGATTTAGAGGCCATTCACTATTCTTATTAACCTGCTCTCAAAACTCCACTCAATCAACTTTTCACATATATTATTGATCTGTTATAATATTCAATTACACTGATATTATGGAGCAAGTAAATGAAGAAATGACAAAAATCCAATAGTATTTGTAAAGTGTTACGTGAATGCTAACTATTAATATTATTATTATTATTATTATTATCGTGAAGCCAATCTTAGCACAATAGATTAGTACACCCTTTCATAAGCAATGGAAGGATTGATTTGATGACAGTGTAAAATGGGACAAGATGACAGCAAGGCAGCTGGGGAGAAGATAGATAGATAGTTAAGTGGAGCGTATCTTCAGCTGCCTAGATTTTGTGGGCCACATGAGGAATTTAACCAAACAGGAATGGAGGAGATGTTCTGGAGAGGAAATGGTTCACCTTTAACCAAAAAAGCACCTGTTATTAAGTAGCTGAAAACATAATAATAACAACAAGATCACTTCTTTAAAAAATAAAATAAAATAAATGAAAGAAAGACCAGAATACACTAGTCATGTCCTTTGCTGCTGGTGGATAGATCTTATGCTTAGATCTTAGTGTCACTTTCTGATAGATTTTGGGTGTCAGATTTTATCAGAGAGATTTAATGCAAAGATGTGTTTTTTCCAATTCCTGCCTTTTCATCTGATTTTAGTTCCTTTGGTTTTATTTATACAAAAGCTTATAAATTTTATGTAATCAAAATGGGCTTTCCCACCAGTAACATACGGTCTCTTCTATCTCTTCTTTAGTTATCAATGTTTCCCTTACCCATAATTGTGAAAGATAGAACCTTCCACTCTCTCCTAATTTTATGTGGCATGACTTTTTATATGTAGATCATTTATCTGTGTGAAACTGATTATGATATAAGACATAAGATGTTGATCTAAACTTATTTTTTACTTCAAAACTGCTGTCCTGCTTTTCCTAACAGTTCTGCTCAAATCTCAGCATCTCAGAATTGGGAAAGGAACTCAAAACCAATGAGTCCAGACTGCACCTGAAAAATAATCCAGTCTATTATAGACCCAGCAATCTTTTGTGGGTACCAGGGCAGCGCAAGGTTGTTCATCTTTTTGCTACTGCTCACTCTCATTAAATGCCCCACTTCCTTTTCTGATCATACATTTCCTTTATGGTGTCCTTCCTGACACTCCTGAGGTGTGAGTCATCATTGGTAATGTGCTGTATCCCAGGGATACCCTGCATGCCTCTCTCCTTTGCTCTTTGGGTCACCTACATCGCTGATCCTTATAAGAGTACTCTATGATTTATTGTCAAACGGTATCATTAAGATAATATTTGTGACCCATAGAAGAAAGAGTTAAATGATATTTCTGCAGGATATAGATAAAATTAGGTCAAGGCAATTAAGTGAAAATAGTTTTCCATTGAGGTAAGTATTGAAACAGTACAAAATGTAATACCCTTGGAGTTGTTTCACCTTCTGACATTTGTATAATTGTAAAAAATAGATGATTCATTTAGACTGAATTAAATTTAAGCTAAAAAAAAATAATCACTGACATTTATCAGCAGGACAACGGATATGACTGAGTCCAATAGAGTTTATGCGTTTCTTCTCAGTATTTCTTGGCATTTATTTAATTACTTGTCCATGCTTGAAAGACAGCTGTCTAATAATAGCAACTTCCACCATCCATTTATGAATTTCCAGAGATTCCAATGCTCAACATGAAACTCTCCATTAAAAGCCTTTCTTCTATCAGTGGGATGAAACCTAAGTCTTCTTAGTGATCTACCAACCCAGGGGTAATTGAAGACTGAAAGGTAACTGTACAGTGTCCAAAGGAAAAAGAATAGGGAAATTTAATAGAGCATTGACCTTTGTCCATGACGATGATTCCATTTTTCCTACCTGTCCAACACAGGCTTTGAGATTCTTTTCTCCTCTTACGTTGGATGGGTTATATTATATATTCACATTCCTTATTTTCAAAAGCACTGCAAACCTTAAAGCATTATGTAAGCATTAATTATATAGTATTATTATTACTATAAATGACACAAGATCAACTCAAGTCAACAAAGAAGCAAACATTTATTAAGTACCTACTGTGTGCTAGGCACTGTGCCTTTATAATTATTTTTATAATTATAACATAGATATATATAATTTCTAATTATAACACTTTATAATTATTATTTCATTTGGTTCTTACAACAACCCTGGGAGGTAAGAACTATTATTGCTTTCATTTTACAATTGAGGAAACTGAGGCAAACAGAGGTTAAGTGATTTCCCTAGAGTCACACAGCTAGTAAGTATATGAGGCCAGACTTGAACTCATGTCTTCCCTGACTCCAGGTCCTGCATTGTATCTATTCTGCCACCTAATTGTCATACATCATTTATTAAAGTAAGTAGTACATGCTAGGCACTGTTCTAGGGACTGAAACTTCAAAGAGAAGCAAAATACACACACACACACACACACACACACACACACACACACACACACACACACATACCCAGACCTTGCCCTCCAGTAACTCACGATATAACAGGGACACAACATGTGAACACTCATGTGCAAACAAAATATGATCAGGACAAAATAGAGATAATCTCAGAAGGAATGAACTAGCATGAAGAGAAACCAAGAAAGACTTCATGAGGAAGGTGGGATTTGAGCCCAGTAGGGAAGGAGGCCAGGAAGCTCAGAAAGGTGAGAAGGAAAAGAAGTCTAGACATGGAAGAAGTGAAAATTCGAGGAGTTAGGAGATGTAACTTTCAAATATGTGTCACTCACAATATCACAAATATGATATTGGTGTCTAATAGGATTAAATTGAAAAATGGTACCATATTGTACAGTTACGTTCAAGTGACACACAGCCCATACTGTGATGTATTATGCATGGCAGAGACTAAAAAGCTGATTACCATACCCTAACCACTGATCCTGCTTTTTTGATGTCCAGGAGCCCTTTGACAAGCCCATCCATGAAATAGATAGGTTTATGTAAGCTTTGAGCTTTCATCCTTCAATCCATCCAGTTTAGTCAATAGCCATATGATTTTCCCAGCCATCTCCATTCATACTACCAGAATTCTGGTGATCCTCCTCATGTACGCCATCCGCAATAACTTGGTCTCTGCCCCTGGGACTGGGCTTTGAGATTATCTTTCAGATATCTATCAATATCAATTTTGATATCATTTGAGATGTAACCTTTTCTTCTTCAGAACGAGGACTGGTTCACCTGAAGACTTCCCAATCATTTCCAAACCATGACGAACATTCTCCATCTCTATCTATCTATCTATCTATCTATCTATCTATCTATCTATCTATCTTTCTATCTATCTATCTTTCTGTCTGTCCACACATGCATGTATACATGCATACATATATGCATATATATACACACAGACATTTCCTTTAAGAGAATGTAAGTTTCTTAAGGGCAGAGAGTGACTTTCTTACATGTTTTTATTTGTATTCCCAACACTTACAACATTATAAGTGTTAAATAAATATATTTTCATTAGAAAGGAAATAACTGGCCCCAGGTCATGCAGGCAATAAATATCAGGGCTGGGATTCAAACCAGAGAACTCAGAAATCCAGTGTCAGTTCCTCCATACCTATCAATATCAATGAAATAAATTTTGAGTAATATCTTTTTCTTTCCTTCTATACATATTCATTTATCTATATCTAATATATACATACACACACATAAACATGTATATGTATATAGTATGCATATCAATGTACTATATATGTATATGTATATAGTATTGTGGTGCGTATATGCACATATGTGATTATATGTATATGTACACACACACACACATATATATACAGACACATTGATATAGATATAGTGATGCACACTATACTCAAAGGGCTATAAAACTGTGCATACCCTTTGATCCAGCAATATTACTACTAAGACCTATATATACAAAAATATTAAATTGAAAGGGTGCCATTATTTGGAGAATGGCTAAAGAAATTGTGGTATATGATTGTGATGGAATACTATTGTGTTATAAGAAATGATGAGCAAGTGGACTTCAGAAAAACCTGGAAAGACTTGTATGGACTGATGCTGAGTGAAGTGAGCAGAACCAGGAGTATGTTGTACACAGTAACAGCCACATTGTGCAATGACTAACTTTGATAGACTTAGCTCTTCTCAGCAATGCAAGGATTTAAGACATCTCCAAAAGTCTCACAATGGAAAATGCTATCCACATCCAGAGAAAGAACTATAGAGTTTGAATGCAGATTGAAGCATACTATTTGCTTTTTTTTCTTCCATTTTGTTTGGTTTCTTCTTTCTTTTGGTTCCTTCTATTGATTCTAATTCTTCTTTACAACATGACTAATGTGAAAACATGTTTAATAGGAGTGTATATATAAAGCTTTTATATCAGATTGCACACCATCTTGGGGAAGAAGGCAGGGAGGGAGGGGGAGAAAATCTAAAACTTAAAAGCTTATGGAAGTGATTGTTTAAAACTAAAAATACAGTAATTAATTTAAAACATTTTTGAAAAGAAAGAAATGATGAACAGAATGCTCTCACAGAAACCTGGAAAGACTTACATGAACTGATGCAAAGTGAAGTAAGCAGAACCAGGAGAACATTAAACACAGTAACAGCAATATTATATGATGATGAAATGTGGATGGTTTAGTTATTTGCAGCAATACAATAATCCAAAATAATTCCAAAGGACTTATGATGAAAAATGCTATGTGCCTCTGGAGAGAGAACTGATGGAATCAGAATGAAGATTGAAGAATACATTATTTTTACTTTATTATTCTTGGGTGTTTTTTTTTGTTTGCCTTTCTTTTGCAACATAGCTAATATAAAAATGTTTCACATGACTGCACCTATTTAAGATATATCAAATTGCCTTCTCTAGGAAGCAGGAGAATTTGGAACTCAAAATTAAAAAAAAAAAGAATGCTAAAAAATGTGTTTGCATGTAGTTGAGAAAAAATAAAATTAAAAGTAAATGAAAAGCAAAACAAAAGAAAATTGCTATCCAAAAAATTGAAATGTTAACCACCATATATAACTATTTTGATGTATTATATTAATATAGTGATGCAATATAATATAAAATAACAATATTCATTCATATATACTTGTTATTATGATAGATCACATTTCTTCTTAGAGAAACTGCAATTTTTATCTTTTTATGTCTATTGTCTTCAGACTTTCTGAAAGGATTTTTGCAGAAACCCTGAGTCATAAGGGATCTTAGAGACCATTTTATCATTCTTCTTTAAATAAGATTCTCATCTACAACATATGTGAAATGTGATCAATCACCCTTTGCTTGAGGGCCTCTAGGCGTTCTGCTCCCTAAACCCTCTGCTCCCCAGGTTAGCCCATTTTAAATTGTGGTATCTCTAATAGTTGAGAAGTAGTAGTAGTAGTAGTAGTAGTAGTAGTAGTAGTAGTAGTAGTAGTAGTAGTAGTGGTGGTGGTAGTAGTAGTAGTGTTGGTGGTGATGCTGGTGGTGGTAGTGGTGGTGGTGGTAGTGGTAGTGGTGGTGGTGGTGATGGTGGTATTGGAAGTGGTAGTTGTTTTTTTTTTCCTCACATCCGGCATATATCTGCAAACCTCATTCCTGTTGCTGCTACTTCTGCCCTCTGGGGCTGGCAGAATGAGAGTAATCCTAGTTGCATATGATATACTTCCAGATTTCTTCATGCTGTATCTGGGGAAGCCTGTATGTGCTTTCAACCAAGGAGCACTTAAATATATTACATCAACAGAAATCTGACCTCCATAGAATAGAATCTTGGGATTTTCTAAAATTTCTATTTTGGGATTTTAAAAGCATCCATACGACAGTGTACATTGTCCTTTACCCAAATCACCTAACTCCTTCCCATAGTATTTCTGTGAGGAGTTGAAGGGAAAATATGGCAAGCTTAGGCCCACTCTGTACATGGGGAAACAGAAATATAGAAAGCAAGTGTTCTGCCTAAGGTTAGAAGGTAAAACCAGTTCGCCCAAATCCAACTCCAGTACTCATTGGTTAATGCCATAGGTGGGGGATGTGATCTGGTCACACCAAACCTTTTTTTTTCCCTGAGGTGGGAAGTGGGAAGATGTAAAAGAACTGAAAAGTTCACAAATGCAGCCCCTGCATATAAGAAAAATTCAGCCACCTCCTGTATTCATCCTACTCAAATTCCCTCTTGGTGTGGGATATCTAAAGGTGTTTACCCTCCAGGTTGTACCATGCTGTATGGTGGTCAAATTTTCATTGCTGTAAGGTACTTAATGTGCTCCTTGCTTGAGAGTACATGGAAGATACATTTGTGAAGGGCTCTAACTCTTTTTGTTCTCCTAAGCATAAATCAGTGTGAGCCTTAACTGCTTATTTGCCTTGGACCCTACAGAATCAGTCAGGGTAGCTCTGGAAAAAGCTGGTTTCCTGGGAACCAATTGTTTGAGATGTTTAATATCTAGGACCAGGGCCACTGTCTAGATCTGGGAGAGAGAGAAGTTGATTACTATGTCTGTATAGATCTTTGTATGTGTATACCTATGCTTGTATGCTATTGTAATGATGGAGTTTCACCCTGCCCTCACCCCAATTAATTTAATCAAAGAAAGTCCAGATAGCTTGATTAAGTCATCAATCAAGAAGTATTAACCAGGTAAAAACAAGTCTTTAATCAGTTTGAGAGGAATAAGGTGCTTTGATCCTTGAACAAAGATGGATGATATCACACCACAACCATCTTATCTGAAAGGCATGCCTTTATACCTACATAAAAATCAGCAAGCCATTTCAGAGTTACACCATCCAGTGGTAGGCCAATCTGTTGTTCATCATTTGTTTTCTTTTTTTTTATAAGCTTTTGAGTTTTAATTTTTTCTCCCCCTCACTTATCCCCTCCCTCCCCAAGATGGAGCACAATCTGATATAGGCTATGAATATACATTCCTATTAAAAATATTTTCACATTAGTCATGTTGTAAGGAAGAATTAGAACCAATAGGAGAAACCACCAGAAAGAGGAAAAAAACACAACAGAAGAAAAAAAATAGCAAATAGTATGCTTTGATCTGCATTCAAACTCCTTCTTTGTGGATAGCATTTTCCATCATGAGCCTTTTGGAGATGTCTTAGATCCTTACATTGCTGAGAAGGGCTAAGTCTATCAAAGTCAGTCATCACACACAGCACTATTAGTATGTATAATGTTCTGGTTCTGCTCACTTCACTCTGCATCAGTCCATACAAGTGTTTCCAGGTTTTTCTGAAGTCTGCCTGCTCATCATTTCTTATAGCACAATAGTAATCCATTACATTCAAATACCACAACTTGTTTTGCCATTCTCCAATTGATGGGCATCCCCTTAATTCCCAATTCTTTGCCATCACAAAAAGAGCTGCTATAAATATTTTTGTACATGTGGGTCCTTTTCCCATTTTTATGATCTCTTTGGGATACATCCCTAGAAGTGCTATTGCTAGGTCAAAGGGTATGCACATTTTTATAGCCCTTTGGGCATAGATCCAAATTGCTCTCCAAAATGGTAAGATCATTTCTCAACTCTACAAACAATGCATTAGTGTTCCAATTTTTCCACATCTTCTCCAACATTTATCATTTTCCTGTTTTGTCATGTTGGCCAATCTGATAGGTGTGATATGGTAACTGAGTTGGTTTGATTTCCATTTTTCTAATCAATACTGATTTAGAGCATTTTTTCATATGACTATAGATGGCTTTAATTTCTTCATCTGAGAACTGCCTGTTCATATCCTTTGGCCATTTATCAACTGGGAATCATCATGCATTTTCAAAAAGGACCAGTGACATCACAGGTTGATATCTTCACTTGCATGTGAATTTGATTTAAGTGAGACAGAGTTGTACAAAATTGTCAGCCCCACTCTCTCTTGCAGAGTCGTCTGAGTCTAGATCGCATCCCAGTCCCATGGCAGTACAAAAGTCAAGATGACTAGCAACAGTCCAGGATCCAGTGGGTGACCTTGGGTTATTCAACATCTGACCAAACTCTAAGTTCTCCACAGTGCCTGCTTCAGCCACCTTTATGGCCACTGGGACAAATTATTCTTAGCCACCCATTCATCCAGTGGGAGTCTTCATATGCTTGTATATACATCACCCTAATCACCAATAAGTTTGAGGCCCACTAGTTACCCTCAACCTGGTTTAGCCTGTCTACTGAGATGGTTTTACCAGAGTATGGCCACTTCACGTGCTATAGCTTCTTGGAGCCACAGGTGAGAGTTGGGTGATAGGTAGACATCAAAGATAGACAAACAGCCCTGAAAATGACTTCATCAAGCCTTCACACTAGAGGTGCTATTCCTATTGAACACCCCATATACTCCTAGGACAATCTAGTACCAAAAAGAGTTCCATTTAAATTCCTGAGAAAGAATCCATCTTTCTTAGGCAACCACAGAAATTCAGAAGATCTCAAGATCCTATCAAAAGTACTAGCAGTGACCAGAATCTGTATCAGCCCATGGGAGCTAGTAGCAGGAGCCAAAAGAGTTGGGGGTGACTAAAAAGTTTCCCTGAGAAATATATGTTGAGGCTTCGATCTTTTTAATTCCTAATTTTTTTATTTTAGTTTTCAACATTCACTCCCACAAGATTTTGAGTTCCAAATTTTCTCCCCATCTCACCCCTCACCCGACCCCAAGAAGGCCTGCATTCTTCCCCTAATCTGCCCTCCCTTCTACTCCCCCCCTTATCTTATCCTCTTCCCTTTCCATTTTCCTGTAGGGCGGGGTAGATTTGTATACCACATTGCCTGTATATCTTATTTCCTAGATGCATGTAAAAACAATTTTTAACATTTGTTTTTAAAACTTTGGGTTCCAAATTCTCTCCCTTCCTCCCTCCCCACCCACCCTCATTAAGAAGGCAAGCAACTCGATACAGGTTATACATGTGTAGTCATGCAAAATATTTCCATAGTAGACATGTTGTGAAAAACTAAGTATATTTCCCTTCATCCTATCCCACTACCCATTTATTCTATTCTCTCTTTTGACCCTGTCCCTCCTCAGAAGTGTTTGCTTCTGATTACTCCCCCACAATCTGCCCTCCCTTCTATCATTCCCCCCACTATCTTATTCCCTTCCCCTTATTTTTGTAGGGTAAGATAGATTTCCATACCCAATTGAATGTATATGTTATTCCCTCCTTAAGCCAAATCCAATGAGAATAAGATTCACTCATTCCCTCTCACCTTCCCCCACTTACCCTCCACTGTAAAAGCCTTTTCTTCTCTGTTTTATATGAGATAATTTACCCCATTCTACTTTTCCCTTTCTCCTTCTCCCAATATAATCCTCTCCCACCTTCTAATTTTATTTTTTAGGTGTCACCCCTTCATATTCAACTCACCTTGTGACATCTATCTATCTATGTTTCTATGTATCTATGTATGTATGTATGTATGTATGTATGTATGTATGTATGTATCTATCTATATCCATCCACATATATTTTTTCCCTCCAACTATCCCAATGCTGACAAAGGTCTCATTAGTCACAAATATCATCTTTCCATGTAGGAATGTAAACAGTTCAACTTTAATATATCTCTTAAGATTTCTCTTTCCTGTTTACCTCTTCATGTTTCTCCTGAGTCTTTTATTTTAAAGTAAAATTTTCTATTCAGCTCTGGTCTTTTCATCAAGAGTGCTTGAAAGTCCTCTATTTCACTGAATATCCATTTTCCCCCTGAAGGATTATACTCAGTTTTGCTGTGTAGGTGATTCTTGGCTGTAATCCTATCTCCTTTGACCTCCAGAATATTATATTCCAAGACCTCTGGTCCCTTAATGTGGAAGCTGCTAAATCTTGTGTTATCCTCATTGTGTTTCCACAATACTTGAATTGTTTCTTTCTGACTGCTTGTAATATTTTCTCCTTGACCTGGAAGCTCTGGAATTTGGCTACAATATTCCTAGGAGTTTTCATTCGGGGATCTCTTTCAGGAGGTAATCGGTGGATTCTTTCCATTTCTATTTTACCCTCTGGTTTTAGAATATCAGGGCAGTTTTCCTTGATAATTTCTTGAAAGATGATGTCTAGGCTATTTTTTTTTTATCATGGCTTTCAGGTAGTACAATAATTTTTAAATGATCTCTCCTGGATCTATTTTCCAGGTCAGTTGTTTTTCCAGTGAGATATTTCACATTGTCTTCTATTTTCTCATTCTTTTGGTTTTCTTTTACAATGTTTTGATTCCTCACAAAGTCATTAGCTTCCATTTGCTCCATTCTAATTTTTAAGGAAGTATTTTCTTCAATAAGCTTTTGGACTTCATTTTCCATTTGGCCAATTCTGCTTTTTGAGGCATTCTTCTCCTCATTGGCTTTTTGGACCTCTTTTGCAATTTGGGTTAGGTTATTTTTTTCTTAAATGTTATTTTCTTCATTATTTTGGGGGGTCTCCTTTAGCAAGCTGTTGACTTGTTTTTCATGATTTTCTTGCATCACTCTCATTTCTCTTCCCAGTTCTTCCTCTACTTCTCTTACTTGCTTCTCAAGGATCCTTTTTGAGCTCTTCCGTGGTCTGGGACTGATTCATATTTTTCTTGGAGGCTTTGGATATAGGAGTTTTGACTTTGTTTTCTTCTGGATGTATGTTTTGATCTTCTTTGTCACCAAAGTAAGATTCTATGGTCTGAACCCTCTTGCAAGGTTTGCTCATTTTTCTAGCCAATTACTTGAGTTTTAAACTCTTTGTTAAGGTAGGGTTCTGCTCCCAGTGTGGAGAATGCACTGTCCCACACTTCGAGGGTTTTATGCAGCTATTTTCAGAGGTACTTCTAGGGACCTGTAAATTTCCAGTTCTTCCAAGGTGTTATGATCAAGGGCAAGACGTTTATTCCTTTCCCAGCCTATGCTCTGGTCTATGAGTGACCACAAAAAATAAATAAATAAATAAAAACTAAAAATAAAATTGGGGGCAGCTAGGTGGCACAGTGGATAGAACACCGATCCTGGATTCAGGAGGACCTGAGTTCAAATCCAGCCTCAGACACACAACACTTACTAGCTGTGTGACCTTGGGCAAGTCACTTAACCATTGCCCAACCAAAAAAAATATGAGTGACCACAAGCACTCTTTTCTGCCTTGGAACTGTGAGGAGGATTCTCTCTGTACTGCCACCATAAGCTCCACCATGCCAGTGTTCCTCCTTGCCCCAAGACTACCACCCAGAACTGCGTCCCAGATCCAAGCACAAGCTAAGCAAGAGAGTCCTGCCTCAGTGCCAGCAAAGAGATCCCTGTAATCACCCTCTGATCAGCCACTCGATCCCCCCTTCATCTGTGGGTTGAGAGCTCTGGAAGCAGCTGCCACCCCAGGGCTATACCAGGACTGGGACCAGGACCAGGCTCTTCTCTCATCATGGTCCACAGACCTTTCCTACGACCTTTTAAGTTGTCTTTGGTGTTTATGAGTTAAGAAGTCTGGAAACCACCACAGGTCCTCTTGATTCAATCCCACGAGGACTACTCCAAGTTCACTGAGGCCTGAACAACAACTGAAAAGCTTTCAGGATGATTTCTTTTTTTGGTGGGGGCTGGAGGGAAGGTGTCTGGATACTTGGCTTCATTGGTGTCAACAAGCTCCCTTTGCCAATGCATCCACTGACTACCACTCTTTTTAAGTACACCTTCTTAGTGCCATTCCCAGAGACACTCAGGCATCATGTCTCAGAGGCAGGACTTGAACCAGATGTTATTGACAATAAAACCTACAGAGTACTCTCTAGACTAGGCTTCCACTCTCCACTCTCAATAATCTTATTTTCTTTTCGCAAAATTAGGTTGGGCAGATATTATTGTCCTCATTTTTATTGCTGTTCAGTCATTCAGTCGTATTTAACTCTTTGTGATTCCATTTATGGTTTTCTTGGCAGAAATACTGGCATGGTTTGCCATTTCTTTCTCCAGCTCATTTGACAGACGAGGAAACTAAGCAAAACAGGGTTTAATGACCTGCCCAGAGTTATACAGCTGAGGCTAGATTTGAACTCAGGTCTTCCTGACTCCAGGCCCAGCACTCTATCCACTGTAGCACCTACCTGCCTTGGCTCCATTTTCAAGATGAGTAAGCTGGAGGCAGCTAGGTGGCACAGTGGATAGAGCACTGGCCCTGAAGTCAAGAGGACCTGAGTTCAAATCTGACCTCAGACACATAACACTTACTAGCTGTGTGACCCTGGGCAAGTCACTTAACCCCATTGCCTAACCAAAAAAAAAAAGATGAATAAATTAAGACCCAGAGAGCATAAGTGATGTGCCCACTGTCACTTAGTAAATGATAGAGGTGACATTATACTGCAGATCTCTTCATTTATGGATCAGTTCGTGTTTTCTCTATCTTAATAGATGTAATCATCTGTGCTACATTTGACTAGAAAATGTAAAGAAAGATGAATTGGAATCAAAGAAGCATATCATTTAGTTTTTCCTATTCTGCCTTTCTACCCTTTCAATTTGTACAGTAGCAGGAAGTAAAGCATGTATGGCGCAGTAAATTAGATTGGAAATCTCCTGGCATTTCAAACCATCCACAATTCAACTCTGTCTTAACTTCCCAATCTTATTTTCTCCTCTAACCCATCTCTCATTGTACATTCTAGCCAAATATGCTATTTGCTATTCCCCAAACCCAACATTCCATCCCCTTCTTCTGTCCCTGAATGGTGACTGTCTCCCATACTTAAAGTCAGTTCCTTCCTCATCTCCACCTTTCAGAATCCTTGTCTTCCTTCAAGATTTCATTCAGATGTCATCCCCTTCAGGACCACCCCTCTCAATACCATGTGCCACCACAAACATTCCTGGTTCTCTTTGCCTAATCTTACAGAATCAGAGATGTGGACCTGAAAAGAACATTGGAGGTCACCAACTCTACTCCTTTCATTTTAGAGTTGAGAAAACTGAGGCTTAGAAAAGGAAGTTGACTTGCTCTGGATTATACAGATGGTAAAGGTCAGAGGCAGATATAAACCCTGTTTCTCTTGACTCCAGATCCATTTGTCTAGCCATCATAACTTTTTTCATCTCCACTTTACCCTACTAACTCCCTACTTTGGAGGATCTATATTTATGTGATGATCTTCCCCCAACATCTTGTGGTTATATTTGTCCTTAATTCCTACCAACACATTATCTTATATGTAGTAAGTGTTTAAGGAATATTGAATTGAATATGTGGGAGCAAAATTTAAGCATGTAAGTTATCTGTAAATAAATCACAACTGCCAAAGTTTATCAAGGGAGTCAGAATTAAATAACAAATTTCTTTTGAATTCTGTTTTATTTTCTAAGCTAGCGTTTCTCAGCATGGTTTGCTTTTTTTATTTTCCCCATAACAACATAAGTAAGATCATTGATTGGGAGCATTATTGTCTAGCTCAAGTCTCTAATGAATCTAATAAGGGGAAAGACTGTGCTTTGCTCTCTGGGAATAGCAGGGCCAACTGTAGGTGAAGAATAGTGACCAAAAAAAGCATCTTTCATTGTTGGAAAAATGACCTATCTAAGGCGGAGGTATGTTCAGTCACTGTACACTTTTTTTTTAATTATGCTGTTCTATTTAATTACATCTCCAGGTGAAGCAAAATGATTCTCCTTCATTGTGTCATTTTAATCAGTAAGACAAAAATATAAGATCTTGCTCAGAGCTTAATAAGTAAACATAACCTCTACTTACTGGCACCAATAATTGGCAGTTTGCACAGAGGGACCCAAGAGGAAGAGTGGGAGGGAAGAAATATGATACAGGAAGTGGGCATAGACTGTTAGGAATACCCTGAATTGTGACCCAAGGAGGCAGAAGACAAGAGCCACTTGCCTCTAAGACTCTGTTCTAATGGATATGTCTCTGTCTAAAGCAGTCTAGAAAGGTCCTGTCCACCCCCACCCCCTACCAGCAGAACCCCTTTGCTATTCTATTAACTCAGGATACAAGATCCAAGTGGAATTGTCTTTCAATCAATGAGCACTTGCTAATTGCCTAGTATGTGGCAAGCATTATAATAGGCAAAAGGGGTACTAATACACCAATAGCCTACATTCTACTGGGTAGTACAACATGTTTATAGATAGATAAAGTATAATATATATGAATTATCTAGACAATGATGGGGAAGCTAGGTGACACAGTGGCTAGAGGGCTGGGCTTGGAATCAGGAAGACTCATCTTCATGAGTTCAAATCCAGCCTCAGATTCTTACTAGCTGTGTGACCCTGGGTAAGTCACTTAGCCCTGTTTGGCTCCATTTCCTCACCTACAAAATGAGCTGGAGAAGGAAATGGCAAACTACTCCAGTATCTCTGCCAAGAAAATCCCAAATGGGGTCACAGAGTGTTGGTCAGGATTGAAAAACAACTTAACAACAAAATCTGCAGCCTTACCTCTTGATATCCTGGCCTCATTCAACAGTCAGCCCTGGTCCCCATAACTAAAACTTTACACACAAAATATTCGTTTCACAAAAGGCCTAGTCTGTGACCCTCGGGACACAAGCACTTGAATAGGGAACGATTGGCAGTCATTAGACTATAGACCCCTTGTGAGAAGTGGTATGGTCTCATTCTCTCTTTTTGTATTCCCAGTGCCCAGCACGTGGTAGGCATTTAATAAATGTTTGTTGATAGATTCCTTAAGTGATGTTATCAACTTACCCAAGCAAGAGAAGGTCCAAGTTTATAGCAGCTTTGGCTGGGAGTGGGTTTTTTCTTTAATCCTTTTATCATTTAGCTTTAAAATGAGTAGCTAGGAAGAAGAATGTGTTTATCAAAAAAAAAAGAAAAAGAATGTGTTTATCGAAAGTCTATGAGCTGTTTTTCATTATGAGAGACAGAAAAGAGAGAGAGAGAGAGAGAGAGAGAGAGAGAGAGACAGAGAGAGAGAGAGAGAGAGAGAGAGAGAGAGAGAGAGAGAGAGAGAGAGAGAGAGAATTAAAAAAAAAACCTTAATGAAGGCATGTTTGGGAAAGTAATGAGTTATTTCCACCAGTGCCCCGGCATGCTGACGATGATCAAAGTTGAAAAACCATTTATTTTCTCTGTATTTCATGCCAGAAGTTTCCTTGTGGCCCTTGTTAATTAGAAAAGGCATCTGGCCTTTACAAGCATTCCTACCCTTCCATCAATTCCTGCCTTTGTTTCTCAGCAAGGGGAGAAAGAATCTTCACTCCAGTCTCAGGGGCATGTCTGCTCTTCACTCCACATTCCCTTTCCGGTGTTGTCCCATCCTCCTCCTCTTTCTTCCCCTCAGCTTATCTTTAAATACCCAACTTCGACATTTTCTCGAGGAAAATTTGTTCAACCAAAACCAGAAGAGGCCCTTCTGTCGAGTGTATCAAGATGGTCTTTGGTACTTTCTTCACCCGGCACCTCTGCCTCTCAGATCTGTGCTTTCCAAAAGACAATTCCTTAACATCTGGGCAGTTGCTGTGTTTAATGGGCAGATGGTGGGAGTCCTGTACTTCTCTCAGAGAACAGCCATCCCTATCGTCTGTAATTGATCCGTTAACAGACATTGAAGTGGCAGGCACTGTGCTAAGCTCTGAGGATATAAAGAAGGGCAAATTCAAAGTCCCTGGAGTTTCCTTTCAAATGGGAGGGACAACATATAAATAACTAGCTCATATAGGATATATGCAGAATAGATGAAAGTAATCTGAAGGGGAAGGGAATAGCAAGGGAGACTCCTGCAGAAAGTGGAGTTTGAGCTGAGCTTAGCAAAACCAGAAGGCAGAAGTGAGGAGGGAGATCATTCCATGCATGGGACAACCATGACAAAGCACAGTCAGGAGATGGAGTATTAGTGTCATCCCCATCCTCATCCTCATTATAACAAAAACTAGCGTTTACATTGAGGCTAAGTAGCAAGCTGGATAGAGTACTATGCCTAGAGTCAGGAAGATTGCCTTAAATACTTGTTAGCTGTGTGACCCTGGGCAAGTCACTTAACCTATGCTACCTCAGTTTCTTCATCTGCAAAACGGGGATTTTAATAGCATTCACCTCCCATGAGTGTTAAGATCAAATGAGAAGGAGTGTGTAAAGTACTTAGCACAGAACCTGGCACATAGTAGGGGCTGTATAAATACTAGATACTATTATTATTGATCACTTTAAAATTTTCAGAGTACTCTATAATGTTACCCCAGGTAATCCCCACAGCAACTCTGTGAGGTAGATACTACTATTTCCCCTAATTTGTGGATTAAAAAAAAAAAACAAACCTGAGTCACATAGAGGTTAAGGAAATCATCCAGGAACACAGAGCAAATATCTAAGGCAAAATTTGAAGTCTGTCTTAATCTAAACCCAACATTCTGCCTCCTGGGCCACAGCAGGAAAGCCCGTGTGATTATTTATAGTGTTTGTGGAAAAAAGCCAAGTGTTAGAAGGTTGAAAGGGAGGAAGGAGTCAGGCTGTGAAGGGCTAGAAAAGCCAAACAGGTAATTTTATATTTGACTTTGGAGGTAATAGGGAGCCACTGGAGGTCATTGAGGTGGGGTGGTGCAATACATGGTCAGTTAATCATCATTTAGTCAACCAGCATTTATTAAGCACCTCCTATGTGCCAGGTACTCAGCTAAGCTCTGGGGATACCAAGAGGGGCAAAAAAATCCCTGCTCTTAAGGAACTCATACATAATCTATTGGGAGGACAGAGGTGAGGAGCAAGGGTTTTCCCAGCCTGGGGGACAGCATGGCATTTCCTGTGTAAAGAACACCAGGAAGGACCTCATGGCTATCCCAAGGAGTGCAAGGAGGGGAATAAGATGTAAGAAGACTGGACCATTGGGAAGAGCTACAGGGAGGTTTAGGGGACATGTTTGTCCAAGGAACAGACACTTCATATCTGTAGCTGGGCTTCAAGCAGGGATCCTCTGGGTCTCATGGACTTTGCCATTTCCTTTTCTAGCTTGTTTTATAGATGAGGAAACTGAGGCAGACAGGGTTTATAGTCAATAGTCAGTTAACATTTATTAAGCACCTACTATGTGCCACACCATCTAGTATTAGGTTATCTATATTAGATTAGGTTAAGACTTGGAGTTCTGACAACTTAAGTGATTTCATTCATGCATTCATTCAAAAACATTTATTAAACATCACTTTGTACCAAGCCATTTAGATGGAACTTTTGATTCTATAGATTAAGAAATGGAGTTCTGACAACTGAAATGATTTCATTCATGCACTTACTCAATAAACATTTATTAAACACCTACTATGTGCCAGGCCATCTAATCCAACCTCCTCATTTTACAGATTAAGATGTGGAGACCTGACAACTTAAAGTGATTTCATTTATGCATTCATTCAATGACATCTATTAAACACCATTGTGTACCAAGCCACTTAATCCAAACTTTTCATTTTATAGATTAAGACATGGAGAGCTGACAATTAAGTGACTTTGTTCAGGCATTCATTCAATAAACATTTATTAAGTACCTACTGTTTCCAGGTAGTATGCTCGGTGATGAAGATACAAAGACACAAAACACCCCCAGCCCTCGAATACCTGCTGGAGGAATACAACACAGAAATAAATGAACAAGTCCAAGATAACTTGAGGAGAATGAGAACATGAACACGTGGGGTGAAGGGCATGAGGGTGACTATGTATCCATAAAGGCTTCTCTAGGAAATGCGCCTGAGCTGGGCCTTGAAGGACTCAGTCAAGGTCACATGGGTATCACGGACCATAGCTGAGGATTGAACCCCAATCCTCAACATCCATATTACTGACTCCTCAAGGAGGGACAAAGTAGAAGATACAGTTTTTCCTCAATCAGTATAGTTTGAGAGAGATAGCTAGTTAAAAATGACAGGGTGCTAGACTTGGGATAGGAATGACCTGGGTTCATATCCCACTTTAGTCACTAACTAGCTGTGTGACATCAAGCAAGTCATCTCCCCTCTCTGGGCCTCAGTTTATCAGTCAGTCATTTCAATTGTGTCTGTCTCTTCCTGAAGTCATTTGGGGTTTTCTTGTCAGATATTCTAGAGCGGTTTGCCATTTCCTTTTCTAGCTTGTTTTGTAGATGAGGAAACTGAGGCAGGCAGGGTGAAGTGACTTACCCAGGGTCAGAGAGCTAGGAAGTATCTGAGGTGAAATTAGGTTTTCCTGAATCCAAGGCCAGAGCTCTATCCACTGTGCCACCTAGCTACCCTGGCCTCAGTTTCCTCTACTGTAAAATGAAGGGATCATACTGAATAATCTATAAGGTCCCTTCTAGCTCCATATGTCTCAATTTCCTCATCTGTAAAATAATAACAACAGCGAATATTTACTACGTGCCAGACTCTTTACAATTATTATCTCGTTTGATTCTCACAACAACCCTGGGAAGTAGGTATTATTATTGTCCTCATCTTACAGATGAAGAAACTGAGGCAAACAGGGGCTAAATGTCTTGCCAAGAGTCACACACTAGTGAGAGTATGAGGCCGTATTTGAACTCACCTACCCTGGGAGGTAGGTGCTATTATTGTCTCCATTTTACAGATGAGGAAGCTGAGGCAAACGTGTTTAATGACTTACCCAGAGACATACAGCAAGTAAGAGTCTGAGGCTAGATTTGAACTCATCTACCCTGGGAAGTAGGTGCTATTATTATCCCCACTATAAGGGGTTAAGTGGCTTGCCCAAGGTCACGTATCTAGTAAATATGTGAGGCTAAATTTGAACTTGGGGGCTTCCTGACTCCAGGCTCAGTAGTCTATCCGTAGCACCACCCAGCTGCTCATGAGTACTTCACAAACCTTAAAATAGCTGTAGAAATGCTAGCCATTATCATCCTTATTATTAAGTCTGATCAGATCTCCTATATATTTAATATTCATATAATACCTGAAGTCCAAGGATGTTTACAATAAAGGCCAGCTGAGGGGTGGAGATCTCCAGAATTCTGAGTACAGAGAGCGGGCCGTGAGCTGGAGCTCTCAGGGAAGACTCCAGGAAGGAGACAGAACTAACCAGAATTAGGCCTTGACCTAGTTGCTCTCTCCACCTGGGCGTGCTGCTGTAGCTCCTTCCTACCTGAATTTCAAGCTTTGCAAAGGTAGCCCTGGGTGCATCCAAGGTCCTCCCTCTCTGAAATCCTGAGTGGAAATCATTAACTCATTTTGATTTTGATATTTTTGCAGGCAGCATGCCACAGCTACGATGCTAATTTGGTGAAGAAAAAACCTTCTGGACTATTTATACTCGCTGGTCTCTCTCCTTGCCTGCATATTTGAGTGGCTTCTTTCTTAATTTCTTTATTTGGGCAAATACAAAGATAGGACAGAAACAGGTCGGCAATGCGTGGGAAGCAGCTGCCAAGCGGCTTTCTCCCTTGCACCAGCAGGAAATTCATATTCCTCACAGCAAAGCCAAATTGTCACATTTTCGGGAAACTGCCCATTACAGAGTTTTTGATGATAATGGCCATTCTGGTTTGGGTTATTGCCTAAATGACTGGTTTAATTAGTTTGTGTTTTAACGAGTTGACTAATCAGAGACTGATTATTACCAGTGATTGTCAGCAAAAGTGAGCTAAGTTTGTACGTGAGTGTGTTTTCCCTTTGTCCCTGTTATTCCGTGAGCTGGAACTAATGTGCTCCTGGTAAGTCCCTAATCCTCTCAGCGGCAAGACTTGGTTCCACTCTTGGACACTTGGACAGTGACTCTGTGTGTGTGTGTGTGTGTGTGTGTGTGTGTGTGTGTGTGTGTGTGAAAGAGAAAGAGGGAGGGGAGGAGAGAGACAGAGACAGAAAGAGGAAGAAAGACAGAGACAGAGGAGAGAGAGGCAGAGAGAGACAGAGAGACAGACAGACTAAAGTAGGTGAGGATCACTTGAATGAAATTGCTTCTAGATTATCTGAATAAATGTCACTTAAGGCCTCAGTGCAATGGATTTTGTTAAGGAGCAGCCTGCAGTAATGGAATGAACCTTGAATCAAGAGTTTGGAGAAATGCATTGAACCCAGGCTTTGCTGCTAACTTGCTATGGGACCTTGGATTCACCACTTCCTCTTTCCTTCTCTGTGAAGTAAGGAGTTTGGACCAGATTGAAGGTCACCAATTTTGGGGCAGTAGAGTGGAAAGGGGCCTTTGTTTTGTAATAGTCTGGGAATAAAACTTTTTCAAGAGCTGCATAATGTTATATGGATGTCCTTGTACTTATTAGCATAGTATGGTGAAGTTTTTAACTTCGGATCAATAAACCCCCAGATTTCAGGGAGTCCATGAACTTGGATAGGAAAAAAATACGAGCCAATGGAATTAAGGTTGATGTAATATATTTCTGTCTTCAGTTAAAACATATGTGTGTGTCTGTGTGAATGCTCACAAACATTTCTTTATTTTCACTAGCCTCCACTGAAATAAAGCATTTCTTTCAATTATTTTTAAAATCCCTTATTCTGAGGAGTCCAAAGAGTTAATTAGGCACCACCAAAAGGGTCCAGTATGACAAAGCAGAGGGGAAGGGCAAGAAACCCTAATGTAGTGAAAAGAGCTACAGACTCGGAGTCTGGCAAGATGTAGATCTGAATCCTCCCTCTGACAAGAATCAGGAAGGAAAGAAATAGGTATTTATTAAGCACCTACTGTGTGCTGAGCACTGTGCTAAGTGCTTTACAAGTATTACATTTGATCCTCACAACAAACCTCCAAGGAGGTAGATGCTGTTCATATCCTTATATTACAGTGGAAAAAACTGAGGCAGACAGAGATCAGGGGGCAGACAGCTAGTGAGTGTCTAAAGTTTAACTTTAACTCAGGTCTTCCTGACTCTAGGCCCAACTCTCTATCTCTTTCACTATCTGCCTTCCTTAGGTAAAGGAACTGGAAAGCCTTAGTCTTTTCCCATGAGCATGATTAAATAAGCAAATGAGTCAGGGTAATAGAGATGCAGTTTTAGATTTAGAATAAGAAGATACTTCCTAAAGATGAGTCACTTCAAAGCAGAATGAATTGCCTTGGGGGATAATGGGGTCTCTTTCCCTATAGGTCTTCACACAAAGACTTTGTGTGAGACCTGCAGGTCACAACTAGGGGGGTTGAAAACCAGGAGTAAATTGATACACATTTCATATATTTCTTCACAAAGTTTTACTCTCAGACTATTACAAAACAAAGGGCACCCCACCCCCCAGAAAGATTGGGGACCTTCAATCCATTCTGAACTCTTTACTTCACAGAGATAGAAACAGGAAGTAGTGAATCTAAGGTCCTATAGCAAGTTAGCAGCAAAGCCTGGGTTCAATGCATTTCTCCTAACTCTTAATTAGGAGGGGGGGTGGAGTATGTCTTACGTCCTGTTCAGGTAAGGATTATACCTAGTGACCTCTGATGCCATTTTGGGATTCAGTGATTTTGCGTTACACGATCAGTAGGTGGTGGTATCACAGGCAGCCTTGACCTCAATCTCTCAGTACTTTTCATAAAACACAGGAAAACAAACTTACCCACTTGCTTTATTTCAGTGGAGGCTGGTGCATTTAAACTGAAAATGGTTTAGCTTCATGGAACCGGCATGTTTTACAACAGATTAGCAGAACCCTCCGTAAATGCAAACCCATTTTCTTAAGTAAGATTATAGAGCGAACAGAGGTAATATTTTGATGTTTGTCCTAGTAATTAGAATGCCTGATGAGAATGCTCATTGAAGTGGGGAAAATTCTGACAACCCAGGAGGGGAAATTACAATATAGTCTGTGACACTGCATGTAATCCTTTATTATAGTTATGAATTCCTAAATTATGTCTGTGTCCTGACTTTGAGCAGCGACTTGGTGGATTTTTCACAGTGGTAAGCTGTACATATTGGTTTTAAAAAAAAACAGTAGTAAATCTTTGACAGCATCTTCCCTTTCTTTTTTATGGACTTAAAAATGATGATGATGATGATGATAATAATAATAGAGCTATAAGGTTTGAAAAGTACTTTATATATCAACTCATTCAATCCTCGCAACAACCCTGTGAGACAGGTGCTATTATTGTCCCCATTTTGCATATGAGGAAACTAAGGCACATAAGGGCTAAGTGATTTGCCCAGGGTCACACAGCTAGGAAGTGTATGAGGCAGGAGTAATTCTAGTTACAGGTACCCTGGGCCATAATAAGTCCTAGATGCCTCCCATAATGTCCTCTATACCTTGTTTTGATCATGGTGCTAGCCAGAGAGTGGGCAGAGCGGTGTCTACTTTTCTTAAGGAACACTGAAGGACAGACACTAATCAGTCCTCAGATTAGATGAGGGCTTATTTCAGGTTTTGTTACATAGTAGCTGTTGGACCAATAAAGACACAGAAGCAGTAAACATGAAAAGGATTCTGGGAAGGCGAGACCACAAGTGAGTGTTTTAGGACAGTAAACAATATGTTTTGTCCTTTTTTCTGTTAGACAGTAAAGGCAAATGAGAATTGTGGGTGTACTGAAGGCCACTTTACACAGAGAATTTTTTAAAAGGTACAAAGAACAGAGCTGACACAGAATTCCAATCTTCCCCATAGTTGGTTGAATCTTTCTTTCTCATTTGGATATTTATTGTGCAAATAGGAGAGAGAGAAAACATTATCTATTGACATGCTACTTTTCCTCCATCAGTCAGTCAACATTTATTAAACACCTACTATATGCTGGATAGTGTATTAAGCACAGTGCTAAACCCTTTGGACCACTTAGGAAGACAAAGAAGGAGCAGAAAAGCCACAATTTGGTGCAGTCATCTGGGATTTGGTGTTAAGAGCCAGAATCTGAATCCCAGCTCTGACTCTTACTAGCTATATGGTCCTGGAATATCATAGCATAATGGGAAAGAACGTTGGGTGTGAAGTCATGGGCATAAGAGCAAAAGAAAGGAGAGGAAGAGGAAAGCAAAAGAGAGAGGAAGGGAAGAAAAAGAAGGAAGGAAGGAAGGAAGGAAGGAAGGAAGGAAGGAAGGAAGGAAGGAAGGAAGGAAGGAAGGAAGGAAGGAGGGAGGGAGGGAGAATGAAAGGGAAGGAGGGAGAGGCGAAGGAAAGAAAGAGGGAGGGAGGGAAGAAGGATGGGAGGGAAGGAGGGAGAAAGGAAGGAAGGGAGGAAGGAAGCATTGAAGCATTTATTACACAACTACTTTATGCCGGGCTCTGCGCTAAGCACATCAGAAATATCTCGTTTGATTCTCACAACCACCCTGGAAGACGTTGCTGTTATGATCTCCATATTACATTTAAGGAAAGTAAGGCAGACAGAAGATAAATGATGATCTAAGTTCTCAGAGGCCACCTGGTCCAACCCCCTCATTTTGCAGATGAAGAAACCGAGGCCCAGAGGATTGAATGACTTATGCAAAGTCCCATTGGTAGAAAGTAGATCTGGAATTTGAACCCAGGTCCTCTGACTCCAACTCTCCCACCCCTTTTATTGTTCCATGCTATTTCTCAGCTTTAAGTCCTGGGTTTGAATCCCACCAATTATGAATGACTACTTAGATAACTTTGTACATGTCACTTAACCTTCTGGACCTCAGTTTCCTCCTCTTTAGAATAAGAAGGTTGGACTATGATCTCTACAATCCCCTCCCATTCTAAATGAGAGTTATTCGTAAGGAAGCAACACCTGGATTGGACAAAAGCCAGGGCTTGCAGATGAGCCCCAAACAATTCTTTCTTATTTCCTGATAACATTTCCTTACTTCGCAGATCTTTGGTCTTGGCTCTCATTTGTTCCCTCCTGTGTTTTGGGGTTACACATTTCTCCAATATTCCTGAGCTAAGAAGAACTCTTTCTTCACTTATTGCACCTGACAAACAGAAGGATTGGAAGCAATATTTTAGTAGGGAAAAAATAGCATCAGATAAAGTTGGAAAACTTAGAATCCTTCTGTAGGGCTGTGTAGGGGTCTGTTGGAGATGACTCATACCTGTCTAGTCTTAAGAGAGTGATAAAGAAAATGTTAATAATGCAGATCAAATTGAAAGAGTTCTGTGAACACATTTTTCCCCTGAAAGAACTATTTGTTAAAAACATTTCCCAACACACCTCTGGCTCTAAAGAACCTTACAGAGCATTTCATTCAGCTCTGGTGTAACATACATGAATGTCCCAAAAGTTTTCATGCAAATTTAAGCTGCCATCTTCTATAAGGAAACCAAGACCAAGAGAAGTGATGTGACTTTCCTAAGGCTATGTGCAGAATGAACAGCAGAGATAGGATTAATACACAATTCCACTGTCTTTCAAAAATAATAGCCATAGGGGCAGCTAGGTGGCACAGTGGATAGAGCACCAGCCTTGAAATCAAGAGGACCTGAGTTCAAATCCAGATTCAGACCAAACACTTGAAACTTACTAGCTGTGTGACCCTGGGCAAGTTGCTTAACCCCAATTGCAAAAAAAAAAAAAAATGCAATAATAGCCAGACTTACATAGGCATAGAGTTCTATCTAAAAATCTTTTCTGGTCTTTTTTAGCTATTCTTTTGCTTCCCAAAGCATTTCTTCAAGGGCAGCATGGTGGCTACCTACACATGGCAGTGCCTGGCTGAGATTGAGGTGCTAGGTAGATAGGAATGGGACAAGTTAGTCCAAAAAGTCGTGGTGCCCATTTGTGACCAGACAAGGAGCATCTGAGGATGACTAGTGACTCTGAATTTTTAATTTTCTTCTGAATATTTAGATTATATGAATATTGGTCAGGAAAACTTAAGGGAGGGGGAGAGGGAGAAGGAGGAGGTGGAGATGGGGAGGGAATTTCTGTTCGGATATGGTTGGACCAGGAGTTCTTAACTTCTTTTGTATCATGGATGTCTTTGGCCATCTAATAACCCAGTATACCCCTTCTCAGAATCATGTTTTTAAATACATAAAAAATAAAACATATAGGATTGCAAAGGAAAACGATTATATTAAATGTATTTGTCAAAGCAGTTTTTTTTTTAAGTTGAGGAGCCTCAGCTAAAAGCCTATGGCAGTACATGAACTCTGAGGTCCCTGACAACTTGGGGATTCCACTTTACCCCTTCAGCTCACTGTCTGGCCTGCCCCATCTCCATGCTGGCTCACTATCTGGTCTGATCCATCTCCACACTAAGTGCCTGGCTTCCCATGTGGCTACCCTCTTCCTTCCCCACTTTCCAGATTCCTTTTATGATTGATTTTCCCTTATTAAAATACAAACTCCTTGAAAAAAGGGATAGTCTTGTTATGTTTTTGTATCCCCAGTACTTCGCATGAACCTGGCACATAGTAAGTACTTATTAAATGTTCTGTCTGTCTGTCTATCTATCCATTCATCCATCCATCCACCTATCTGTCTATATCTATCTGTCTGTCTGTCTGTCCATTCATTCATCCATCCATCCACCTGTCTATATCTATCTGTCTGTCTGTCCCCATCCATCCATCCATCCATCCATCCATGTATCCATCCATTTATCTATCTATCCATCTACATACCTATCTATTTATCTATTTCAGGAATTCCGTGAGCCACATTTTCCCATTAGTTATTAATGAGTTCCTTTTTAAAATCCTAACCTCTGTCTTGGAGAAGGAAGATGGTATCATGCTGCACTCTAGAGAACGTAAGAGAAAACTGGGAATCCTCAGGGTCTCCGTAGATACAGGTGACAGTGGGAGAGGGATCAAAGAGAAGAAAAAAAGAAATTTACACGATACTTTTATCATATATTTAAAAGGAATAGCAAGTTGTACATAATAGATTTGCAGTTTCATGCGCAATCATCTTTTTTCTTATACTATATTATGGAAATGTTTGTTTTGTTCTACAAATTAAAAATTAAATAAATTTAAAATTAAAATTTTTTTTAGAACCCAACACTTCAGAGATATAGGCTAGTAATAATAATAAGAGCTAACATTTGTACAGTATCTACTCTGCGCCAGGCATTGTGCTAAGTGCTTTACAATTGTCATCTCGTTTAATCTTCACAACAACCCCCAAAGGTAGATGCCATTATAATTCCCATTTTACAGATGAAAACAAAAATGAGGCAAACAGAGGTTCAGTGACTTGCCCAGAGTCACCCAGCTAATAAGTGTCTGAAGTCAGACTTGAACTCAGCCCTTCCTGACTCCAGGCCCAGCTCTCTGTCTACTGTTCCAACTAGTTGCACTTTATACACAAAGTAGAAAGTGAAATCAAAAGGAACAGAGTACTAATAACTACAAAGATATGGAAAGGCCTCCTCCAAGAAGTGGTACCTAAGATGAATTGTACAAGGGTCCTGTACAGAGAATAACAAATAGTCCAATAGGGATGGAATATAGAGTGGATGACAGGAGAGTGATGTAACTGAGGAGTATAAGTTTCCAGGGGGTTCCTAGTTCATTTTGTTTAGCTGAATAAGTCAAGTGTTGTCAAAAATTAATTCTTACGTATATCTTGTTTTGAAATCACCAAAATGGCTCACTCTATCCTTTTCCCCATCCCCTCCTAGTAAGTCATCCCTTATAATAAAGAAGTATTATTTGTTACTGTTACTGTTTGTCCTTTGTTTTTGAAGAGGACCATGACATCAGGAAGGTGACGCCATGACATGAAAGTGAATTGGAGTTAAGTGAGGGAGGGCTGTGCAAAGTCACCAACTTCACTTTCTCCTCTGGAGCCATCTGGGTCCAGTGGCCAGATGCAGACTGGAGATGGCCCTCTAATAAAGAATAAGAAAAAGAGGAAGGAAGGAATCCTCAGTAGGATCAAACTCATGGGCTGGAGAAACCACTGAGACAAAAGTGGTTAGTCTTACTGGCCGCATCCTAAGGAAATAGAAAAGATCAAACCAAGGACATGAGTGGGTATTCTAGATGCTTGCTACTGTCTCTGTCCTGGTGGTAGGCTTTTCTAATGAGGAGTGTTAGTGGAAATTGCCTGAAAGAGATTCTAATGGAAAAAGGTATGTGTGTAGGGGAAAAATCATCCCCTTTGTGGCCATCCCAGTGATGAGCCTGCCCAAACCCGGCTTGGATGGTCCTTGAAAAGACACAAGCATACAGTGCCAAATGATTGTCACACTCAGACTGTGAAATATGAAATGTGATTCTTTGACTGCCAAATAAAAAAAAAATTAGCCATACTTAAAATCGTTTTATCTCTGTAGAACCTGATAGAGCTTTCATCATTGTTTGGTCATTTCATATGTGTCTAACTCTTCACGACGCCATCTGGAGTTTTTTTGGCAAACACACTGGAATGCTTTTTCCATTTCCTTCTCCAGCTCATTTTACAGGTGAGGAAATTGAGGCAAATAGGGTTAAATGACTTGCCCAGGGTCAGTGTCTGACGGTGGATTTTAACTCAGATCTTCCTGACTCCAGGCCTGGCACTGTATTCACTGAGCCACCACTCCACGTTTACAGGGCATGAAACTCTTTTCTCCCAAGAATACTATGAAACTGAGGATTGCTGCTGCCTCTTCCCTCTTTAACAGGCAAAGTGACTGGGAAGTTAGAATCAGGAAAGCACTTTTAAGCAATTACTATGTATCAAGCATTGTGCTAAGTACTTTACTGATATTATCTCATTCTATCCTCCCAATAACCCTGGGAGAATACCAGAACCTTACTCTTGTCCCCCTTTTACATTTGGGGAAACTGAGGCACATAGGGTTAAGTGACTTATCCAGGGTCACACAGCTAGTCTGAGGCTGGATTTGAACCTAGGTCTTCCTGACTCTAGGCCCAGCACCCCATTCACTGAGCTGCCCTTTAGAGCTTTCATTACACTCAGATAATCATTGAGTACCCCAGGAACATCCTCATATTTCATTGAGGTATCAGAATGGGATTTTGATGAGTATATCGATATGTATTTCATAGATACATAGAGATAGAGGTAGATGTTGTAATACCTTGGGGGATGGGGAAAGCATTTTTACTTGAAGATTCAATCACAGATTAACCTTTGAGCTTTTGCTGTCATTCAGGGCTTTCTCTCTGAGCTTCTGTTCTTCAGCTAAATATATTTCATGCTTCACAATTCATGTCTTATAGTAATTTGATACACTGTATTTTCCATTATCCACACTATCAGAAGAAAGTGTGGGCATGTATCTTCAGAACCAGTAGTCAACATTTCCACTTAAGTTTAGAATACAGTTTTATTTTCCCCAGAACAGATAAACCTCCTAAATAAAGTGTTTATGTGAATATCAAATAACCTTATAAACTCTGTCACTGAGAGGAAGTCTTCATGGCAGTGGGAAGCAGCTAGGTGGTGCAGTGGCTACAGCTTTGGACTTGGAGTTAGGAAAACCTGAATTCAAATCTTGCCTCAGTGATTTGCTAATGATGTACTCTAGGCAAGTCATCAGTTTCCTCAACTGTAAAATGGGGATAAAAAATAACATTTACCTTCCAGGTTTATAGTGAGGATCAAAAGAGAGCACATTTGTAAAGCACTTGTAAAGATGCCACATAATGTTTTTGTTATTATTCAGTAGTTTTAGATGTACCTGACTCTTCATGACCCCAGTTGGGATTTTCTTGGCAAAGATCTGGAGTGGTGAGCTGTTTCCTTCTCCAGCTCAGCTTACAAATGAGGAAACTGAGGCAAGCAGGGTTAAGTGACTTGCCCAGTGTCATACAGCTAGTAAGTGTCTGGGGCCGGATTTGAATTAAGGTCTTTTTGACTCCAGGCCTGGCACTCTATTCACTATACTACCATAAATGCTAGTAATTATTATTGTTGTTGTTATCATGATCCTGGCATTGAAAATGTGTCAAGGCTGAGTGCTGTGAAAGTATAGTGAGAAAGCCTGATATTAAAGAAGAAATATGAAAAGACACCTCCCTCTGGTGAGAAACACTGCATATAATGCCAGGGAGCTTTAATGTTATTTAGTTTTTCTGAACCGCTTTTTCTCTTCTATTTGACTTTCGTTGTGAGATCACTGTCTGGCAGCTAGTTAACACAGTGGATCGAGTGCTGGGTTTGGAGTCAGGAAGACCTGAGTTCAAATCCAGCCTCAGATACTTATTAGCCATGCAACCCTGAGCAAGTCACTTAAACTCTGTCCACCTCAGTTTCCTCTACTGTAAAACAGGGATAATGATAGAAGAAATATAATGGGAAGCATAGGTGATATAAAAATAAAAGACATCAATGAAATATATATATATATGTATATACACATATGTGGTATATATATACACACATATATGCATATACATACATATATGTGTATATATATATATATATATTAAATAAAAGAAAACATCACAGATAATCCTCAAAGAGGATAATCCTCAAGTGGATGATTGAGTCATTACTCTACTTTCCTCTTAGGAAATCTGTGTAATATAGAAGATGATTTTGTCATTGAGTCATTTAAGTCATGTCCAACTCTCCATGACTCCATTTGGGGTTTTCTTGGCAAAGATACTGGAGTGGTTTGCCTTTTCCTTCTCCAGCTCATTTTACAGATGGGGAGACTGAGTCAAACAAGGTTAAGTGACTCACCCAGGGGAACCCAGCTAGTAAGTTTCTGAGGCCAGAGTTGAACTCCGGTCCTCCTGACTCCAGACCCAATGCTCTATCCACTGTGCCACCTAGCTGCCCTGTGTACAAGATGATAAAACGTCACAAAAGGGAGCTATGGCTTTCCAAAAGTTATGTAGCAAGTTAGTGTCTGTCTAAACCAATGATTCTTAACCTGGTTGTATAGATTTCAGGGGGTTTGTGAGCTTGGATGGGAAAAAATAATTACATTGTTATTGTGCTTTGTTTTTTGCTCTTAAAGAGGACCATGGCATAAGGAAGATGATATCACAACTTGCAAATGAATTGGATTTAAGTAAAGAGGGCTGTGCAAAGTCAACAGCCTCACTTTCTCCTCCAGAACCGTCTGGGTCCAGGGGCCAGTTATAGATCAGGATGACTGGAGATGACTCTGAACATCCTTATTATCTCTAAATAAATTAGAGATTTTAAATAAGTTTAAATAAATTAGAGTGCTTTGGGGGGTAATCTTATGTATTTTATTTTATTCATTTAACAACACGATTCTGAGAAGACATCCATGAAAGGGGTACAGGATGCCAAAACAAGCTTATAAATCCCTATTCTAAAGCTTTTCTCTGCCCCTCCCAACTTTCTGGTTTAGTCCACTGGGTCTTCCTGCCCTTCTATGAATGGGGCACCTCAACTTCCCTTGTTTGAATATCGTCATCCTCTCCAAGTTCCACAGAAACCCAAACAGATGAAGTTATTTCCATTTGCTGAAAAGTAGGTCAATTCCTTGTTGTTTTCTTTTCAGAGTCTAGAACAGTGCCACATGCAGATGGGCACTTAATAAGCATATTTTGATGATAATGATTATGACTACAATTCCATCTGCAATTTAGTCTTCTGTTTATTAAGAAGCACTTACAGTGTTTGACAATCTTTAAGCACTCATAGTAGGGAAGGAAATAAACTAGATTGAAACAAGCTACCCCAAGCTTCCACAATGGGAATATTTAAACAGTCAATCTGCATTCTAATTCACTTCCTTCTGGAGGAAAATGAGGCTAAGATAAGGAGTAGAGTCCATCAGGATTTGATCTTGTTTGTAAGGTTTTCTCTCCATGACTCTCTGGGATAAGACTGGTAGGCAATTCCTGAAATGGGAACTGGGAGGGCCATATGGTATAGTAGGAAGAGCACTGAATTTGAATTTAATGGAGTCTTAACTTCAAGTATTTGGGGAGAGGGGGAGAAGAAAGTAGATAGATAGGCCCTGACTTGCTCATGATAAAAGGAAGGATGCTATTGGATTATACAGACAAGGAAGAGCTATTGAACTCTTCTTTTTTATTCTGGTTTTGGGAGGCAAGGAGAGTCATCTTCGACTGGAAAGAACAAAATAAAAATGAATAATAAAGAGTTGATACTCAAGATAAGTAGAGTAATACAAATAGAACCCCTAGCTGCCCTTGGTGATTCCAGTTACCAGCACCTGATGTGTTATATCTCGGGGTGCTAGAGGAAGCAGTGGATATGATGGTTGAGCCCCCATCAGTGATCTGTCAAAGGTGCAAAGAGAGGCAGGTGTTAGGAGGCAGAAGGATAAAAAGCATTCCTATTTTCAAAAAGGCTAAGAGCTGAATTGGCAGACTATGTACAACCTAGCTTGACTTTAATTCCTTGAGAAAATGCAGAATTTATTGTAAAGGAGATGATTGATGAATACCTAGAAAAGGAAGTGGGAATTACAAAAAGCCAACATGGCTCTATCAAGAATGAGGCCAGACTAACCTAATTTCATGTTTTTACTGGGCTACTAGACTGTTAGATACAAGACATATCCTCGATAGAAATTAACCAAATTTTAGCAAAGTGTTTCTTCTGGAAAAGATGCAGAGATGAGGGCTAAACATTAGCACAGTAAGATAAGTTTGGAAATGATTGAATGGCATTGAACTTATAGTAGTTATTAATGGCTGGATTTCACCTTGGAACAGAGTCTCTCATGGAGTGTCCCAGGGATCTGTTCTTGTCCCCATAAATTTTATCAGTGAATTAGACACAAATGGCCTGCTTCGGAATGTGAGGATAATGCAGAGCTGGGATGACTAGCTAATGTGCTGGGTGACTGAGTCAGAATTCCGTAAGATCGCGGCAGGCACTAGCCAAATCTTAGAAAAACATTGAGCCAATGAATTGGCCATTCTAACTGAGAAGACAACATGTATGCATGTAATAAGATATACATATACATACATACATGTGTATGTATATATATATATATATATGGCACATGAAGTGAATGAATGCAAGGTAGTTCAGAGAATTGTTCAGTCATTTTTCAGTCCTGTCCAACTCTTCGTGACCCCATTTGAGGTTTTCTTGGCAAAGATACTGAATTGGTTTGCCTTTTTCCTTCTCCAGCTCATTCTACAGATGAGAAAACTGAGGCAAACAGGGTAAAGTGACTTGCCCAGGGTCACATAGATAGTAAGTGTCTGAGGGCAGATTTAAACTCAGAAAGATGAGTCTTTCTGACTCCAGGCCCGGCTCTCTATCCATTGTACCACCTCACTGTCTTAGTTTGGAGACAGAGGTGCCAAATTTCTGTTGAAATTTAATGGAAAGAAACATAAAGCTTTACACGTGAGTTTAAAAAAAAGACCAAGAAATGCAAGATAGGGAGATATAGCTAGAAAACAGTTCATCTGAAAAATATCTATCAATTTCATTGACTTCAAGCATAGCATTCATCAATAATGCAATCTGGCAGACAAAAATATCAAATGTGATTTGGGGCTGAATTAAGAGACATTTAGCTTCCGTGTATAAGGAAAGGATAATCCCACTGTATTCTGCTCTAGTCAAACCGTATACGGAGTGGGGTGGGCAAATCTGGGTGCTAAATATCAAGGACATGGCTAAATTGTAATATGTAAAGAGGAAAGCAATCAAAATGGTACACGGCCTTGAGTTCATGGCAAATGAGGACTGATCAAAGGAACTGGGAGATTTTTTGGTTTGAGAAGAAAAGATTTAGCTCAACTTTATAACTACCTTCAAATATTGGAAGCAAGAGTATGCAGAA